>NC_047113.1:2877245-3184745 GCF_902500255.1 Thalassophryne amazonica
TCTCTATATCTGTCTCTCTCTCTCTGTCTCTCTCCTCTCTATCTCTCTCTCTGTCTCTCTCTCTGTCTCTCTCTCTTCTCTCTCTCTCTGTCTCTCTCTCTGTCTCCTCCTCTGTCTCTCTCTGTCTCTCTCTCTATCTGTCTCTCTCTCTGTCTCTCTCTGTCTCTCTCTGTCTCTCTTCTGTCTCTCTCTCTGTCTCTCGTTCTCTCTCTCTCTGTCTCTCTCTCTCTGTCTCTCTCTCTGTCTCTCTCTCGTCTCTCGTCTGTCTCTCTCTCTCTCTCTCTCTGTCTCTCTCTGTCTCTCTCTCTCTGTCTCTCTCTGTCTCTCTCTCTCTGTCTCTCTCTCTGTCTCTCTCTGTCTCTCTCTCTCTGTCTCTCTCTGTCTCTCTCTCTCTGTCTCTCTCTCTCTGTCTCTCTCTCTCTCTCTCTCCCCCTCTCTTTTCTATTCTGTTAAGGGGTGTCAGGATCTGTTTGTCTGTAGATAATGTCAGTTCAGTACAGTTTGGTGTACTATGTTGTCAAAAACTGCTATCACTTACCTGCATGGCAAAAGCATTTAGAGCAGCAGAGACGGGACCATTTTCTGCCAACCAAGCAGCAATTTCTGAGGGGAGGAAAAAGTCAATTTAATGACTCTGTTCCAAAAGTCGTCTGTTCAACTTATGTCAACAACACAACAAGTCACTTGAATGTATACATCCCAGAGTTCTACGCCGTGATCATTAAATATATTAATTATTACCACCTGATGACAGGAGACACTGAGTGTCTGAGTGTGTGTTTGTGTATGAGAGAGAGAGAGAGAGAGACAGACAGAGAGAGAGAGAGCGAGCAAGGTTCCTGTATTTCACTACAAATATACACTCAGCTGCCAGTTTATTAGGTACAGCCACTGAACGGTAATACAGTCCTGCTTCATGAAGTCAAGGTGCACCCTCTTAAAAATCAACCCCACCAGCTGCCACTGATGCATTCTTTTTTTTCTTTTACCCACTTATTTCAATCAAGGGTCACTGTGCCTATCCAAATGTTCACTGGGGGGGGGGGGGGGGGCAGTCTATGGCACACAGTAAATTTTGCTGAGTAAAATTTACTCTGCTGAGATAACATTTGATCCCAGTCCAAATAGAGTAAAATGAAATGACGGATGCTCAGTGAACGCAGCAGGTAGCAGCTTGTGTAGCTGTGGCGCTCTGATCGCTTCTTCTGTCTTTTAAGATGAAATAATGCTGAATTTACACTAGTGTTCAGAATAATAGTAGTGCTATGTGACTAAAAAGATTAATCCAGGTTTTGAGTATATTTATTATTGTTACATGGGAAACAAGGTACCAGTAGATTCAGTAGATTCTCACAAATCCAACAAGACCAAGCATTCATGATATGCACACTCTTAAGGCTATGAAATTGGGCTATTAGTGATTGGTTATTAGTGATTATTAGTGATTGGGCTAAATGTGAAATGAAAGCTTCAGAAATCTGTGGCTGAGACAGATGATGACTGGAGGCAGTTTGAAGCAAAAATGAGGTGTTAATCGCTGAACCGCGGCTGATGACGCATGTGCAGTGAAGGCAGGGCGGACTGATTTTGAGGGGGGGACCGTTCAGTCAGTAACACCGTCTCGTCAATGCAAGTGGTTCTACTCCAATAAGAGTTGATTTTACACTATGTAGAGTTGATTTAGCCTGGTGGTAGAGTATATTTAACTCTATTTAGACTGGGACCAAATGTTATCCCAGCAGAGAAAATTTTACTCTGCAAAATTTCCTGTGCAGGATTGAAACATACGTACAGAGACCGACAAACACAATCACACTCTCACTAACACTCATTTTGAGTTTTACAATTCACCCAGCGTGCACGTATTTGGAAGTGGGAGGAGCCACACTTTGGGAATCACTCTTCTGACACAATCTAGACAATCCAGAAAACCTGCTTGAGACCTAGCAGGTTATTTACATCGGAAATGTTTTCCTGGCTTGTGTTGTCTGATTTATCAGAGGTTTGTTGTCCTGTCCACTCACCGTTCTCGTCTTTGGACAGCTCCACCGAGCTGTTGATGTAGGCTGCAACCTTACGACTGATGAACCCACATCGCTGCTTGTGCCCCGTGTAGGAGTAGTCACTCTCCGTCTCCAGTCCACCTTCATGAAAAAGTTCAATATTAAATGCATGATTTCATTAAAATAAATAAATAAGGCAGATGTTACCTCGTTTGTACTATCATTACTCATTTGTAGTTTTTTTTTCGTAACCAGTAATTACAAACACAGGACGCAGAGGCTGATTTACTACCAGTTTGATGTAAAAACATGTGCAAACACCAGACCTACTGCAAATAAAATGTGCATGCTGATTTACAGTGCACACTGAGGACTGTCTTTCTAAAGCACAAAATAATGTCTTTTATTCATTTAACACATTTGCCTTCATGAATATGCAGTTTGGAGTGTGACCACCGAAATGTGCAAAATTGTGGCTGTTGGACAAGCAAAAAAAGATCAATCAATCAATCAATTTTTTTTATATAGCGCCAAATCACAACAAACAGTTGCCCCAAGGCGCTTTATATTGTAAGGCAAGGCCATACAATAATTACGTAAAAACCCCAACGGTCAAAACGACCCCCTGTGAGCAAGCACTTGGCGACAGTGGGAAGGAAAAACTCCCTTTTAACAGGAAGAAACCTCCAGCAGAACCAGGCTCAGGGAGGGGCAGTCTTCTGCTGGGACTGGTTGGGGCTGAGGGAGAGAACCAGGAAAAAGACATGCTGTGGAGGGCTGCAGAGATCAGTCACTAATGATTAAATGCAGAGTGGTGCATACAGAGCAAAAGGAGAAAGAAACACTCAGTTCATCATGGGAACCCCCCAGCAGTCTAAGTCTATAGCAGCATAACTAAGGGATGGTTCAGGGTCACCTGGTCCAGCCCTAACTATAAGCTTTAGCAAAAAGGAAAGTTTTAAGCCTAATCTTAAAAGTAGAGAGGGTATCTGTCTTCCTGATCTGAATTGGGAGCTGGTTCCACAGGAGAGGAGCCTGAAAGCTGAAGGCTCTGCCTCCCATTCTACTCTTACAAACCCTAGGAACTACAAGTAAGCCTGCAGTCTGAGAGCGAAGCGCTCTATTGGGGTGATATGGTACTACGAGGTCCCTAAGATAAGATGGGACCTGATTATTCAAAACCTTATAAGTAAGAAGAAGAATTTTAAATTCTATTCTAGAATTAACAGGAAGCCAATGAAGAGAGGCCAATATGGGTGAGATATGCTCTCTCCTTCTAGTCCCCGTCAGTACTCTAGCTGCAGCATTTTGAATTAACTGAAGGCTTTTCAGGGAACTTTTAGGACAACCTGATAATAATGAATTACAATAGTCCAGCCTAGAGGAAATAAATGCATGAATTAGTTTTTCAGCATCACTCTGAGACAAGACCTTTCTAATTTTAGAGATATTGCGTAAATGCAAAAAAGCAGTCCTACATATTTGTTTAATATGCGCTTTGAATGACATATCCTGATCAAAAATGACTCCAAGATTTCTCACAGTATTACTAGAGGTCAGGGTAATGCCATCCAGAGTAAGGATCTGGTTAGACACCATGTTTCTAAGATTTGTGGGGCCAAGTACAATAACTTCAGTTTTATCTGAGTTTAAAAGCAGGAAATTAGAGGTCATCCATGTCTTTATGTCTGTAAGACAATCCTGCAGTTTAGCTAATTGGTGTGTGTCCTCTGGCTTCATGGATAGATAAAGCTGGGTATCATCTGCGTAACAATGAAAATTTAAGCAATGCCGTCTAATAATACTGCCTAACGGAAGCATGTATAAAGTGAATAAAATTGGTCCTAGCACAGAACCTTGTGGAACTCCATAATTAACCTTAGTCTGTGAAGAAGATTCCCCATTTACATGAACAAATTGTAATCTATTAGATAAATATGATTCAAACCACCGCAACGCAGTGCCTTTAATACCTATGGCATGCTCTAATCTCTGTAATAAAATTTTATGGTCAACAGTATCAAAAGCAGCACTGAGGTCTAACAGAACAAGCACAGAGATGAGTCCACTGTCTGAGGCCATAAGAAGATCATTTGTAACCTTCACTAATGCTGTTTCTGTACTATGATGAATTCTAAAACCTGACTGAAACTCTTCAAATAGACCATTCCTCTGCAGATGATCAGTTAGCTGTTTTACAACTACCCTTTCAAGAATTTTTGAGAGAAAAGCAAGGTTGGAGATTGGCCTATAATTATCTAAGATAGCTGGGTCAAGTGATGGCTTTTTAAGTAATGGTTTAATTACTGCCACCTTAAAAGCCTGTGGTATATAGCCAACTAATAAAGATAGATTGATCATATTTAAGATCGAAGCATTAAATAATGGTAGGGCTTCCTTGAGCAGCCTGGTAGGAATGGGGTCTAATAGACATGTTGATGGTTTGGATGAAGTAACTAATGAAAATAACTCAGACAGAACAATCGGAGAGAAAGAGTCTAACCAAATACCGGCATCACTGAAAGCAGCCAAAGATAACGATACGTCTTTGGGATGGTTATGAGTAATTATTTCTCTAATAGTTAAAATTTTATTAGCAAAGAAAGTCATGAAGTCATTAATAGTTAAAGTTAAAGGAATACTCGGCTCAATAGAGCTCTGACTCTTTGTCAGCCTGGCTACAGTGCTGAAAAGAAACCTGGGGTTGTTCTTATTTTCTTCAATTAGTGATGAGTAGTAAGATGTCCTAGCTTTACGGAGGGCTTTTTTTATAGAGCAACAGACTCTTTTTCCAGGCTAAGTGAAGATCTTCTAAATTAGTGAGACGCCATTTCCTCTCCAACTTACGGGTTATCTGCTTTAAACTGCTGGATCAATACTCATCAAGATGGATCAATACACTCAGTTGCGACCTCCACGACGTGAGACGAAATGAGGGTGGTGTGTGACATTCGTGGAAGATTTTTTGACAGGCAAAAACATGCTCCACGAATATCAAGAATATCAGGCACCAACACGCACTATTAAGAAACTGTGTTAAGTCACATTAAGAATGTCAGGAATGTGTCAGGAATGACAGAAAAATGACATTTGTAACACGTCTTGGTTATGTGTAAACGCACCTTAAGAGTGTATCTCTACAAGAGTTTAAGAATTGCTACACATGATACTACCCCAGGGGTACTACCCAGTATCTTTCATTGTTGTATACTATTTCAGTATTATTATGTGGATTGTTGCAGTATTAAACAGATTGTTAAAAAATATTTCACATTATCTCTTTTTTGGGAATAAGGGTAGGGACGTTTGCAATTTTAGAAATGGTGCATCTTGCTACCTGTGATTGTATTATGTAGTTATTATCAGAGCTATATGAAAATTGTTTGGGATTAGTATTAACAAAAGTATTAAGAATTGTATTGAGAAATTTTGAATTTGCGAAAGACCTGTGTACAAACACAGGAGAAATTTAAATTTATTTTTATTCCGAATCCTGACACAAAATTTTGATTAGAAATGTCTGTAAACCAAATAATAAAAAATGTCTGGCCTAAACATGATTTATCAAGGCTAAAAGCAATTTCAGGGGCTGAGTTTTCTAAATTATCAAGTTTGAAACCCTGAAATGTATCCATTGTTATTGTAGTGAATGCAGACACACATAAATCTCATTCAGTCATTCCACACGAGCTGTTCAAGTCTGCATTTCTTTAATTCTATGCAATAATCTTCTTTAACACAGAAAACACCACAACTAAGCATTAATATATAGTGACCTATTTTTAATGAAATCAAACATCCATAAGAAGTGGATGAAGTGAGTTCTATATAGGCCCGTTGGTGCTTATCTCCAGGTTCCACAGCATCAAGTGGATGAGAGTCTACAAGTCCCTTTAGCAGTGACAGCAGTCGCACACCGGTTACTTCCCCAGCTGAGGCCAGTACCCATTTATACGTAGCTGGGTGGACTGAGATAATGTAGACTGTCTTGTCTGAGGACACAGATGGAGAGCATGGGCAGGATTCAAATCAAAGTCTACATATTGTCAGGCCAGCTCCTTATCCACTCAGCTCCCCACTCCACAAACTTCCACAGCCTACATAAAATTAAATGTGACATTTATCATGTCTTTCTATGTAAAAGAAATAAAAGTAGAAAGTCCTGTGTGCAACTGTCCAGTCTGTCAGCATTCAGCAACACAGTCTATGGTCAGGACTGTGGACAGCTACAGACATATAAACAGGTCCCTTCGGCTTCTCCTTCATTTTCACAAGGGGTCACCACA
The DNA here is from genome assembly GCF_902500255.1 of Thalassophryne amazonica. Classification (NCBI taxonomy): domain Eukaryota; kingdom Metazoa; phylum Chordata; class Actinopteri; order Batrachoidiformes; family Batrachoididae; genus Thalassophryne; species Thalassophryne amazonica. The sequence continues at coordinate 2,883,535 of NC_047113.1, forward strand.
GCAGACCTGAGGTGGATCTGGATGTTGATTTAACTCAAGTTTGACACCAGATGGCCTTCATGATGCGTCTCCACATTACATGGAGTTCAGGCAGGGGTGGCCTTGAACTGGGAACCTTCCACCCTGGAAACAAACATACTTAAATGCTTGTGGTTGGACAAACTGATCATTCTATATCAGTCTGTCCAACCACAACCACAGAATCCTACAACAATTCTCTTTGCATTCATATTAAAATCGGAGTCAGTTCACATGATGTGAAAAAAAAACAAAACAAACAAAAACAGCTGTTGCGGGAATGTGCATTTGAAGATTGTTGCCTTAAACCAACAGTTTAATAATATTAATAATGATAATAATAAATACATTCATTCAGGATGTCCAACCTTGTCACAATATCCAGTCTATTTACAGCAAGGTGACTTCAATGAATAAAATCCAAATCATCTTTATTTGTGTGGGCAGGTGCTGTTCACAGCAGCATGGCCAAACATGGGCTTGTGTCACACACCTTGCATCTCCCGAAAAAGAGCAAACAAATCATTTTCAAGGCACATTCATTTCTGATTTGGTAAATGTTCAATAAAGGACATTTTCAGTAAACCATCATGGGTCCATGGACTCACCGGTGACTCCATATCAATGGGCTTTAAAAAAAAAGTTTCTAAACCAGGAGGGATCAAATGTGTGTGTTTGCTGTATTGTGGGCATATGTGATTGTATTTCATTTTGTTCTTATGGTCATTAGCACACAAAAAATCCTCATTTAGGCCAAACATTTTTTATGTCTGGCCTTTTATGTCTAGAGTGGATCAGAATAACAGAGTTATTTCTACAACATTCTTATCAGCTGGTAACATCAGTGCTTGTTTCCTTATTGTGAATAGGATGAGATTTTGTCCATTATAATCAAAATTCATTAGGTGCAGGGGTGGTGGCCAAGTGGTTAATGCGCTTGGTTTCAGTGCAGAAGGTTCCGGGTTCAAATTCCACCACTGCCACATTTCTCCATGTAATGTGGAGTTGTGTCAGGAAGGGCATCTGGTGTAAAACCTGTGCCAATTCAACATGCAGATCCACCTTGGGTTTGCTATGGTGACCCCGAGTGCAAACAAGAGAGCAGCCGAAGGGACTTACTAGTCCATGTGTCAAGCAGGTGGTTTTCTGTACCACTTAAAGAGGCTAAACAATAGTTTACAGTCAAACCTCAATATACCGTGGAATAAAACAAAATGCATGATAGCATCCCACAGTGGCTGCTATAGTCAGGTAGGGGTCAATACAGGATTACACATGGGTCAACATTTAAAACTGCTCCAACCATATTGAAAATGTATACCACAATATATGCCTGATCATAAAGATTCCAAAAAGGTACAGTTTGGACTGTTTATTACTAAATGTTATGAGGCAAAAACCCTGAAAATGGTGACACAAGCTGCTCCAATATGGCTCTAAAAAGGAACAGTTTGCACCACCTGTTGTACTTAGTTAACATGTTACAGGATAACACATGAACAGAATCCAATCGAGTCAGCCACAACCAAATGGTCAAAAATGCTGTAAAGAGGGCGGTTTTCACTTTTATCAGATGTTAATCAACTTATGTCCAATATAAAATATAGACATTTAAGGATATTGGTTCAAAATTTCATGAAGTATCCTCATCAGATAAAAATTTACAATGTTATGAATATAATAATACTAATAATATATCTATATACATAAAGGGCTCATTCTGTCTGTCTGTCTGTCCAGGATAAACTCCCTAATATGTAGCCCTAAAAACTATATATATTCTGAATCCTCATGACATGGGGAACAAACTGGTACCATTTTTTTAAAAGTTGAACGTAACCAAAAATTTTCTTCTTTAATCTATTCTCTTTATCTATTTATCTTTTATGGAATTACTGGGCAACTGGGTCAAGCTGCCCTGGTTGCCCAGGTCTATAGCTCTATAGAACTTTAATCATGGAATTACTAGGCAACCAGGGCCATAAAAGATAAAGAGACTCCCCATCCGTCTGTCTGTCTGTCTGTCTGGGATAAACTCCCAAATTATAATATGTAGCCTTAAAAACTATATACGAGGTCTGTCCATAAAGTATAGGTCCTTTTTATTTTTTTCAAAAACTATATGGATTTCATTCATATGTTTTTACGTCAGACATGCTTGAACCCTCGTGCGCATGCGTGAGTTTTTCCACGCCTGTCGGTGATGTCATTCGCCTGTGAGCACTCCTTGTGGGAGGAGTCGTCCAGCCCCTCGTCGGAATTCCTTTGTCTGAGAAGTTGCTGAGAGACTGGCGCTTTGTTTGATCAAAATTTTTTCTAAACCTGTGAGACACATCGAAGTGGACACAGTTCGAAAAATTAAGCTGGTTTTCAGTGAAAATTTTAACGGCTGATGAGAGATTTTGAGGTGATTCTGTTGCTTTAAGGACTTCCCACAGTGCAAGACGTCGCGCAGCGCTCTCAGGCGCCGTCATCAGCCTGTTCAAGCTGAAAACCTCCACATTTCAGGCTCTATTGATCCAGGACGTCGTGAGAGAACAGAGAAGTTTCAGAAGAAGTCGGTTTCAGCATTTTATCCGGATATTCCACTGTTAAAGGAGATTTTTTTTAATGAAAGACGTGCGGACGGGTCCGCGCATCGGGATGCAGCCGGTGCGGTGCGGCGCCACAGGAAAAACACCTCTGTTGGAAGCCTTAAGGACAAGTTGGAACATGTCCAGCTGTTAAACAATTTCTCATATACTCACTCCACTGAAAGCCATCAAAAGCCGCCTGGATTTTACAAATGGTTATCAACACGGAGGTGTTTTTCCTGTGCCGCCGCACCGCACCGGCTGCATCCCGATGCGCGGACCCGTCCGCACGTCTTTCATTAAAAAAAATCTCCTTTAACAGTGGAATATCCGGATAAAATGCTGAAACCGACTTCTTCTGAAACTTCTCTGTTCTCTCACGACGTCCTGGATCAATAGAGCCTGAAATGTGGAGGTTTTCAGCTTGAAACAGGCTGATGACGGCGCCTGAGAGCGCTGCGCGACGTCTCGCACCGTGGGAAGTCCTTAAAGCGACAGTATCACCTCAAAATCTCTCATCAGCCGTTAGAATTTTCACTGAAAACCAGCTTAATTTTTCGAACCATGTCCACTTCGATGTGTCTCACAGGTTTAGAAAAAATTTTGATCAAACAAAGCGCCAGTCTCTCAGCAACTTCTCAGACAAAGTAATTCCGACGAGGGGCTGGACGACTCCTCCCACAAGGAGTGCTCACAGGCGAATGACATCACCGACAGGCGTGGAAAAACTCACGCATGCGCACGAGGGTTCATGCATGTCTGACGTAAAAACATATGAATGAAATCCATATAGTTTTTGAAAAAAATAAAAAGGACCTATACTTTATGGACAGCCCTCGTATATTCTGAATCCTCATGACATGGGGAACAAATTGGTACCATTTTTTAAAAAGCTGAATGTAACCAAAAAAGTTTATGCTTTAATCTATTCTCTTTAACTATTTATCTTTTATGGAATTACTGGGCAACCAGGGCCATAAAAGATAAATAGACTCCCTCCCCATCCTGAGGATGTCATCAAGAAAGCCTGAGCACAAAAAGTATAAAGCGGTCAGAATTCTAATTCCACTTCCCCCAATCCTGAAGATGTCATCAAGAAAACCTGAGTAAAGTGGTCAGAATTTTAATTACACCCCCCTTAGACAAAAAGAACTTTCACTTTAATTCTTTATGGTTACTGGACTAATGCTTTAATCTATTCTCTTTTATTATATTCTCTATGATTCATTGATACTTACATTTAAAGTTACCTATCTTTTGTGTGTAATTTTGTTATAAATTTGATTGCAAAACAAAGTGCATGAAGGACTTCAAATGTGTTTGTCTTTTAACCAAGCATTTCCAATTAGTTTGGGGAGTTCACCTCTTATAGTTCTGCTAGACAAACTTTAGCCCATTAAATCTTACATTTGTAAGACATCGGCATTACAAAAACAAATGTTGTGCAATTGTTTTGATTAAAATGATTGGCATTTGGCTTATGTCTAAAACAGGTTAACCCGGGCAGCGCCGGGTAACCCAGCTAGTATAATATATAATAATATAATAATACTTAAACTTACATTCTGTTTAAAAAGAAAAAAAATGATTCTTTCAAGGTAATAATTTAATGCATGGATCAGGTAGTCAATTGTTAGTGTTACAACCAAGAAAACACAACTTCTTATACATAAATGCTGTTTGACTGTGGTCGACTTAAATGGATGTTCATCTTGTTTGACCATTACTTTGGAGACCAAACATTAAACACCTGTCAAAAGTATTCAATAATCACCTTTGCTTGACTTTTCACCAAAACTGAAGTGTTACCAATTAGCTCAAAACTGAATTTGGGCTAATGGACTAATACCCTGTGACTATCGCTGGATGGGACTTTAGTCTGTCACAGCTTACGTCCACAGCCAAGGTTGGTACCCATGTACAGATGGGTGAATTGGGACAATGCAGATGAAGTGTCTTGCACAAGGATGCGACAGGTAGCATGGCCGGTAATAAAATGTAGGTCTTAGCTCCTTATCCCACTGAGCAAACAGCTCTCTATGGACTAAAATGTTTTTTAGACATCAGCCATGTGTTTCTCACCCAGCTTCTCAATGGCTTCATAAGCATTTGACGGCAGCCCGCCTCTGCACGCTTGGTCCAGCCCATCACAGTCAACCAGCTCTGTCAGGAACAAATCAACCAAATCAAGACATTTATCTGGAACTTTACATCTTCAGATTTATAGTGTCCACTGAAGGGCTTATGGAAAGAGTTACCTTGTTCAGACAGTGACAAGAGCGTTCCATTTTTCAGGAACCACTGGCCTTCTACGTTACCAGTAACAGAAAAAGCCCAGCAAGACCCACACATCCCCTGCAAACACACACATCAGCAGCAGACACATACTGTGATACTACATATTCTTTTATATCACCTGCACTCTCACTGAAGCTAATTTACTACCTGGTTCTTAACAGAACTGACTGCTCCGTGATCCCTCCAATCCCAGCTGGCAGGGGCGGGGCCACGGGCAGGTGAGGCAGGCTTCATTGGTTGCTGCAGTGTCCACTGGCTTAACATCGGGTTCAAGTATGTGGAGTGAAACTCTTCCTCTAAAGAACAGCACAAGAGAACTTAAAGTGTCATGGAACGAATTCCTAAATTTGTACAGAAAATATGTTTTAATCTGCCGTTTGCAGTCGAGGATGGTTCAGTCTTCTGTTTCCAAAATGTCAGAGTCCCATAACTGTTAATGTATGTGAAAAGTCTCCAGCTATAAGTTCAGCTCGTTTTACACTGAGGTCTGGATGTGTATTGTTTTGGGAGACACACACAGTCTGTGGAAACGACACCACCCCTCTGGGAAAACTCATTTCCATTTAAAACAGCAGACACAAAAAAAGGCTTGTTTCTAGAGATTTTTTATTTCCATCCATCCATTTTCTATACCCACTTACTCCAATTAAGGGCCACAAGGGGCACGAGGCAGGGTTCACCCTGGACAGGACATCAGTCTGTCACAGGGTCACATACAGACAAACAAACACATTCACACCCGCACACACACCTACGGACAATTTAAAGTTTTCAGTTCATCTAACCTGCATGTGTTTGGATGTGGGAGGAAGCCGGAGCACCTGGAGGGAACCCACACAAACATGGGAAAGAACATGCAAACTTCACACAGAAAGGTCCCAGGTGGAAATCAAACCCACAACCTTCTTGCTGTCAGGCAACAGTGCTAACCACTAAGCCACTGTGCTGCCACATTTTTATTAAATTACATTACATTTATTATTTTGTAGTATCCACTGCCTCAGTGTCTAAGGGATTTTTTCTTTTTGCCTATAAATGTTAACATATGTTTTGAAGATGCCCAACCTGCTGAAAACATGTTGATTTTGTGCAGTTTATGTAACATGTGAAAAGCAGAAGGTTGATTTCCTCAGTCGATTCCAAGAATCTGCGATAACAAATACAAAGATACGCACCAGTTAGGTCGCTGAATTTGGTGATGCCATACTCAGCTGACCCCTGGTCCAAAGACTGAATTTTCTCAGCTGTCTTCAGGTTCTGGACAAAGATATGCAAACGCCGGTCTGCCTCTGCAAGGTCAAAGATCACATCAACACAATTTAAAATACCATTTAACACATGACAATGAAAGATACTGAATCTGCTCTGCATAGTCTTTTAACACATTTTACATGACTACAGTTCTTACATCACAAAATCAGCATGTGGCATCCATAAGAACAAATCAAAAATATGATATAAGCCAGGGGTGTCCAAACTATGGCCAGTTTTTATTGGCCCGCAGCACATTCTGAAAATATAATTGAATATGGCCCGCACAAGAAGTTTGAGCTCAACTCTGTTGCACTTCTCAGTTTCAACACTAGATGGAGCCCGCCACAGAAACGAAATTAAGTGAAGAAAAACTTTTACAGCGAGTCACCAGAAATGGCAGCACCAAAGAAACGCAAAATAGCAAGTGAGTGTAGAAGATTTCAAACACGGTGGGAAAATTGAGTATTTCTTCAAAGAAATCAATGGAAAGTGTGTCTGTTTGATTTGTAATGAAGATGTTGCTGTGATGAAAGAGTATAATGTCCGTCGGCACTATGAGACCAAACATCAGAGCTACACATTGTACAGCGGTGCCGAACGAACACAGAAAGTCAAGCAAATGGCAGCTAGCCTGCAAGCTCAACAGCAGGTTTTTTTTTTCGTGCTAATAAAATACAGGAAAACGCTACAACAGCAAGTTATGAAGTCGCTAAACGTATTGCCCAGCACGGCCAACCGTTTTCAGACGGTGATTTCATAAAGCAGTGCCTCATCAAAGTCACAGAAATAATGTGCCCAGAAAAAGTTCCGGATTTCAACAATGTGAGCTTATCCAGAAACACAGTGGTGCAGAGAATCGAGGACTTGTCAGCTAACTTGAAACTTCAGCTGAGAGACAACGCTTGTGCTTTTGATTTTTACTCGATAGCATGCGATGAGAGCACAGATGCCACAGACACCATGCAACTGTTCATTTTTTTGCAGGGAGTAGATGATCATTTTTGCTGTATGGAGGAGCTGCTTGATATGATGAGCCTAAAAGGCACGACGGGAAAATATATTTTTGAAGCTGTGTCAGAGGCAGTTGAAAAGATGGGGCTTAAATGGGACAAGCTCTGTGGAGTAACAATGGATGGAGCTCCGGCAATGACAGGCGAGCGCAAAAGAATGGCATCGCTGGTGTGCACCAAGGTAAAAGAGAGCGGAGGTGAGGCTGTTAGGATGCGCTGTATAACCCACCCAGAAGCACTGTGTGCCAAGACTGTCCAGCTGGGCGATGTGATGAACACTGTTGGAAAAACTGTCAACATAATTCGAGCTTGAGGACTGTACCACAGAGAATTTCAGGCTTTCCTATCTGATGTGGATGCTGAATACGGGGATGTAGTCTACCACTCTGATGTGCGCTGGCTCAGCCGCGACTCTGTGCTGCAGCGGTTTTATTCGCTGAGATCAGAAATCGACCAGTTTTTAAAAGAGAAGGGCCGACCTCTTCATGAACTAAGTGACCCTCTGTGGCTGGCAGACCTGGCGTTTTTAGTTGATCTTACGCATCATCTGATTACACTGAACAAGAACCTACAAGGCAAAGAACAGCTGGTGCCACACCTGTATGCGCACATGAAAGCCTTCTGCGTAAAGCTCCGCCTCCATTGGTGACACAACTACGAGGCTTTAATGCTGCACACTTCCCTGCGCTGTCTGAAATCAAGTTGACCTTTCTGCTAAAAAGGAGAAATATGTGTCTGTGATTGCATCTCTCGTGACAGAATTCAACCAGCGTTTCCAAGATGTTTCTGTCATTGAAAAACAAATCAAGCTGTTCTCGACCTCCTTCCTGGTGGATGCATAAGAAGTGGAAGAGAGTCTGCAGTTAGAACTGACTGAAATGCAATGTGATGATTCTCTGAAGAGTCAACATCAGCTTCTCTCCCTCCCTGCATTCTATCAGAGTTTGGATAATGCCAAGTTTCCTCTGATGAGACGTCACGCAAAAAGGATGATGAGCCTGTTCGGCTCAACATACATATGTGAACAAACATTTTCTCTGTTAAATCAGAACAAAAGCAGACTGAGAACCAGAATGACTGATAGCCATCTATGTGAAGTCCTTCGTGTCTCAACCACCAAACTTTCTTCTGACATGTCAGCCATCCTTCAATCCAAAGGACAGCATCACTGCTCCCACTGAGTGCAATGTTCTTCACATTATAGGTGAGTTAGAAATACACACAGTATTCATGTGTCAATATGTCTCCTCTAGTGTGTGGCCCAGCCCTTTGTTTATTTTTCTGTATTTGGCCCTCACTAAAAAAGTTTGGACACCCCTGATATAAAAAAAGTAAGTCCCTTCGGCTGCTCCCTTGTTTGCACTCGGGGTCACCACAGCAAATCCAAGGTGGATCTGCATGTTGATTTGGCACAGGTTTTATGCTGGATGCCCTTCCTGACACAACTCCACATTACATGGAGAAATGTGGCAGGGGTAGGATTTGAACCCAGAACCTTCCAAACTGAAACCAAGCGCATATAAGGCAATAAATATAGTTTAAATGACGTAAAACCAAAAACTATTTGTAAACAGTGAAAAATAAATGTTTTAATATTAGCCTTCAAAGACTCCGTGGTTGTGGACTTTTGAAAAAAATCAGCCAGCAAACTGTTCCAGAAAGTAAGGACATGATAAGGAAAGACTCAAAAGCTCACAGACTTCTTCTTAACCCTACATACTGAAAGCAAGCTCCTATCCTCCTAAGACCATAGGGCATGAGAAGGCACATAAGGCTCTAAACCTTCAGTAAGCTATGTGGGTGCACAACCATTTAAACCTTAAAATCTGCTCTCCCATTCACAGGACGCTAATGGGCCTTTCACACTGAATACATCAGGCCGATCTGTCAATGTGTCGGAATCCGTCGGATCCGTTGGATGACAGATCCGACGCATGACGTCAGACGCGTCGCTTTGGAAGTGGCAAAAAAAAAAAAAAAAATTGCCACGTCACACTCTGGCTGTTTCCACAACCTGAAAAAAGTTCAGCGATCACCTTCTTGAATTTGCGTCGCCTGAACCACAAAAAACCTTTAAAAAACAGCAGTAGAATGATTCTCCATCACCCTGCTGGGAGAAGCTTTTTTTTCAGCTACTTTTCGGAGTGACGCCGACCGAGGGAGGAATGACGACTTGGTGGGATATCGATCGAACCGCGACAGCGGGCCGACCCGCACGGAGAAGCCGACCTTCAGGCATCATTCCTGGGCAGAGCGAGGCAGGCAGCCGGGGTGATGGAGCAGACTCACTCAGTCTGAAATCTCCGACTTTTTGGATATATGTGAAGTCCCAGTTTGACCAACGGAGTTTAGTTCTGCAGCTTTATCGAGGTGAGAATAAAATAAAAGTAAAACGTGACATTTACTGAACTGCTGTGAAGGTTTAATGATCAGTTAACATTAGCTTAGCCTTTTAGCACAGTTGATCTGAGTGAACGCTTTAATTTGTAAATGGTTCAGTCTTTTTTATTTTTACCAAATAAAGCTACAGCTTTTTTCAGACACCACAAAAGCTCAACTTTAAATAACTTATTTTTTCGGGCATTTTTTCCATTGCCCCCCCCCTTTATATATATATATATATATATATATATATATATATATATATATATATATATATATATATATATATAAATATAAACTGTTTAGTGTTTCTTTATATTTAAAGAAATATTTTTATTTGTCCTAATCAGGGACAACTGCTGTGCAGACAACCAAACTTCCATTGATGAGCTGAACACCACGAAGTCCATTCGAAAGAAAACATCTCTGCTTTTCAAAATAGGACAAAAGTGTCTTTCAGCAACACCACCAGAGTTCAAAGCTGCAGAAGAGACCTTCATCTGGTCCTGAGAATCCAGGAGAACATCACCTGTTTCTAAATAAAAGGCTCTTTAAACAGCAACCATTTTATTATTTTTTAAAAAGCTGTTTCATTTTATATTTTAACAATAAATAAACGGATCATTAAAAATGTCCACGAATCAAAGTCAAAAGACATTTGCACAGGTAGAAGCTCTCCACTTATTGTGCTCAAATTCATATTTTAGAAATGACTCTGTCCTGATCACAACATTAAAGGCAATTACATATTTTGGCGAAATTACAAGTTGAAATGACTATATATATATATAAAAAAAATCATCATGAGGTTTATGTCACAGAAATCCTACTTTACAATCACACTGCAGTCATTGTTAAATTATTTCCTGCTGCATTTATAATAAACATTAGTATTTATTTACAGTGTCTGTTTTTCTGGTTAAAATGAGATATAAATATTCTACCAGACTTAAAAAAAAAAAGTACAAATTTCCATGTTATTTTGTCTAAAAATAAATGTCCGAGGTTCCTTATGTTAAACAAGAAATGAAATAATCTGAAATAACAGGTGGTTTTAATTTACAGACGAAAGGTTTCTAAAGAGCCATTTATTGATTTATTTAGCCATTTTAATTACAAGTGTTCTAAACTTTTTTTAACAGTAATCAGAAATAATGAGGTAACAAACAACAAAAAAACATTTCGAAGGATTTTTCTTCAGAAAACTGCTCCATAAATGAGGAGTCCTGTGACACGTATGTTTTGCACAGATCAGTGGTTTCTGCACCGTCCATTTTGTACAGATCAGTGGTTTCTGCCACCCGTCTTCCGTGTTTTGGCCCGACGCGTCGTTCCTATTGGACAACGCAAAGGTACATCACAGCTCAGCAAGTTGGACGTTGGATTGGATTGAACTTTGACTCCGTCAGCCTGCTGACAAGCAGCAATGCGCGCTCCTGTCAGATGCGTCGGTTTAGCTCGGCTTTTGACGCGATGCATCTGATGCATCTACAACACAACGCGTCTCATTGAAAATAATGCTTTTTAGACCGATTTTTGACGCATTTGACGCATCTGATGGATTCAGTGTGAAAGGCCCATAACAAACGAAAAAAATTAGCTGTCACGTAATCAAATCAAACAATCAAGTCAAAATCAAAGTCTAAACTCCAGCACTCATGTTCCGACTCATGGACAGACAGCTCACATAAATATATAAAATAATAATAATAATAATAAAAAAACATATATAAATATAAAATAAAACATCACAATACTCAAACCTGAAGAGCACAAAAACATGAACCAGTGTCTCGGCATAAAGAGGATAGGTCAACTTTGGATTAAAATCAAACTAACATTTTTTAAATGTTTCAAGAAAATGAATCACACAGTGAACCTGTGACAATGTAAATGGATCATAAAGATGTTTCAGGACCACCAACAATTACTGTACCTCAGTCCTCTCTGACTTCAAAAGCAGAAGTACTACTTTGCAAAAATATTCACTCCACCTTGGTGTTTTCTCTACAACCACACACACATACACACCCAATCCGGAAGGTTTTACTTGGAGCTAGTGTACTTGGTCAGGGCCTTGGTTCCCTCAAGCACAGCACGCTTGGCCAACTCACCGGGCAGCAGGAGGCCCACATCAGCCTGAATCTCCCTGTCAGTGGCGGTGGAGGGTTTGTTGTAATGCGACACGTGAGACACCACACTGGCCATGTGAATGTTCCTCCCTGGGTCAGCACCTTTTTGTGGTGGACGGGTTCGTGTGCTCCAGTGATCCTGGGTGCTGTGTTGTCTTGAGCATTAGCTCCTGGGAGGGCTGTCCTTTGCAAATTGGTCTCAGGTGAGGAGACAGACAAAGGGCCATCCAACAGACCCTTTACGATGGACACACACAGGGATGGAGTCACTCCATCTGGATTAGGAAAACTGAGGCCTCCATCTGTTGCCAGGCCTGGATGGGGGAGGAGTCAACAACCGTAGGACTTGATCAGACTCCCCCGTAATAACAACACAGTGTCACCTCCATGTGGGCTCACACTCACACAGTGTATAAAGGGTCTGTTGCCGTGTTCTACGGGCAGTGGACGGGGCAAAAGCCCACACAGACTCACACTCAGTTATGGAATGTAAAGCCTGATTTATGGTATTCTGTCTCCGTAGCTCCATAGCCATGAAGACCCTCTGCCTCACTGTGAACCATCTCCGAGCCCCTCAAGAGCCTGACATGCCGTAAAATGACACTGACTGTTAAAAAAGTGTAAGTGGGATTTTATCTTCCTGGGTGGGTTTCCACTTACCTGGGCGGACCTCACAAGTAGTGCCTTTGTGCGGGACCCACTCTCTCATGGTACTTCAGTGTGTGTGTGTGTGTGCTGTGTGTGGTAGCACACTGTATCTATCACTCACCCTCCTGACTGCTGTAGACTTTGTTGTACTGAATCATGAAGTCTTTAAACTGGCCCAACAGCTCCACAGACTCCTGTCAGATGGATTTCACACAAACACAAGTTCACAATATGTCTCCATCCTCAGGTGCAAATTAATGACGGCAGTTTGTACAGCAGACTGTTGTGATCAGAAATAAGCCAGACAACAGGATAAAAAGTAACATTATGTGGCCATCAGCAGGGTTTTACTGAGTTTACCTCCAGAGGCTGACTGCTAGTCGGCTCCTCCACCTTATTAGTCTGTCGGGCTTCAGCTTCAACTAAGAGCAGAACTAAAATTATTATGGTTTTCAAATCTCTGAAAAAAAAAAATCAATTACAATCCATAGATAATAAAGTGTCATTTTTTAAAATAAGTGTTTACACTTTAAACTGACATAAATGACAAAATGGAGCTAATGACTAGAAATGTTAAATTTTGTTGTCATGCAGGTACACTCACTTTTTCCACATACAGGTTAAAACAATGTGCAAAATTTAAAAGGTGGAACCCAAACTGATTGTTACACCTCTGAACACAGCGTCCCGTAAACAGCACTCGAGTGTTCACCTTTATGTAAAAAAACAAACAAAAAAACATCAGTACCTGAACCTCAGTGTTATATGTCAACCAGGAAGGTTACAGATGTCATTTAATCTGACATCATTAATGGTTACGTTGTGTAACTCCCAAGATACTATAATGAAAACTTTGGTAACACCAGCCCCAGTGGTGGACACAACTAACCTAAACATCAGCTTTGATAACTGCTATGCCGCTTAAAAGCCACTTAAAATAACATTAAATTTTTTAATTTTATTTTATTTTTGTCTTGGTGGCTCATGGGATTTATTTTCATTGCGTTCTGAATGCTGAAGAACTGACTGATGTTTGAGATAAACCCTGATGTGAATGAATGAGACGCTGTGACTCTTTCAACTTTTAAAATAAGTTAGTTCTGTTGTTGTGGCACCAAGCGCCGGCGTCCTCTGGTTCAGGCTGAGAAACACACCAGGAGCAGACAAACACGACCTGACTCCAGTTCGTCGTTGTAACCGACTTGAGTGGGCAAATGCTCACATTTGCTGGCATTTGGCACGTTGGAGAGGTGTTCTCTTCACGGATGAATCCCGGTTCACACTGTTCAGGGCAGATGGCAGACAGCGTGTGTGGTGTCGTGTGGGTGAGCAGTTTTCTGATGTCAGTGTTGTGGATCGAGTGGCCCATGGTGGCGGTGGGGTTATGGTATGGGCAGGCGTCTGTTATGGACGAAGAACACAGGTGCATTTTATTGATGGCATTTTGAATGCACAGAGATACCGTGACGAGATCCTGAGGCCCATTGTTGTGCCATACATCCAAGAACATCACCTCATGTTGCAGCAGGATAATGCACGGCCCCATGTTGCAAGGATCTGTACACAATTCTTGGAAGCTGAAAATGTCCCAGTTCTTGCATGGCCGGCATACTCACCGGACATGTCACCCATTGAGCATGTTTGGGATGCTCTGGACCGGCGTATATGACAGCGTGTACCAGTTCCTGCCAATATCCAGCAACTTCGCACAGCCATTGAAGAGGAGTGGACCAACATTCCACAGGCCACAATTGACAACCTGATCAACTCTATGCGAAGGAGATGTGTTGCACTGCATGAGGCAAATGGTGGTCACACCAGATACTGACTGGTATCCCCCCACAATAAAACAAAACTGCACCTTTCAGAGTGGCCTTTTATTGTGGGCAGTTTAAGGCACACCTGTGCACTAATCATGGTGTCTAATCAGCATCTTGATATGGCACACCTGTGAGGTGGGATGGATTATCTCAGCAAAGGAGAAGTGCTCACTATCACAGATTTAGACTGGTTTGTGAACAATATTTGAGGCAAATGGTGGTCACACCAGATACTGACTGGTATCCCCCCACAATAAAACAAAACTGCACCTTTCAGAGTGGCCTTTTATTATGGGCAGTCTAAGGCACACCTGTGCACTAATCATGGTGTCTAATCAGCATCTTGATATGGCACACCTGTGAGGTGGGATGGATTATCTCAGCAAAGGAGAAGTGCTCACTATCACAGATTTAGACTGGTTTGTGAACAATATTTGAGGGAAATGGTGATATTGTGTATGTGGAAAAAGTTTTATATCTTTGAGTTCATCTCATACAAAATGGGAGCAAAACCAAAAGTGTTGCATTTATATTTTTGTTGAGTGTATATACATAAAGGGCTAATTCTGTCTGTCTGTCCGGGATAAACTCCCAAACTATAATATGTAGACCTAAAAACTATACATATTCTAAATCCTCATGACATGGGGAACAAACTGGTACCATTTTTTAAAAAAGTTGAACATAACCAAAAAATTACTTCTTTAATCTATTCTCTTTATCTATTTATCTTTTATGGAATTACTGGGCAACCAGTAATTCCATAACCCCAGTAATTTCATAACCCCCAATCCTGATGATGTCATCAAGAAAGCCTGAGTAAAGTGGTCAGAATTTTAATTACACCCTCTTTAGACAAAAATAACTTTCACTTTAATTCTTTATGGTTACTGGACTAATGCTTTAACCTATTCTCTTTGATTCTATTCTCTATGATTCACTGATATTTACATTTTACATTTACTGTTACCTATCTTTGGTGTGTAATTTTGTTATAAATTTGATTGCAAAACAAAGTGCATGAAGGACTTCAAATGTGTTTGTCTTTTAACCAAGTATTTCCACTTAGTTTGGGGAGTTCACCTCTTATAGATCTGCTGGACAAACTTTAGCCCATTAAATCTTACATTTGTAAGACATCGGCATTACAAAAACAAATGTTGTGCAATTGTTTTGATTAAAATGATTGACATTTGGCTTATGTCTAAAACAGGTTAACCCGGGCAGTGCCGGGTTAAACAAATGTTTCTATGAAACTTTATTTTTAAAAAATGTTCGCTGACTTCAAAGTTAGCAGAACTAATTTTGTGCAAAGCTAATTGGTCTAATGGTTTTCAAAGTTATCTTAAAACCTATTGATAATCTTAATCCGCTATCGAATAAGTTAGCTTTGGTAACTAGCTGTTAGCTGATTAGCTGAACTGTGCCCACTGCGCTCCACTGTGAGAGTACGTGTTCCCTGGCTACATTTGGCTCACAGAGTGCTTATTACCGTAAACTGTTAATGCTACAAAATGACCTATGTATTTCTGACAAGCAGCTGACTGACCTTTTGGTTGACACTTCTGTTTGAGCAGGGTGGACGTGCCCTGCCACGGGATGTCCCACACCTCAAACAAACACACCTCCGTCTGACATGGACAAAGAAACACATTGCACAGGAATACTGCACGTTATAAATACAGTAATGACCAGGGTCCGTATCCACGAAGCAGCCTCAGCCTAAAAATAGTTCCTTGTGATGTTATTCAAAGAAAAATCTTAGAATTCCTTGAATTCTTAGACATTTCTTAGAAGGTTCCCATGGTAAGATGAAAGTTGTCCACAAAGCACCTTGAGCCTTAAGAGAGCTCCTAAGGCGCCAAACTGGTAAGAGGAGGGAGGAGGACTTTTAAGAAGCCAAAGAGTGTCTTAAGCAGACAGGACGGCAGAAAAGACAGAGAGGACGCAGAGACATTCTCTGTATTTAGGATGACAGTGAGTCAGTAACACGTTACCTGCTTGACCTACGTAATTATTTTATGTTAATTTACTGTCTTAATGTATTTATAAACTGTTTAGGATTTTGTTATCATATACATACTATTAATATTACCATTATTTTTACTATTATTAATATTATTTTATTATTATGTCTATTTGGTCATTTGATTTTTAAGTTGACCACAATGGAAATAAGTGTTTTCACTTTCTTGTGTCATGCATGTATTTTTAACATATTTAAATTATATTATGTACTCACAATGAACTTAAAAAATAAACTCACACATGCGCATGCACACACGTTTAATATATAGATATTCGGCATGAGGAATGAGGTTCATTCAAACATTTTCAAGCTGCGTAACAATTTAATTTTGCTGAGTTTCATCATCATAATAAAGTCGTCTTCACGATTACACGTCTTAATGCAGTTCAGGTTATATGATCGGTTGATTTCACTGTCCATTCAAGACTAGGAGGCCGGAGCGCATTTATTTTTTTCTTTCTCCTCCCCTTTCCGTGACAACCAATCACAGCTCTTAGAGGACTGCGTCATACCTAGCAACAGAGTCAACCCCTCCTCCTCACAAAGACAGGAGTTTCTGTCTCCTCCTTGCTCAGACTTGCTCTCAAACACCTCCTGGCTCACTCTTAGGCTGAGATTCCTTGCCAGGAAATTTTAGGCTAAGTTAGGAGCTCTTTGAGAGGACTTTGAGATGCTTCGTGGATACAGGCCCTGATTCTTATGTCCCCTATGATGCTGTCATGACTGCATCTGTCTGACTGCCTGAGTATGTGTGCACACGTCCTTGTGCACATAATAACTCAACAACAGCATATAACAGACATCTGCTCTGTATATATTTACATATTCATGACAAATCTGTATAACTTTAACAATGGATGCTAAATATTACATACACTGTACATTTTGCAGAGTAAAATGTACTCTGCCAGGACAACATTTGGTCCCAGTCCAAACAGAGTTAAATACACTCTGTTATAGAGTGAAATCAGCTCTACCGTCTTGTCAAATATCATTTTTCAACTCCAGTAAGAGTCATTCACAGCATGATGGAGTTGATTTTACACTGTGATAGAACTGATTTAGCACTGTGACAGAGTATATTGTGGAGTTTGCTCTAGTGTGGAGTTTGTGTGTTCTCCCTGTGTTTGCCTGGGTTCCCTCTGGGTGCTCCGGCTTCCTCCCACATCCAAAGACACACAGGTTAGGTGAATTGGAAACTTTAAATTGTCCATAGGTGTGTGTGGAAAAGCAGTAAAAGATGTGTGTGTGTGTGTGTGTGTGTGTAGACTGGGACCAAATATTATCCTGGCAGAATATATTTTTTTCTCTGCAAAATTTACTGTGTACTTACATGATGGTACCATGTGGGCAGTAGATGAGCTGATCACATTTTAGGGTTGTTTGCTGTGTATACTGACATGTTAATGACAAATACTGAACAAAAGAAGTCTGTATGTCAAACATGTACAAGCAAAAATTCTATATAGCAAAATGACACAATATAAATAATATTAACACAAATAACAACATAATATTACAAATCAATCAATCAATCAATTTTTTTATATAGCGCCAAATCACAACAAACAGTTGCCCCAAGGCGCTTTATATTGTAAGGCAAGGCCATACAATAATTATGTAAAACCCCAACGGTCAAAACGACCCCCTGTGAGCAAGCACTTGGCTACAGTGGGAAGGAAAAACTCCCTTTTAACAGGAAGAAACCTCCAGCAGAACCAGGCTCAGGGAGGGGCAGTCTTCTGCTGGGACTGGTTGGGGCTGAGGGAGAGAACCAGGAAAAAGACATGCTGTGGAGGGGAGCAGAGATCAATCACTAATGATTAAATGCAGAGTGGTGCATACAGAGCAAAAAGAGAAAGAAACATTCAGTGCATCATGGGAACCCCCCAGCAGTCTAAGTCTATAGCAGCATAACTAAGGGATGGTTCAGGGTCACCTGATCCAGCCCTAACTATAAGCTTTAGCAAAAAGGAAAGTTTTAAGCCTAATCTTAAAAGTAGAGAGGGTGTCTGTCTCCCTGATCTGAATTGGGAGCTGGTTCCACAGGAGAGGAGCCTGAAAGCTGAAGGCTCTGCCTCCCATTCTACTCTTACAAACCCTAGGAACTACAAGTAAGCCTGCAGTCTGAGAGCGAAGCGCTCTATTGGGGTGATATGGTACTACGAGGTCCCTAAGATAAGACGGGACCTGATTATTCAAAACCTTATAAGTAAGAAGAAGAATTTTAAATTCTATTCTAGAATTAACAGGAAGCCAATGAAGAGAGGCCATTATGGGTGAGATATGCTCTCTCCTTCTAGTCCATCACAAATGTGATGTTAGAAAAAGAGCACATTGAAGTTATCGTGAATAAGTTTACTAATCTACTTTAGACACGTGATACTTCCACCACAGGTCCCGTCTGGGAAGCAGATGAGCTGAGTGAATATATTTTAGACTTGCTTTGTGCCCCAACCAGTCCCAGCAGAAGACTGCCCCTCCCTGAGCCTGGTTCTGCTGGAGGTTTCTTCCTGTTAAAAGGGAGTTTTTCCTTCCCACTGTAGCCAAGTGCTTGCTCACAGGGGGTCGTTTTGACCGTTGGGGTTTTACATAATTATTGCATGGCTTTGCCTTACAATATAAAGCGCCTTGGGGCAACTGTTTGTTGTGATTTGGCGCTATATAAAAAAAAATTGATTGATTGATTGATTGATATGAGCACATTAATTAGGATGAAGTGATTTTGGTCTAAAGGCCTCCTCAAAAAAATCTGTAAATAATAGAGACTTTATATTCACAATGTTTGTGCATAATGGCAGCATTAATAGGACATATAAAATATTCCAGCAGCTCTTTGACAGTGTTCCTACAACTGCTGCACAGTATTGGGTATATTATCCACGCAGATATGACAACGCATATGGATATACAGATGACAACCTGTAAAGTCGTGGTGGGACAGTCGGGAGTTCCAGTGTCTCCTGTTGCTGTCTTCAGTGCCAGAATGTGAACTCATGATGTGAATTAAGAGCACTGCATCCCACATATGGACTTGCACACTTACATTTGGAACCTGTTTCTACTAAACATGGGAACAATGAACCAGAAAACACTGCAGTATTTGTGTGTACACGCCCACATTGCTTATGCACGCATGTGAGCATGAGTGTGTTTGGGGTTACACAAAGTCAAAGTCACATCACACGACCAGCTGAGTCTGACTGGTTACAGCTCCACACGCTGACTTCATCACATAATGCACACTTTCTAAAAAAAATGTGTCACAGCAGCACTCATCTCTTTGTGTCTCATCCCTTTCATACCTTGAGTTTATGAGCTTCAGCATAGAAGTCACATGTTGGAAGAACGGCAGATTTCCTGCACCGAGTGTTACTCAGTTCCACTGTTATGATGTAGCGGGTACCTTTAACCAACTGCAAAACACACACATGTAATCGTTCAAAACAAATACAACCACTCTTTATGTGTTTCACTACATCTGTGGTAGTGCAACCAAACTTTAAAACAACAACATCCTGTAATCTTGTATGACTGAATGATACTGATACTGTCAAGGAGCTGATGATTTCACTGGCGTTTGTCTGTTTGCTTGTTAGGAGGATAACTCAAAATGTATTCAATGGATTTTGGTGGTGATCTGGAATATATTGTGAAACTGAGGTCTAGAAGAATGTTTGTCATGGAGCAACACGTAACTCAAAAAGTTGTCAGAGGATGTTGATGACATTTGGTGAGCAGATGGATAATATCTTAGAAAATGAGAGATTTCATTTTGAATTTGATCCCCAACATATTTTGGATCCAGGATCCATAAAATGGTTTAAGAAATATGTGCCTTGGAGGAGGTATGCACTCTCTGAGTGCCTTCAAGTTACAGAAGTACAACACCTCTGGACGGTTCCTATTTGTTACATCACAAATGATGGATCCATAATAGATGGATAGATGCACCTATGAATGTCAGATGCTCTAATACAGCTGAAAAGACATATGGAAACAGTATCAAGGAAGAGGGTAGGTTTATCCCTGACACTGAGTCAAGATTCTTTTGGTGGATGTACAGTCTGGATCAGTTATGGTCAAAAGGCAGTTGTGGAGTTGGAGGTGAGGGTTCATTAGTCCAAAGGTCCACTCATCCTAACCTCTTTATATTATTTGATGATGTATATTACAACCCCAAACTGATTTTAAAGCTCACAAATAAATGTAATTCTTTCAAATAGCTAACAAACCAGACGCAGTTTTGTTCCATTTACAAAAACAAAACATATAATTCTGGTGACAGACACCAGTAATCACCTTTAATTGTACCGTTGTCTATAAATCTGGTGAATTGAAAAATCAACAAATAATGGTAATTCTGGTAATGGTAATTTTTAGTGCAACCTAAAGGCTGCCATAAATGTAAAAACAACTTAAACACACTCTCCTTAATACTAGGACTAGTGGACCTGAGGACTAGTGGGATGTTCCCGTGGGGTTGGATACAAAACAATCTGGCCCTCGGATAAACAAACTACAGGAGCCTTAGTGGCCACCAGGACCCTGTGATTAGTAGCAAGGCTTCATAAATCACATACAAAAAATACAATAAAATAAGGCCGATGGTACAGACACACCCCACTGTACCCTGATTCTTATATATACAACATATCTTCATGACACATTTCATACAAAAAGGTAAGTGTGATATTTTGTGCATATTTCTCAGAATCTCCATGTGAATGTACAATGCACTTTCACATTTAACATTTAGAAAGATGTGTCAGCGTTAAGGTGAGTTCTAGAATAAAAATAAGTAGAAGATGGAAAATTTGTCAGTTCGTTTTCGGTGACATCATCCCCGCCTGGAAGATAGTAAATATGTGGGATATGTTTTCTGCATTTCTTTCCATATGACGAAAGTCTGATTTAAACTATACTCATATAAAAAACCTGATAATTATGTAAAATGATGCTAACATGAGGTTCACTGGTCCTCAGCCATAACTATCACGGCCCAAAACGTGCAAGTTGAATATACTGCAGTTTGTATGAGTGACTTTGGTAAATTCTGAAGACCTGTTAACTCACAGACTGAGTCCATTAACACTACGACTGTCCTGATACTTACAAGTAATTTGGTCAGACACAAAGAAGACGAGCATCCAAAAAATAAAATTGAATTAAAATGAAAGTTGTTATGAATAAAAGATGACATTTAAAAATATTTTTTTTATTATTGTTAGATATATTTGTGTGTTTAACTGTTGCTTTCTTTATTTACTTTGGCATTAAAGTAGTTACTTTACTTAGGATTGTATTCTTAGTTTCATACTTTTCTCTGTTATCTGTTGGAATGTGCATTTAACCGGTTTTACCACTCAGGACAAAGAGATTCAGATTACATGAACGTCCCTCAAATTCCCATGGGGACCAATAAGGGAAGGATTTCGTGAAATAAGGTCTGCCTTTGTTACACCGTGAAGTGTTTTATAAAACTGTTTTTACTCATCGTTCTTAGTTCTGTATTGGGCGCATCTCATGTGTGAGAGACGTTCTGTCAGAAATCAGGCCTGATTTCCACTGTGACTTTGAATAAATTTAAAAATGTGATATAGTTTGAGTTTGTACTTTGTGAGGGGCAGTAATACAGAAGGATCTGGGGGAGTGACAGCGGGGCCGTGTGCCAGGACGGGAGTGAGTTTAGAATAACACGATCACATACTGATGGGCACTAAAAATAATATTATGTAAATAATAATTATTCTAGGAAATACAAGAACTTAAGAACACAGGAGAAGAATTTCATCATGTTTGGAAACAAACAGGCGGTTACAAAGATTCTGACAGTCCCGATCAGTGTGTTGTGTGTTCCATGGAGGCCGAGACACCAAAACGACAGATGAAAACCTGAACTGAAAATTCTGGATCTCTCTGCCTGTATGTATGTGGCCTCTTGCTGTCATCGTGGAACACGGCTGTTGTTACCACGTTATTTCCACATGAGGTGCCACTGTGACATTATGCAAGAGGCAAAAACAACAAGCCTGCTGCTGTTACACCCTTTATTCTGTTGACCAACACAAACCTTTTTTTTTTTGGAAAACAAGTATTTCTTCACAGTCTTACACAGTTTCCCTGCAGCTGCTTAAAAACAAACAACCACTAGAATGTGAAGCAGCAACGTGATGTGAGCATTGATCAGCACTGTTCTGGTTAGAGTTACTAATTTACCCTAATTATAAAAAAACAGCTGTTCACTTCAAAACAACAACAAAAACAGAATCACGTGTTTTAAGTAATAAACTGATGACTGCGTTAGCATTAGTTTTTGTTTTCTTCAGTATGCTGCCTGTTCCATCATCATCAAAACCAGCCATTCCTGATCCGGATCTTTGTTTCTGCTGCACAAATGAATAAAAGTCAAACTGATGAAGGCATCATGTGGTGCATCATGTACTGGTTAGACTCCAAAAAACACAGAAAACGTCACGTTTCTATATCTGTGAGATACAAAGTTTTTTTATTTTATTTTTAGTTAAACGAGTTTATGTGCGTATTACACAATTATTGTGAAGGTAAATGACCTTCTTCCGGTTAATCTCTTTAAACCGCGGTGAGCGAATCCGATCAAAATCGTTCTAATAAATAAAATCGATTTCAGTTTGCTGACAAAATATAATTGAAATAGTAAGTGAAATCATGTGAAAAGTCTTTCTAATAACCTGTTTGGAGGCAGAAATGAAGCGGCTAATCCTGCGCACATGCGGGGTGTTGGAGCCCCGGTTGTAGCGCTCCTCGGTCCACCGCAGAACCTCCTGCAGGCCGGGATCAGACTCCGACAGCTGGCCAAGAGAACCGGGAGGCCAGAACACAGCCCGGTCCTCACCCAGACCCATTCCAGAGCCCAGCGCGGCGCCCAGGAGCAGCCACAACATCCCACAGCCGGTCTCCATGTCGGACAGAAGAACACAGACCCGCCGCGCGTCAGCAGCGTTTATCAGCAGCGACCGAACGAAACAACGGTGCGGAGCGTTCAAGAAACACACAGTCTCACTGTGTTACACACAACAGATTACAAAAAGTGTTGCCAAACAAACAACGGTGCGGAGCGTTCAAGAAACACACTGTCTCACTGTGTTACACACAACAGATTACAAAAAGTGTTGCCAAACAAACAACGGTGCGGAGCGTTCAAGAAACACACTGTCTCACTGTGTTACACACAACAGATTACAAAAAGTGTTGCCAAACAAACAACGGTGCGGAGCGTTCAAGAAACACAGTCTCACTGTGTTACACACAACAGATTACAAAAAGTGTTGCCAAACAAACAACGGTGCGGAGCGTTCAAGAAACACACTGTCTCACTGTGTTACACACAACAGATTACAAAAAGTGTTGCCAAACAAACAACGGTGCGGAGCGTTCAAGAAACACACTGTCTCACTGTGTTACACACAACAGATTACAAAAAGTGTTGCCAAACAAACAACGGTGCGGAGCGTTCAAGAAACACACTGTCTCACTGTGTTACACACAACAGATTACAAAAAGTGTTGCCAAACAAACAACGGTGCGGAGCGTTCAAGAAACACACTGTCTCACTGTGTTACACACAACAGATTACAAAAAGTGTTGCCAAACAAACAACGGTGCAGAGCGTTCAAGAAACACACTGTCTCACTGTGTTACACACAACAGATTACAAAAAGTGTTGCCAAACAAACAACGGTGCGGAGCGTTCAAGAAACACACTGTCTCACTGTGTTAAACACAACAGATTACAAAAGTGTTGCCAAACAAACAACGGTGCGGAGCGTTCAAGAAACACACTGTCTCACTGTGTTACACACAACAGATTACAAAAAGTGTTGCCAAACAAACAACGGTGCGGAGCGTTCAAGAAACACACTGTCTCACTGTGTTACACACAACAGATTACAAAAAGTGTTGCCAAACAAACAACGGTGCGGAGCGTTCAAGAAACACACTGTCTCACTGTGTTACACACAACAGATTACAAAAAGTGTTGCCAAACAAACAACGGTGCGGAGCGTTCAAGAAACACACTGTCTCACTGTGTTACACACAACAGATTACAAAAAGTGTTGCCAAACAAACAACGGTGCGGAGCGTTCAAGAAACACACTGTCTCACTGTGTTACACACAACAGATTACAAAAAGTGTTGCCAAACAAACAACGGTGCGGAGCGTTCAAGAAACACACTGTCTCACTGTGTTACACACAACAGATTACAAAAAGTGTTGCCAAACAAACAACGGTGCGGAGCGTTCAAGAAACACACTGTCTCACTGTGTTAAACACAACAGATTACAAAAGTGTTGCCAAACAAACAACGGTGCGGAGCGTTCAAGAAACACACTGTCTCACTGTGTTAAACACAACAGATTACAAAAGTGTTGCCAAACAAACAACGGTGCGGAGCGTTCAAGAAACACACTGTCTCACTGTGTTACACACAACAGATTACAAAAAGTGTTGCCAAACAAACAACGGTGCGGAGCGTTCAAGAAACACACTGTCTCACTGTGTTACACACAACAGATTACAAAAAGTGTTGCCAAACAAACAACGGTGCGGAGCGTTCAAGAAACACACTGTCTCACTGTGTTACACACAACAGATTACAAAAAGTGTTGCCAAACAAACAACGGTGCGGAGCGTTCAAGAAACACACTGTCTCACTGTGTTACACACAACAGATTACAAAAAGTGTTGCCAAACAAACAACGGTGCGGAGCGTTCAAGAAACACACTGTCTCACTGTGTTAAACACAACAGATTACAAAAGTGTTGCCAAACAAACAACGGTGCGGAGCGTTCAAGAAACACACTGTCTCACTGTGTTAAACACAACAGATTACAAAAGTGTTGCCAAACAAACAACGGTGCGGAGCGTTCAAGAAACACACTGTCTCACTGTGTTACACACAACAGATTACAAAAAGTGTTGCCAAACAAACAACGGTGCGGAGCGTTCAAGAAACACACTGTCTCACTGTGTTACACACAACAGATTACAAAAAATGTTGCCAAACAAACAACGGTGCGGAGCGTTCAAGAAACACACTGTCTCACTGTGTTACACACAACAGATTACAAAAAGTGTTGCCAAACAAACAACGGTGCGGAGCGTTCAAGAAACACACTGTCTCACTGTGTTACACACAACAGATTACAAAAAGTGTTGCCAAACAAACAGCGGTGCGGAGCGTTCAAGAAACACACTGTCTCACTGTGTTACACACAACAGATTACAAAAAGTGTTGCCAAACAAACAACGGTGCGGAGCGTTCAAGAAACACACTGTCTCACTGTGTTAAACACAACAGATTACAAAAAGTGTTGCCAAACAAACAACGGTGCGGAGCGTTCAAGAAACACACTGTCTCACTGTGTTACACACAACAGATTACAAAAAGTGTTGCCAAACATACAACGGTGCGGAGCATTCAAGAAACACACTGTCTCACTGTGTTACACACAACAGATTACAAAAAGTGTTGCCAAACAAACAACGGTGCGGAGCGTTCAAGAAACACACTGTCTCACTGTGTTACACACAACAGATTACAAAAAGTGTTGCCAAACAAACAACGGTGCGGAGCGTTCAAGAAACACACGTCTCACTGTGTTACACACAACAGATTACAAAAAGTGTTGCCAAACAAACAACGGTGCGGAGCGTTCAAGAAACACACTGTCTCACTGTGTTAAACACAACAGATTACAAAAAGTGTTGCCAAACAAACAACGGTGCGGAGCGTTCAAGAAACACACTGTCTCACTGTGTTACACACAACAGATTACAAAAAGTGTTGCCAAACATACAACGGTGCGGAGCGTTCAAGAAACACACTGTCTCACTGTGTTACACACAACAGATTACAAAAAGTGTTGCCAAACAAACAACGGTGCGGAGCGTTCAAGAAACACACTGTCTCACTGTGTTACACACAACAGATTACAAAAAGTGTTGCCAAACAAACAACGGTGCGGAGCGTTCAAGAAACACACTGTCTCACTGTGTTACACACAACAGATTACAAAAAGTGTTGCCAAACATACAACGGTGCGGAGCGTTCAAGAAACACACTGTCTCACTGTGTTACACACAACAGATTACAAAAAGTGTTGCCAAACAAACAACGGTGCGGAGCGTTCAAGAAACACACTGTCTCACTGTGTTACACACAACAGATTACAAAAAGTGTTGCCAAACAAACAACGGTGCGGAGCGTTCAAGAAACACACTGTCTCACTGTGTTACACACAACAGATTACAAAAAGTGTTGCCAAACAAACAACGGTGCGGAGCGTTCAAGAAACACACTGTCTCGCTGTGTTACACACAACAGATTACAAAAAGTGTTGCCAAACAAACAACGGTGCGGAGCGTTCAAGAAACACACTGTCTCACTGTGTTACACACAACAGATTACAAAAAGTGTTGCCAAACAAACAACGGTGCGGAGCGTTCAAGAAACACACTGTCTCACTGTGTTAAACACAACAGATTACAAAAAGTGTTGCCAAACAAACAACGGTGCGGAGCGTTCAAGAAACACACTGTCTCACTGTGTTACACACAACAGATTACAAAAAGTGTTGCCAAACAAACAACGGTGCGGAGCGTTCAAGAAACACACTGTCTCACTGTTTTACACACAACAGATTACAAAAAGTGTTGCCAAACAAACAACGGTGCGGAGCGTTCAAGAAACACACTGTCTCACTGTGTTACACACAACAGATTACAAAAAGTGTCGCCAAACAAACAACGGTGCGGAGCGTTCAAGAAACACACTGTCTCACTGTGTTACACACAACAGATTACAAAAAGTGTCGCCAAACAAACAACGGTGCGGAGCGTTCAAGAAACACACTGTCTCACTGTGTTACACACAACAGATTACAAAAAGTGTCGCCAAACAAACAACGGTGCGGAGCGTTCAAGAAACACACTGTCTCACTGTGTTACACACAACAGATTACAAAAAGTGTCGCCAAACAAACAACGGTGCGGAGCGTTCAAGAAACACACTGTCTCACTGTTTTACACACAACAGATTACAAAAAGTGTCGCCAAACAAACAACGGTGCGGAGCGTTCAAGAAACACACTGTCTCACTGTGTTACACACAACAGATTACAAAAAGTGTCGCCAAACAAACAACGGTGCGGAGCGTTCAAGAAACACACTGTCTCACTGTGTTACACACAACAGATTACAAAAAGTGTCGCCAAACAAACAACGGTGCGGAGCGTTCAAGAAACACACTGTCTCACTGTGTTACACACAACAGATTACAAAAAGTGTCGCCAAACAAACAACGGTGCGGAGCGTTCAAGAAACACACTGTCTCACTGTGTTACACACAACAGATTACAAAAAGTGTTGCCAAACAAACAACGGTGCGGAGCGTTCAAGAAACACACTGTCTCACTGTGTTACACACAACAGATTACAAAAAGTGTCGCCAAACAAACAACGGTGCGGAGCGTTCAAGAAACACACTGTCTCACTGTGTTACACACAACAGATTACAAAAAGTGTCGCCAAACATACAACGGTGCGGAGCGTTCAAGAAACACACTGTCTCACTGTGTTACACACAACAGATTACAAAAAGTGTCGCCAAACAAACAACGGTGCGGAGCGTTCAAGAAACACACTGTCTCACTGTGTTACACACAACAGATTACAAAAAGTGTCGCCAAACAAACAACGGTGCGGAGCGTTCAAGAAACACACTGTCTCACTGTGTTACACACAACAGATTACAAAAAGTGTTGCCAAAGATACAACGGTGCGGAGCGTTCAAGAAACACACTGTCTCACTGTGTTACACACAACAGATTACAAAAAGTGTTGCCAAACAAACAACGGTGCGGAGCGTTCAAGAAACACACTGTCTCACTGTGTTACACACAACAGATTACAAAAAGTGTTGCCAAACAAACAACGGTGCGGAGCGTTCAAGAAACACACTGTCTCACTGTGTTACACACAACAGATTACAAAAAGTGTTGCCAAACAAACAGCGGTGCGGAGCGTTCAAGAAACACACTGTCTCACTGTGTTACACACAACAGATTACAAAAAGTGTTGCCAAACACTAGGGCAGAAAGCTAGCGGCTTCTGCTGAGCAAACTTCAAACGTTCTGGGGGATGGCGAGCTTTCCAACTTTGGCTGGTAGCTCTGGGCGGCGCGTTTTCCGATACTGTAGACACGTGCGAGCATGAGGATTCATCGCGGACTATTTTCATTTGTTTTCGGGACATTTCATATTGTTGTGCAATCTCTATGGCCTTTGCCAGTGTCAGCACTTCCCCTTGGTCTAGCAATCGTTCTTGCACATTTTTCTCACAGACACCCGCGATAATGGCATTGATAAGCATGTCATCTAGGCCATTAGACCATCACCAGGGGAGGTGATGGTCTAGTGGTTAAGGTGTTGGGCTTGAGTCCAGAAGATCATGGGTTCAAATCCCTGCCAGACTGGAAAATCACTAAGGGCCCTTGGGCAAGGCCTTTAATCCCCTATTGCTCCCGGTGTGTAGTGAGCGCCTTGTATGGCAGCACCCTGACATCGGGGTGAATGTGAGGCATAATTGTAAAGCACTTTGAGCGTCTTATACAGATAGAAAAGCGCTATATAAATGCAGTCCATTTACCATCTGGTTCTGCATATTCACAGTCCATCAAAAGTATCCTTAAGTCTTTTACAAAATTGTCAAAACCCTCACTTGTACCTTGTTTCCTCTGCCTGAAGCGGTGACGAGCTATCCTCTTATTCTTCCTCGGTCTAACATAGGCTTCAAACTTGTCCAGTACTTTTTCAGGATCCTCCTTACCTCCATCAGCCCAGGTCAGTGTTTTATAGATTTCCCTGCCTTGCTCTCCGATCCACATACCTAGCCAGCCAGCCTTCTGCTTCCCGCTTAGCTCGGATAGCGGTCCATCAAAAACGAAGGCAACGTGGCTTCTAAACCTACTGAATTCTTGATATAAATCAGCTGCATCCCAGTCAATCCTTGGGTGCTCAAACTGAGGGGTAGCCATGGCAACCATGGTCCACTTCTGACACCATGTAAGATACTGAAAGTCAGTGAATACGACGGATGCACAGTTCACGACTTTATTGTGCGAGTAGCATAGCACAATTAAGGAACAAGTCAAGCCAGACCCAATATGTATTACCTTCTTAGACTGTTAGTGCCACCCAGTGGCAGAACAATACATTACAATATCAGCTTCCAAAAAAAACTTTCAAAGCATTTTGAAGTAGCGGCTATAACAGATACACTGAGCCCTTATTTAAGAAGGTTAAACTTCATCTTTTTTAAGTCTTAATAATTATGAAATGACTGACTCTGTAGTGTAATTAAAATGGATATAACTTTTAATTTTTCTGATTATGTTATGAAGTTGTCAATAACATTTATCTATCACAACACCAGGTGGCAGTAAAAGACATTTGCAGCAGTAACAGCGCCACCTAGTGTATACTGAAGTATGATGAGAATGACAGATTATAATAAATTACGAGAATGCATGAAATTCAAGGCAAGACTGGAAAGAAAGTCTCATAAAGTGTCAGGTTTTAGAATTCATCATAGTACAGAAACAGCATTAGTGAAGGTTACAAATGATCTTCTTATGGCCTCAGACAGTGGACTCATCTCTGTGCTTGTTCTGTTAGACCTCAGTGCTGCTTTTGATACTGTTGACCATAACATTTTATTACAGAGATTAGAGCATGCCATAGGTATTAAAGGCACTGCGCTGCGGTGGTTTGAATCATATTTATCTAATAGATTACAATTTGTTCATGTAAATGGGGAATCTTCTTCACAGACTAAGGTTAATTATGGAGTTCCACAAGGTGCTGTGCTAGGACCAATTTTATTCACTTTATACATGCTTCCCTTAGGCAGTATTATTAGACAGCATTGCTTAAATTTTCATTGTTACGCAGATGATACCCAGCTTTATCTATCCATGAAGCCAGAGGACACACACCAATTAGCTAAACTGCAGGATTGTCTTACAGACATAAAGACATGGATGACCTCTAATTTCCTGCTTTTAAACTCAGATAAAACTGAAGTTATTGTACTTGGCCCCACAAATCTTAGAAACATGGTGTCTAACCAGATCCTTACTCTGGATGGCATTACCCTGACCTCTAGTAATACTGTGAGAAATCTTGGAGTCATTTTTGATCAGGATATGTCATTCAAAGCGCATATTAAACAAATATGTAGGACTGCTTTTTTGCATTTACGCAATATCTCTAAAATTAGAAATACTTATTTTCCTCATTGTAAGTTATGTTATTAGAGAGGTCTTGTCTCAGAGTGATGTTGAAAAAGTAATTCATGCATTTATTTCCTCTAGGCTGGACTATTGTAATTCATTATTATCAGGTTGTCCTAAAAGTTCCCTGAAAAGCCTTCAGTTAATTCAAAATGCTGCAGCTAGAGTACTGACAGGGACTAGAAGGAGAGAGCATATCTCACCCATATTGGCCTCTCTTCATTGGCTTCCTGTTAATTCTAGAATAGAATTTAAAATTCTTCTTCTTACTTATAAGGTTTTGAATAATCAGGTCCCATCTTATCTTAGGGACCTCATAGTACCATATCACCCCAATAGAGCGCTTCGCTCTCAGACTGCAGGCTTACTTGTAGTTCCTAGGGTTTGTAAGAGTAGAATGGGAGGCAGAGCCTTCAGCTTTCAGGCTCCTCTCCTGTGGAACCAGCTCCCAATTCAGATCAGGGAGACAGATACCCTCTCTACTTTTAAGATTAGGCTTAAAACTTTCCTTTTTGCTAAAGCTTATAGTTAGGGCTGGATCAGGTGACCCTGAACCATCCCTTAGTTATGCTGCTATAGACGTAGACTGCTGGGGGGTTCCCATGATGCACTGAGTGTTTCTTTCTGTTTTTGCTCTGTATGCACCACTCTGCATTTAATCATTAGTGATTGATCTCTGCTCCCCTCCACAGCATGTCTTTTTCCTGGTTCTCTCCCTCAGCCCCAACCAGTCCCAGCAGAAGACTGCCCCTCCCTGAGCCTGGTTCTGCTGGAGGTTTCTTCCTGTTAAAAGGGAGTTTTTCCTTCCCACTGTCGCCAAGTGCTTGCTCACAGGGGGTCGTTTTGACCGTTGGGGTTTTTACGTAATTATTTTATGGTTTTGCCTTACAATATAAAGCGCCTTGGGGCAACTGTTTGTTGTGATTTGGCGCTATATAAATAAAATTGATTGATTGATTGATAAAAACATGCCGACATTTGTTTGCAATAATTAAGAAGCAATGTTTTCACAAAACTATACTGTTTTTCTGCATTTTGGGGGGGAGCCCTGCCCGAGTGCTATTTTCTATGTCAAAAAGAGGCCCGTAGCGCCCGAACCATAATAACTGGCGCAAATGTGATGACAGATTTGGAATCTGTGGATATTTTTTCCCTCGAAAACATATTCAGATCATTTTCAATGACCTACACTCTTAAACACTGCAGCCTCATTTAGTTATGTCCACTTGCTACCTCTCTTGAACATAAAGAGCTCTTACAAGTTTTGGATGATGAACTCAAAAACTAAGTGTCCATGCTGGAAGGACACAAGTGAGGGAAGCCACCAAGACACAACTCTGGAAGAACTTTTGGCATCTGTGAGAAACTAGGAATAGTGCAAGATTTTTATTTTTATCTTCATTTTACGTATAGCCCCAACTTTTTTCTGATTTGTGGTTGTTTCTGATGCATTTCTGAAATTACAGAGCTGCTATAAAGAAAAGTGTGAACATTTTATTTTTGTTTTTAAAACTTTGTGGAGCAAATGTAAACACCAAACTCTTATAAAGAAGGAAAAAATATACAGATATACAGGAAAACTTTGATATAAACTGAACAGAACAATGCAGGCTGATTTGACTCCCCATATTTTTTGTAAATAAATGATAAAATAAGAGGTAACTCACTTTGAAATGAATAAAACATATAACTGCAGCTTAATAATTTTGAAAAATAACAAAAATCAGCAGCTTGTATTTTTATTCTGACTCAAGTTCATTTTAGTGTGATGAAGTCATTTTTTTCTTCTCATCAGTCACAGTTTGTGCTTGAACACTACATTAAGATCGAGACTGAACAAATACATACCTTCAGAGTTCTCACCTGCTTTATGTGATCTGTGCCTCTGAACATCACTGCAGAGTTTCTCCGCATCATGGTTTTTTTCCTACGTATGCGTGATTTTGTTCAGTTCATATTCTAATTTTTTAAGGATTTTTGACCGTTTATTTCATCTCATGATCTCATAAATTCAGTATACGATGCACACATGGATGGTACCGTCAGAACAGCACCAGTAAAGGTGGGAGAGAAGTAAAGGCAGCTTCACGGTTTTTGTTTTGTTTTGGGTTTTTTTAATATGTTCACTCGGGTTAAAATCCTCTCTCTCTCTGCTCCGCACTCGCTATCTCACGTTCACTGATGTTTCTCAGCAGAATGTAACATCTTGTGCCTCTGTTCAGGAACCCCCCCTCTCTCCCTCGCAGTCTGCAGCCAGTTGACTCAACACACACACACACACACACACACACACACACACACACACACACACACACACACACACACACACACACACACACACACACACACACAGACAGCTCCTTCGGGAAACTGCACATTTTAGACGGCAAGCTGTCCATTGTTTTTTGTTTTTGTTTGTTTGTTTGTTTTCTTCGGCCGTCTTTTATTTTGACCTAATCTGTATCACTTAAGGGGGAAAAAAAAATGACACTTAGAATCCAGCCTCAGTGTATCATGGCCTACACAAAAATGTATGAAAGCCATCCCAGGGTGGTAGCTGGAGCCAGGTAGGGGTCAATGAAGAATTACACAGAGGTCAAACTTTAAAAATGCTCCAATCATGTTGAAAACTATATAACATTATTTGTCTGATCATAACAATTCCAAAAAGGTATAGTTTGGACTATCTATGACAGAATGTTCTGGAGTTATGGGGTTAAAACAGAAAAAATGGTGACAAAGGTCAATTTCAGTTTGTACAGAGGTCAAAAGTTAAAGTTGCTCCAATTTCAGCAAAAAATGATGCAAACTGTTGGTTGAAATAAAAGGATCAATAAATGGAATAGTTTTGACTGTGTTGAATGCTTTGTCTCCAAAGTAAAGGTCAAACAAAGTCAACATCCATTGGATCCTATGACATGTGGCATATATTACCCTGTAACATGACAACTAAGCATGACAGATGGTGCAAACTGTTCTTTTTTAGAACCCTATTAACCCAAACAATAATCTGCATAATTTGCACAAAAGTGAACAAGAACAAACGTTGATGGATAACAAAAGTCATGATGGATATAGTGGATTTTTTACTAGTTGCACTGAAAGAATAAAACACCACTTAACTACAGGAGACTTGGTTTTCCTTTGCAATGACAATATTTGGGACATTCCATAATTAGAGGACATTTTGGCATATACACTTCTTAAAAATAAATCTTCAGCTTTAGCATCTTATGTTGTATATTTAAGAAATATGGGTCATAAACTACTAAATTATATGATTTGTCAAGTTCAGCCATCGGCGGTACTTTTTCCACCGCCTATGTTTTATTTGCTGTGTGTATGTATCCGTGCAACACTGTTACAAATACAATATGACCTGGAAAAAGGATAATTATATATATATATATATATATATATATATATATATATATATATATATATATATATATATATATATGTGGTCTATTAGATAATAAACTGACCCTTTTATTTTTTTTAACTATATAAATGGTAAATGGATTGCATTTATATAGCGCTTTTCCATCTGCATCAGATGCTCAAAGCGCTTTACAATCATGCCTCACATTCACCCCGATGTCAGGGTGCTGCCATACAAGGCGCTCACTACACACCGGGAGCAATAGGGGATTAAAGGCCTTGCCCAAGGGCCCTTAGTGATTTTCCAGTCAGGCGGGGATTTGAGCCCATGATCTTCTGGACTCAAGCCCAACACCTTAACCACTAGAACATCACCTCCCCTATATGGATTTGAATGACGTGCGATTACACCAATCATGCTTGAACCCTCGTGCGCATGCGTGAGTTTTTTCACGCGTGTCGGTGACGTCATTTCCCTGTGGGCAAGCCTTGAGTGAGATGTGGTCCCGCCCTCTCGGCTGAATTCCTTTGTTTCACACGCTGCTCGAGATGGCACGCGTTGCTTTATCAACATTTTTTCTGGACCTGTGAGGAATATCCGAGTGGACACTATTCGAGAAATTAAGCTGGTTTTCGGTGAAAAGTTTAACGGCTGATGAGAGATTATGGGGTGTTTCTGTCAGTGTAAGGACTTCCCACGGAGCAGGACGTCCTGCAGCGCTTCCAGGCGCCGTCGTCGGCCTGTTTCGACCTGAAAACATCCTAATTTAAGGCTTAATTCACCCAGGACGTCGTGAGAGAACAGAGAAGATTCAGAAGAGGCCGGCATGAGGAATTTATGCGGACATTCCACTGTTTAAGGACATTTTTTAATGAAAGACGTGCGCGCAAATTCACCGAGTCGTTTCCGTGACGACTCGGTGAATCTGTCTGCGCCGCAACAGGAAAAACACCTCCGTGTTAAAAACCATTTGTAAAATTCAGGCGGCTTTTGATGGCTTTCAACAAGTGAGTAACTGAGAAATTGTTTAACAGCTTGGGCATGTTCCAACTTGTCCGTTAAGATTTCCAACGGAGGTGTTTTTCCTGTCGCGACCCCCCGCGGTCGGGTCCGGCCCGACATGCGACTCTGCCCACACGTTCTTTCATTACAAAATGTCAGTTAACAATGGAATGTCCCAATAAACTCCTCATGCCGACTTCTTCTGAAAGTTCTCTGTTCTCTGACGACTTCCTGGGTCAACAGAGCCTGAAATGTGGAAGTTTTCAACTTGATACGGCGAGACGCTGCCGCCTCGAAGCGCAGATCGCCATCAGGCGCCGTGGGCCGTCCTTACGGCGACACTACCAGACCAAAATCTCTCATCAGCCGTTAAAATTTTTACCGAAAACCAGCTGAATTTATCGAATGGTGTCCACTCAGTTGTGCCTTACAGTTTTGAAAAAATTTTGATCAAACAAAGCAGCAGTCTCTGAGCCATTCCTAAACAATGAAAAAAACGACGAGAGGGTGGGCGACTCCTCACTCAAAGACTGCCCACAGGCGAATGACGTAACCGACAGGCGTGAAAAAACTCTCGCATGCCCACGAGGGTTCAAGCATGTCTGATGTAATCACACGTGATTCAAATCCATATGGTTTTTGAAAAAAATAATAAGGTCGGATACTTTTCTAATAGACCTCGTATATATATATATATATATATATAGAAATAGTCATTAGTCCTATCTATTGCAAATAATAATAATAATTACAAATAATCACAACAATCTAATCAAAATGAATTTATTTTCAGATGTTATTTGATCTCAACATGTATTGTGGTACACTATGCAGTAATGATGCTGTTCTAACTGAAGAAATGTGTAAATTCTGGCTATTTATTTTTAAATATGTAAAATATGTAAATATTTTAATATAAAAGATATTCATATGTAAATACAAAAAAGTACACAAATAAATTCATTTTTATCACTTAACTAAACATCTTTAACCTTAAACACCCTGTTAACTATGATAATAACCATGTTATATAATTTTAGTAACAGGGTTGCAAATCAATGCTAATACAGCAGCTACCTAATGAACAAAAACTGGCTGCTTAATTTAGCTATTTTACCAAGGTCAAAGACCAAGGTATTTTAACAAATACAGAAAATTGTTGGGAAAGTGTAGTTACACGGACTCACATCAGGGGGCGTAAATGAACGGACAGTGGATAAGCCAAAATATAACAATTTAATGTTGTGAATTGTGCACAACGGAATACAGACAAATGCAGTTTGATAATGATAGTCAATTATACGAAAAGTGACGTGTGGGCAGGCTCGAGGATAGAAGACGTCTGTCCAGAGAAGAGCCGGGTCCCCACACGGCTTCCACTGCCAACGGATCTGAAGAACACCGGAGCCGCCAAGTCCTGGGTCCCCAGGTGGCCACCGTCTCCAGCTGTCAGACCTGGTACTGCTGGCAGGAAGCAGAGACAGTTAATAGTGGGTGTGTGGATACACACCCAGTAAATCCTCAGATACTGATACAGTTCCTCCGGGAGGGAGCACCTCCACCTCTGAAGTAGGAACACACTAGCAGCTCCTGTTACCACTTATCTGGATGGAGTGAGATGCGAAGACGTCGCTTCTCTCACTACACGCCAACCCAGCAGAGTGCACCACAGGAAAAACGGCTGCAAAACAGATTAGACGTAAGTCACAGTAGGGATACAGCAGAGAATATTACCTAAGTAGTAGATGATATCTCGGCAGCGAGGTGGAGTTGCTGCCCAGCTTTTAAGGTGATGGTGATGATGAGTGACAGCTGGTGCTTGTTGATGAGTGACAGCTGTCACTCCTGGTTGCTCCGGCGCCCTCTCGTGCCTGAAGCCCGCACTTCAGGCAGGGCGCCCTCTGGTGGTGGGCCAGCAGTACCTCCTCTTCAGCGGCCCACACAACAAAAATAACAATTGAAATTATTCAACATTATTCTTAAACTATGAGTAACAGGGTTGAGTGGTTTAGCTTTACCCATTCAGTTAACCCAGAAAAGTTTGAAAATATGTCAAAGATGCAAGAGGGCACTCACCTTTGGTCTACTCATGGATTTTGAAAATGTTTAGATGATGTAATTTCCTGTTTGTAATATGACAATATTTTAACCCTTCATCAGCCAGGCAAAAATGGTATGGGTAACAGGGTTGCGTGCACATTCAGGGACACAACTTCAAAGCATAATAAATAGTATTCAAAATATGTTTTATTCATTTTTTTTTTTTTACAGGTACAATAGATTCATGTAATGAAAATACAACAGAAGACAATTAATTCAAGACTTATTTTAGATATTAAAAATGATGTAAAAGCTTGTCACCAGGAGGCAGGGACAAGAGAAAAAACTCATTTTTAGGGGTATTTTACACCTATTCAGTATATTTAATTATGTAAAGACACAATTTCTTTCCAGAAAATTATTATATTTTGCTTTATGACAGTTTAATTGGCAGGTTATGTGATACATGTTGTTATTTTGGACTAAGGTATTTTAAATATCAGGTGGGGGACAGTAAATGTCCTCTAATCCTGGAATGTCAAATTTATTACACATGAGCTTCAGCCTAATGTTAGTAATAAAGCTCGGAACAACAATGCCTAACGCTCCAAAATTATGCACTAGTAGACCTAATAACTGTCTTATAATAGTTTGTGCAACACAAAACACAACATGTGGCTGCACAGAAGCCACTTATCATCATTATTATGATTATAATTACTATTATTATTGATGCCTATATGCTGGAATGAGAGATAGAACTCTTCAAATTATTGTTCATTACTTTCAATGTTTGAACTTTGAACTGGCGATTTGCGCAGTTTATAGCTGCATATGAAGGCATTTTTTGGCAAAATCACAAAGAATAAAATTGTGTGCACCTGGTTAAAGACAGGTAGAAAATACCATTTAGGAGCGATACATGCCAGTGGTAATATGGCGCCCGATTTGCTTCAGGAATATTGGCCAATGAGCGATCCAGTTTTATATACAGATCTTTGGATTTGACCACTTTTGGGGACTGTTGTTCCATTACACAATATAAACACAGCATAACTTCAGACGGAAAAATGGTGTACTGTTTTGTTTTTGGCTGCAATCACTGAAGCAGTCACAAAAAGTACAGTTTCTTTTAGGTAAATGTGAGACGCCGTGTCTGTAAGAATTAGCCTACACAGCTAACCAGAGTAGCTCCGTTCTCTCGCCTGCACAATGGCCTTGACACATTTGTGCTCTGGGTCATAAACAAAACGCAACACATGTTCACTTTCTACTGCACTGTCACTTTTTCTTTGCCTTTTTACTTTGTTTGCGTGTAATTTGCCCAAAAACTCAGAAAGTGCTGTCTTTCTGTCCGTCTGAGAAATTACGTCATATGCGTCATATTTTCACCCTTTAGCGCCCGTCCTCAAATGAGACTGCACTGCCCTATTTGTACTGTTTGGTGACGTGTCTTTTTTTTTTTTTAATGCATGAACACTTTCCATGTTTAGTTAACACAAAACTGTAAGACATCATTAAAATTATACATTAAAGTACTGGTTTGAATGGACATACGATTATGAAGATAAACTAAATACTGAAGTGAATTAATCAGTTGTATATTGTGCTGAAAGTGAATCAGCTACAAAAAAAAAACAAAAAACAACGGTTTGTTAACAAAACACTTTTATTTCTGAACGGGGATTCTTTATTAGCAAAACAATTCAACTTGTAGTGTATTTTTTCACTTTCCAGTTAGGCGTAAAAATCCAATTGTTGTGTGGGCAGCTGAAGAGGAGGTACTGCTGGCCCACCACCAGAGGGCGCCCTGCCTGAAGTGCAGGCTTCAGGCACGAGAGGGCGCATAAGCCCCACGGGAGCAACTGGGAGTGACAGCTGTCACTCATCATCAACGCCAGCTGTCACTCATCAACCACCACCATAAAAGCCGGGCAGCATCTCCACCTCACTGCCGAGATACCGTCTACCAAATATGTATGTATGTATGTATGTATGTATGTATGTATGTATGTATGTATGTATGTATGTATGTATGTATGTATGTATGTATGTGATGTTCTTCTCACAGCTCCTGTCTGATTACTTGCCTCTACTGGTGGTTGGCTCTCACTGTGGAATCCGCTAGCTTAGCGCAGCTACTAGCTCTTAGCCGGTTTAGCATGGCGGCTTCTCCTGTCTCTCCCGCACTTTTCTGTTCTGGGTGTGAAATGTTTAGTTATTCCTCGGCCTCCTTTAGCAGTAGTAATCTTTGAGCTACACGGACAGTCATACCTCCTGATGGTGGATTACATGTCAAAATACCCAGAGGTGCTCCACTTACCTGACCAAACAGCCTATGCAGTCATATGCAAGATGACACAAGGTGTCACACCGCTCCTGTCACTGCCTCTACTGGTGGTTGGCTCTCACTGCGGTATTGTATCACTTCCTGTTCCGGAGCACAGCTGTGTTTTGCTGTATCTGTTAGCTGTTTAATCTGCACAGTTTGATCTAGATAACGATTTGTTTCCCAGTGTAATCTTCACGTGCCTTAACTAAAGCACTCCCTCTGCTGAATCACCTCTAAATTATTTACACATTATTCACTTTATGTGTTTTTAGGAATCCGCTAGCTTAGCGCAGCTACTAGCTCTTAGCCAATTTAGCATGGCAGCTTCTCCTGTCTCTCCTGCACTTTTCTGCTCTGGGTGTGAAATGTTTAGTTATTCCTTGGCCTCCTTTAGCAGTAATGGTACTTGTAATAAGTGTAGCTTATTCATAGCTTTGGAGGCCAGGCTGGGCGAATTGGAGACTCGGCTCCGCACCGTGGAAAATTCTACAGCTAGCCAGGCCCCTGTAGTCGGTGCGGACCAAGGTAGCTTAGCCGCCGTTAGTTTCCCTCTGGCAGATCCCGAGCAGCCGGGAAAGCAGGCCGACTGGGTGACTGTGAGGAAGAAGTGCAGCCATAAACAGAAGCCCCATGTACACCGCCAACCCGTTGACATTTCTAACCATTTTTCCCCACTCGACGACACACCCGCCGAGGATCAAACTCTGGTTATTGGCGACTCTGTTTTGAGAAACGTGAAGTTAGCGACACCAGCAACCATAGTCAATTGTCTTCTGGGAGCCAGAGCAGGCGACATTGAAGGAAATTTGAAACTGCTGGCTAAGGCTAAGCGTAAATTTGGTAAGATTGTAATTCACGTCGGCAATAATGACACCCGGTTACGCCAATCGGAGGTCACTAAAATTAACATTGAATCGGTGTGTAACTTTGCAAAAACAATGTCGGACTCTGTAGTTTTCTCTGGGCCCCTCCCCATTCGGACCGGGAGTGACATGTTTAGCCGCATGTTCTCCTTGAATTGCTGGCTGTCTGAGTGGTGTCCAAAAAATGAGGTGGGCTTCATAGATAATTGGCAAAGCTTCTGGGGAAAACCTGGTCTTGTTAGGAGAGACGGCATCCATCCCACTTTGGATGGAGCAGCTCTCATTTCTAGAAATCTGGCCAGTTTTCTTAAATCCTCCAAACCGTGACTATCCAGGGTTGGGACCAGGAAGCAGAGTTGTAGTCTTACACACCTCTCTGCAGCTTCTCTCCCCCTGCCATCCCCTCATTACCCCATCCCCGTAGAGACGGTGCCTGCTCCCAGACCACCAATAACCAGCAAAAATTTATTTAAGCATAAAAATTCAAAAAGAAAAAATAATATAGCACCTTCAACTGCACCACAGACTGTTAGTAAATGATATAATAATTGATCAACATATTGATTTATTCTGCCTTACAGAAACCTGGTTACAGCAGGATGAATATGTTAGTTTAAATGAGTCAACACCCCCAAGTCACACTAACTGCCAGAATGCTCGTAGCACGGGCCGAGGCGGAGGATTAGCAGCAATCTTCCATTCCAGCTTATTAATTAATCAAAAACCCAGACAGAGCTTTAATTCATTTGAAAGCTTGACTCTTAGTCTTGTCCATCCAAATTGGAAGTCTCAAAAACCACTTTTATTTGTTATTATCTATCGTCCACCTGGTCGATACTGTGAGTTTCTCTGTGAATTTTCAGACCTTTTGTCTGACTTAGTGCTTAGCTCAGATAAGATAATTATAGTGGGCGATTTTAACATCCACACAGATGCTGAGAATGACAGCCTCAACACTGCATTTAATCTATTATTAGACTCAATTGGCTTTGCTCAAAATGTAAATGAGTCCACCCACCACTTTAATCATATCTTAGATCTTGTTCTGACTTATGGTATGGAAATTGAAGACTTAACAGTATTCCCTGAAAACTCCCTTCTGTCTGATCATTTCTTAATAACATTTACTCTGATGGACTACCCAGCAGTGGGGAATAAGTTTCATTACACTAGAAGTCTTTCAGAAAGCGCTGTGACTAGGTTTAAGGATATGATTCCTTCTTTATGTTCTCTAATGCCATATACCAACACAGTGCAGAGTAGCTACCTAAACTCTGTAAGTGAGATAGAGTATCTTGTCAATAGTTTTACATCCTCATTGAAGACAACTTTGGATGCTGTAGCTCCTCTGAAAAAGAGAGCTTTAAATCAGAAGTGCCTGACTCCGTGGTATAACTCACAAACTCGCAGCTTAAAGCAGATAACCCGTAAGTTGGAGAGGAAATGGCGTCTCACTAATTTAGAAGATCTTCACTTAGCCTGGAAAAAGAGTCTGTTGCTCTATAAAAAAGCCCTCCATAAAGCTAGGACATCTTACTACTCATCACTAATTGAAGAACATAAGAACAACCCCAGGTTTCTTTTCAGCACTGTAGCCAGGCTGACAAAGAGTCAGAGCTCTATTGAGCCGAGTATTCCTTTAACTTTAACTAGTAATGACTTCATGACTTTCTTTGCTAATAAAATTTTAACTATTAGAGAAAAAATTACTCATAACCATCCCAAAGACGTATCATTATCTTTGGCTGCTTTCAGTGGTGCCGGTATTTGGTTAGACTCTTTCTCTCCGATTGCTCTGTCTGAGTTAGTTATTATAACCAGCGCAGTGCCTTTAATACCTATGGCATGCACCATGCTTCTAAGATTTGTGGGGCCAAGTACAATAACTTCAGTTTTATCTGAGTTTAAAAGCAGGAAATTAGAGGTCATCCATGTCTTTATGTCTGTAAGACAATCCTGCAGTTTAGCTAATTGGTGTGTGTCCTCTGGCTTCATGGATAGATAAAGCTGGGTATCATCTGCGTAACAATGAAAATTTAAGCAATGCCGTCTAATAATACTGCCTAACGGAAGCATGTATAAAGTGAATAAAATTGGTCCTAGCACAGAACCTTGTGGAACTCCATAATTAACCTTAGTCTGTGAAGAAGATTCCCCATTTACATGAACAAATTGTAATCTATTAGATAAATATGATTCAAACCACCGCAACGCAGTGCCTTTAATACCTATGGCATGCTCTAATCTCTGTAATAAAATTTTATGGTCAACAGTATCAAAAGCAGCACTGAGGTCTAACAGAACAAGCACAGAGATGAGTCCACTGTCTGAGGCCATAAGAAGATCATTTGTAACCTTCACTAATGCTGTTTCTGTACTATGATGAATTCTAAAACCTGACTGAAACTCTTCAAATAGACCATTCCTCTGCAGATGATCAGTTAGCTGTTTTACAACTACCCTTTCAAGAATTTTTGAGAGAAAAGGAAGGTTGGAGATTGGCCTATAATTAGCTAAGATAGCTGGGTCAGGTGATGAGTTTTTAAGTAATGGTGTAACTACTGCCACCTTAAAAGCCTGTGGTACATAGCCAACTAACAAAGATAGATTGATCATATTTAAGATCGAAGCATTAATTAATGGTAGGGCTTCCTTGAGCAGCCTGGTAGGAATGGGGTCTAATAGACATGTTGATGGTTTGGAGGAAGTAACTAATGAAAATAACTCAGACAGAACAAGTTTGAAAAAGATTATAGTTAGGGCTGGATCAGGTGACCCTGAACCATCCCTTAGTTATGCTGCTATAGACTTAGACTGCTGGGGGGTTTCCAATGATGCACCCAGTGTTGTTTTTATTCAGCTCTTATTGCTCTGTATGCACCACTCTGCTTTTAATCATTAGTGATTGACCTCTGCTCTCTTCCAGTCTTTTTCCTGATTCTCTCCCCTCAGCCCCAACCAGTCCCAGCAGAAGACTGCCCCTCCCTGAGCCTGGTTCTGCTGGAGGTTTCTTCCTGTTAAAAGGGAGTTTTCCTTCCCACTGTTGCCAAGTGCTTGCTCATAGGGGGTCGTTTTGACCGTTGGGGTTTTTCTGTAATTATTGTATGGCTTTTGCCTTACAATATAAAGCGCCTTGGGGCGACTGTTTGTTTTGATTTGGCGCTATATAAATAAAATTGATTTGATTTGATACTATTATTCTGAACACTACTGTATAGGTTTTCTAAAGACTGGATTTGAAGCACATATGGTCCAGCTTTCGATGTCCCCTTCTTGGCAGTGCTTAACTCTGCCCAAGTCCAGTCAACCCATAAATGAGAAAAGAGGTGGAACATGGGCAAGACCAGAGTGTCCAGGGTGGGAAAAATGAAGCCCGTACACACCCCTATCTCAGAGTTACCAAAACGGCTGAAGCTTGAAGGATAACCTTGGTTTGGAGGTTTTATTAACACATACATATTAGAAAAGAAACCAACAGTTTTATTTTTTTTAAAAACTATATGAATTTGAATCACGTGTGATTACATCAGTCAAGGTTGAACCCTCGTAGCCGGCGCAGCGCGCCCGCCACAGGACAAACACCTCCGTGTTGATAACATTTGTAAAATCCAGGCGGCTTTTGGTGGCTTTCAGTTGAGTGAGTATCTGAGAAATTGTTTAACAGCAGGGCATGTTCCAACTTGTCCTTAAGGCTTCCAACGGAGGTGTTTTTCCTGTGGTGGGCGTGCCACA
Source organism: Thalassophryne amazonica (assembly GCF_902500255.1). NCBI lineage: Eukaryota > Metazoa > Chordata > Actinopteri > Batrachoidiformes > Batrachoididae > Thalassophryne > Thalassophryne amazonica. The sequence goes on from NC_047113.1 coordinate 2,927,385, forward strand.
TTGGCTGCGAGCCAATGTGCCAATCTGTCCGCACGTCTTTCATTAAGAAAATCTTCTTTAACAGTGGAATGTCCGGACAAACTGCTGATTCCGACCTCTTCTGAAAGTTCTCTCTTCTCTCACGATGTCCTGGGTCAACAGAGGCTTAAATTTGGAGGTTTTCAGCTTGAAACAGGATGATGACGTCGCCCCGGAGCGCTGCGCGATGTCCCGCTCCATGGGACGTCCTTACAGCGATAGAAACAATCCAAAATCTCTCATCAGCCGATAAAATTTTCACCGAAAACCAGCTGAATTTCTCAAATGGTGTCCACTCGGATGTGCCTTACAGTTTTTGAAAAAATTTTGATCAAGCACAGCACCAGTCTCTCAGCAACTTCTCAGACAAAGGAATTCCGACGAGGGGGCTGGACCACTCCTTCCACAAGGCGTGCTCACAGGCGAATGACGTCACTGACAGGCGTGAAAAACTCTTGCATGCCCACAAGGGTTCAAGCTTGGCTGATGTAATCACACGTGATTCAAATCCATATGGTTTTTAAAAAAAATAATGTCGGATACTTTTCTCACAGACCTCGTATATTTTTGCTTACCGTTTACTTGGCAAGGATTTCATGACTGGTGGTTTGGGTGTAGGTATTAAAAATTATAACAAGCGTATTGCCTCAGCAACCATGGAGTCACCAAGCTACTGATACCTGCTTATAGTGCTAACAATGCTCACATACAAATGATATAACAAAAAATTTGCTTGATGGAAATACTGGAACACAGAATTCTTACATGGTGTGTTAGTATAATTAACCTTTTATAAGTAAGACATATTATCTCAGATAATTGTTATAAAATTCTCAGAAAGGACAGACATGAGCAGTCCACAACAGCTAGTATCCACTGCTAGCAGGGCTCTGCACTGGGGTCAGGGAAACACACGACTCATCAATGAAACTTTATTTAAAAGTTTAGTTTAAACCCAGTGCTCAAAACTGCACTCGACATGATTGCACCACCTGTGTTGGCGACTGTTGTGGAAATGATTAATCTCTCATTAACTTCTGGATCTGTTCCTAAATGTTTCAAATCTGCAGTGATTAAACCATTACTCAAGAAACCTAATCTCTAGACTGTAGTGTATTGAAAAACTATCGGCCGATATCAAATCTTTTATTTTGCTCTAAAATTCTGGAAAAGGACGGCAGCTCATAGACCACCTTACTGAGAATAATCTTTTTGAGCCACTGCAGTCTGCTTTTAGAAAATATTCCAGAGACAGCTCTCACCAAAGTGGTGAATGATCTGCTTGCAATGGATTCAGACACCACTACAGTTCTGGTGCTGTTTGATCTTAGTGTTGTGTTTGATACAGTGGCTCATCATATTCTACTCTAATGGCTGGAGAGTCATTTTAGGATAACTGGCATTACCCTTGCATGGTTGACGTTATACCTGGCCAGTTGTTCTCACTGTGTTTTGTACAGTAACACTACCTCTAACCTTAGTGACATGAAATTTGGGGTTCCACAGGGGTTCGTCTTAGGCCCCCTGCTTTTCTCCGTTTATATAGCACCCCCTGGGCACATATTGGAGGGTTTTGGGATTACCTTTCACTGTTAGGCTGATGATACTCAGTTATACATGCCAATAACTGCTGGTAATCTCATCCACAATAAATCCTCAGAAGATTGCCTTGCATCAGTGAGAAGCCGGATGTCTTGTAACTTCCTATTTTTAAACTCTGATAAGACTGAAATGATGGTCTTGGTCCAGTGAGACATCGGCATCAATTTGACCACCTACCGCTTAGCCTAGACTCATGTGTCATACATCACACTGACAAAGTGAGGAACCTTGGGGTAATTTTTGATCCTACATTGTTCTTTGACCTCCACATTAGAAATATTACTAGGACTGCTTTCTTCCACCTGCGAAATATAGCAAAGATTTGTCCCATCCTGTCTATGGCTGATGCTGAGACCCTGATTCAGCTGTTTATCTCTTCTAGATTGGACAACTGCAGTGTTCTATTTTCTGGTTTACCGTAGTCCAGCATTAGGGGTCTCCAATTGGTTTGAAATGCTGCTGCCAGACTTTTGACATGAAACAGAAAGTTTGACCAAATTACACACATTTTGGCTTCTCCTCACTGGCTTCCTGTCCCTGTGAGATCAGATTTTAAGGTTCTGCTACTGGCCTATAAAACTGTTCATGGATTTGCACCTCCCTACTTAGCTGACGTAACTAAACTCTACGTACTGGTCTCGGGCTTTGCGTTCTCAGGGTGCAGGACTACTTTGTGTCCTTAGGGTGAATAAAGTCTGTCTTCTTCATTTCAGAGGATATTTTCTTTAAAACATCCGTTGTCATGCTGCGAGTTATGTTGCCAGCTGTTATTTCATCAACGGGTGTATTTACCAGCATGGTGTAATGGAAATTGCTGACACCTTTGGTTATAGCTTTTGCCATTTTTCCTCTTCGCATGTACTTTAAATGGTTGAAATCTCCTTAGATTTTTTTCTGTGTGTAACAGCACCAACATGAATCACTTGAAAATGTATTTTTGTATCTGTTGATTTTGGCTCATTTCTCTTTGAGAAAAAGTAGACAGGTCCTATTCTTGCTTGATGTATGACTTCAGTTGTTCAATGGATGCCTGCAACATGTTTCAAAAAAGTTGGGACAGTGGTATGTTTCCCACTGTGTTACATCACCTTTCCTTCTAACAACACTCAATAAGCGTTTGGGAACTGAGGACACTAATTGTTGAAGCTTTGTAGGTGGAATTCTTTCCCATTCTTGCTTGATGTACGACTTCAGTTGTTCAACAGTCCGGGGTCTCCGTTGTCATATTTTGTGCTTCATAATGCGCCACACATTTTCAATGGGTGACAGGTCTGGACTGCAGGCAGGCCAGTCTAGTACCTGCACTCTTTTACTACGAAGCCACGCTGTTGTAACACGTGCAGAATGTGGCTTGGCATTGTCTTGCTGAAATAAGCAGGGACGTCCCTGAAAAAGACGTTGCTTGGATGGCAGCATGTGTTGCTCCAAAACCTGGATGTACCTTTCAGCATTGATGGTGCCATCACAGATGTGTGAGTTGTCCATGCCATGGGCACTAACACACCCCCATACCATCACAGATACTGGTATTTGAACTTTGCGCTGGTAACAGTCTGGATGGTCTTTTTCCTCTTTTGTCCAGAGGACATGACGTCCATGATTTCTAAAAACAATTTGAAATGGAGACTCATCAGACCACAGCACACTTTCCCACTTTGCATCTGTGCATTTCAAATGAGCTCGGGCCCAGAGAAGGTGGCGGCGTTTCTGGATGTTGATGTATGCCTTTCACTTTGCATGGTAGAGTTTTAACTTCTACGTGTAGATGTAGCGATGAACTGTGTTAACTGACAATGGTTTTCTGAAGTGTTCCTGAGCCCACGCAGTAAGATCCTTTACACAATGATGCTGGTTTTTAATGTAGTGCCGCCTGAGGGATCGAAGGTCATGGACATTCAATGTTGATTTTCGGCCTTGTTGCTTACATGTACAAAGTTCTCCAGATTCTCTGAATCTTCTGATTATATTATGGACTGTTGATGATGAATATTTTTAATTAATTTGTAATGTAAATATTAGCATTTTAGCTCAATAGCTTCCATGTCATGTGATCAATTGACTCAAAATCAGTGTGGGATCATAGTGCTCCACTAGCTGCATGAGATACACCTCTTCTTATTGCATTTTAAATGTTCATATTTTAAATTAATTTTTATATGTAAATATTAGCATTTTAGCTTAATAGCTTCCAGGTCACGTTTTTCATTTTCATGTGTTTTCTTGGTTTGCATCGTTTCTCTATTTGCAGCGCGTTTGACGATGCATTTGTTTTTGTTTGTTGCAGCACATTTGGATGTCTGTTGTAGTGCGTTTGGCCCTTGTCGGCAACCGTAATGATGTAGCTCAGAGGGACATTACTGTTTCGGGATGTGCAAATATTACACAGAGCCGCAAGAGCAGACAAGGGCAAGTGCCGTGAGGCTTCTTCACACCGACGTTGAAGCTTCTGCACTTGTTCGCCAAATGCACGTAGTAACACAGCGGCCACTGCGTGGTAATCCAGAATGGGTGGCGGGACACAAAATGACGTGACCAATACGTCACATGAAAGCCCTCTATAATAAAATAAACATTTATTTTAAAATAAATTATAAAATCTAATATTTACCCCCTTCTGCAGGACCAATACATAACGATCAGAGTTTTTCAGTCACTCAGAGCTATGTGCAATACTGTCAAACAGTTTGTGCAAATGTCTTTCAGTCATTTTGCATAAACATGTTGTACTCATTGTTGTCATTGCAAAAAAACACTGTTTACTGTTTCAGCACTCTGGCAAAATAATTTCCTTCAGGATTAATAAAATTCTTTCTTATTCTCATTCTGAAATTCAGGCCATCTAAGTAGTAGATCAGCTGTCAAAAGCAGCTCTGAAATCAGAAATATAGATCAACATTCCTCTTACAACCCCTGGCAAAAATGATGGAATCACGGGCCTCGGAGGATGTTCATTCAGTTGTTTAATTTTGTAGAAAAAAAGCAGATCACAGACATGACACAAAACTAAAGTCATTTCAAATGGCAACTTTCTGGCTTTAAGAAACACAATAAGAAATCAAGAAAAAAATTGTGGCAGTCAGTAACGGTTACTTTTTAGACCAAGCAGAGGGAAAAAAATATGGAATCACTCAATTCTGAGGAAAAAATGATGGAATCATGAAAAACAAAAGAACGCTCCAACACATCACTAGTATTTTGTTTCACCACCTCTGGCTTTTATAACAGCTTGCAGTCTCTGAGGCATGGACTTAATGAGTGACAAACAGTACTCTTCATCAATCTGGCTCCAACTTTCTCTGATTGCTGTTGCCAGATCAGCTTTGCAGGTTGGAGCCTTGTCATGGACCAATTTCTTCAACTTCCACCAAAGATTTTCAATTGGATTAAGATCCGGACTATTTGCAGGCCATGACATTGACACTATGTGTCTTTCTGCAAAGAATGTTTTCACAGTTTTTGCTCTATGGCAAGATGCATTATCATCTTGAAAAATGATTTCATCATCCCCAAACATCCTTTCAATTGATGGGATAAGAAAAGTGTCCAAAATATCAACGTAAACGTGTGCATTTATTGATGATGTAATGACAGCCATCTCCCCAGTGCCTTTACTGTGGAAATTTACATGTTCTCTTCAGGCAGTCATCTTTATAAATCTCATTGGAACGGCACCAAACAAAAGTTCCAGCATCATCACCTTGCCCAATGCAGATTCGAGATTCATCACTGAATATGACTTTCATCCAGTTATCCACAGCCCACGATTGCTTTTTCTTAGCCCATTGTAACCTTGTTTTTTTTCTGTTTAGGTGTTAATGATGGCTTCTGTTTAGCTTTTCTGTATGTAAATCCCATTTCCTTTAGGCGGTGTCTTACAGTTCGGTCACAGACGTTGACTCCAGTTTCCTCCCATTCGTTCATTTGTTTTGTTGCGCATTTTCGATTTTTGAGACATATTGCTTTAAGTTTTCTGTCTTGATGCTTTGATGTCTTCCTTGGTCTACCAGTATGTTTGCCTTTAACAACCTTCCCATGTTTGTATTTGGTCCAGAGTTTAGACACAGCTGACTGTGAACAACCAACATCTTTTGCAACACTGCGTGATGATTTACCCTCTTTTAAGAGTTTGATAATCATCTCCTTTGTTTCAATTGACATCTCTCGTGTTGGAGACATGATTCATGTCAGTCTACTTGGTGCAACAGCTCTCCAAGGTGTGATCACTCCTTTTTAGATGCAGACTAACGAGCAGATCTGATATGATGCAGGTGTTAGTTTTGGGGATGAAAATTTACAGGGTGATTCCATAATTTATTCCTCAGAATTGAGTGATTCCATATTTTTTTTCCCTCTGCTTGGTCTAAAAAAGTAACCGTTACTGACTGCCACAATTATTTTTCCTGATTTCTTATAGTGTTTCTTAAAGCCAGGAAGTTGCCATTTGAAATGACTTTAGTTTTGTGTCATGTCTGTGATCTGCTTTTTTTTCTACAAAATTAAACAACTGAATGAACATCCTCCGAGGCCGGTGATTCCATAATTATTGCCAGGGGTTGTACATCGACTAAAACGTTTTTTTCCTCCCAAAATGAAACGTGCCGCATGTTCTCCTTGAATTGCTGGCTGTCTGAGTGGTGTCCAAAAAATGAGGTGGGCTTCATAGATAATTGGCAAAGCTTCTGGGGAAAACCTGGTCTTGTCAGGAGAGACGGCATCCATCCCACTTTGGATGGAGCAGCTCTCATTTCTAGAAATCTGGCCAATTTTCTTAAATCCTCCAAACCATGACTATCCAGGGTTGGGACCAGGAAGCAGAGTTGTAGTCTTACACACCTCTCTGCAGCTTCTCTCTCCCTGCCATCCCCTCATTACCCCATCCCCGTAGAGACGGTGCCTGCTCCCAGACTACCAATAACCAGCAAAAATCTATTTAAGCATAAAAATTCAAAAAGAAAAAATAATATAGCACCTTCAACTGCACCACAGACTAAAACAGTTAAATGTGGTCTATTAAACATTAGGTCTCTCTCTTCTAAGTCCCTGTTGGTAAATTATATAATAATTGATCAACATATTGATTTATTCTGCCTTACAGAAATCTGGTTACAGCAGGATGAATATGTTAGTTTAAATGAGTCAACACCCCCGAGTCACACTAACTGTCAGAATGCTCATAGCACGGGCCGGGGCGGAGGATTAGCAGCAATCTTCCATTCCAGCTTATTAATTAATCAAAAACCCAGACAGAGCTTTAATTCATTTGAAAGCTTGACTCTTAGTCTTGTCCATCCAAATTGGAAGTCCCAAAAACCAGTTTTATTTGTTATTATCTATCGTCCACCTGGTCGTTACTGTGAGTTTCTCAGTGAATTTTCAGACCTTTTGTCTGACTTAGTGCTTAGCTCAGATAAGATAATTATAGTGGGCGATTTTAACATCCACACAGATGCTGAGAATGACAGCCTCAACACTGCATTTAATCTATTATTAGACTCTATTGGCTTTGCTCAAAAAGTAAATGAGTCCACCCACCACTTTAATCATATCTTAGATCTTGTTCTGACTTATGGTATGGAAATTGAAGACTTAACAGTATTCCCTGAAAACTCCCTTCTGTCTGATCATTTCTTAATAACATTTACATTTACTCTGATGGACTACCCAGCAGTGGGGAATAAGTTTCATTACACTAGAAGTCTTTCAGAAAGCGCTGTAACTAGGTTTAAGGATATGATTCCTTCTTTATGTTCTCTAATGCCATATACCAGCACAGTGCAGAGTAGCTACCTAAACTCTGTAAGTGAGATAGAGTATCTCGTCAATAGTTTTACATCCTCATTGAAGACAACTTTGGATGCTGTAGCTCCTCTAAAAAAGAGAGCTTTAAATCAGAAGTGCCTGACTCCGTGGTATAACTCACAAACTCGCAGCTTAAAGCAGATAACCCGTAAGTTGGAGAGGAAATGGCGTCTCACTAATTTAGAAGATCTTCACTTAGCCTGGAAAAAGAGTCTGTTGCTCTATAAAAAAGCCCTCCGTAAAGCTAGGACATCTTTCTACTCATCACTAATTGAAGAAAATAAGAACAACCCCAGGTTTCTTTTCAGCACTGTAGCCAGGCTGACAAAGAGTCAGAGCTCTATTGAGCTGAGTATTCCATTAACTTTAACTAGTAATGACTTCATGACTTTCTTTGCTAACAAAATTTTAACTATTAGAGAAAAAATTACTCATAACCATCCCAAAGACGTATCGTTATCTTTGGCTGCTTTCAGTGATGCCGGTATTTGGTTAGACTCTTTCTCTCCGATTGTTCTGTCTGAGTTATTTTCATTAGTTACTTCATCCAAACCATCAACATGTTTATTAGATCCCATTCCTACCAGGCTGCTCAAGGAAGCCCTACCATTATTTAATGCTTCGATCTTAAATATGATCAATCTATCTTTGTTAGTTGGCTATGTACCACGGGCTTTTAAGGTGGCAGTAATTAAACCATTACTTAAAAAGCCATCACTTGACCCAGCTATCTTAGCTAATTATAGGCCAATCTCCAACCTTCCTTTTCTCTCAAAAATTCTTGAAAGGGTAGTTGTAAAACAGCTAACTGATCATCTGCAGAGGAATGGTCTATTTGAAGAGTTTCAGTCAGGTTTTAGAATTCATCATAGTACAGAAACAGCATTAGTGAAGGTTACAAATGATCTTCTTATGGCCTCGGACAGTGGACTCATCTCTGTGCTTGTTCTGTTAGACCTCAGTGCTGCTTTTGATACTGTTGACCATAAAATTTTATTACAGAGATTAGAGCATGCCATAGGTATTAAAGGCACTGCGCTGCGGTGGTTTGAATCATATTTGTCTAATAGATTACAATTTGTTCATGTAAATGGGGAATCTTCTTCACAGACTAAGGTTAATTATGGAGTTCCACAAGGTTCTGTGCTAGGACCAATTTTATTCACTTTATACATGCTTCCCTTAGGCAGTATTATTAGACGGTATTGCTTAAATTTTCATTGTTACGCAGATGATACCCAGCTTTATCTATCCATGAAGCCAGAGGACACACACCAATTAGCTAAACTGCAGGATTGTCTTACAGACATAAAGACATGGATGACCTCTAATTTCCTGCTTTTAAACTCAGATAAAACTGAAGTTATTGTACTTGGCCCCACAAATCTTAGAAACATGGTGTCTAACCAGATCCTTACTGTGGATGGCATTACCCTGACCTCTAGTAATACTGTGAGAAATCTTGGAGTCATTTTTGATCAGGATATGTCATTCAAAGCGCATATTAAACAAATATGTAGGACTGCTTTTTTGCATTTACGCAATATCTCTAAAATCAGAAAGGTCTTGTCTCAGAGTGATGCTGAAAAACTAATTCATGCATTTATTTCCTCTAGGCTGGACTATTGTAATTCATTATTATCAGGTTGTCCTAAAAGTTCCCTAAAAAGCCTTCAGTTAATTCAAAATGCTGCAGCTAGAGTACTGACGGGGACTAGAAGGAGAGAGCATATCTCACCCATATTGGCCTCTCTTCATTGGCTTCCTGTTAATTCTAGAATAGAATTTAAAATTCTTCTTCTTACTTATAAGGTTTTGAATAATCAGGTCCCATCTTATCTTAGGGACCTCGTAGTACCATATCACCCCAATAGAGCGCTTCGCTCTCAGACTGCAGGCTTACTTGTAGTTCCTAGGGTTTGTAAGAGTAGAATGGGAGGCAGAGCCTTCAGCTTTCAGGCTCCTCTCCTGTGGAACCAGCTCCCAATTCAGATCAGGGAGACAGACACCCTCTCTACTTTTAAGATTAGGCTTAAAACTTTCCTTTTTGCTAAAGCTTATAGTTAGGGCTGGATCAGGTGACCCTGAACCATCCCTTAGTTATGCTGCTATAGACGTAGACTGCTGGGGGGTTCCCATGATGCACTGTTTCTTTCTCTTTTTGCTCTGTATGCACCACTCTGCATTTAATCATTAGTGATCGATCTCTGCTCCCCTCCACAGCATGTCTTTTTCCTGGTTCTCTCCCTCAGCCCCAACCAGTCCCAGCAGATGACTGCCCCTCCCTGAGCCTGGTTCTGCTGGAGGTTTCTTCCTGTTAAAAGGGAGTTTTTCCTTCCCACTGTAGCCAAGTGCTTGCTCACAGGGGGTCGTTTTGACCGTTGGGGCTTTACATAATTATTGTATGGCCTTGCCTTACAATATAAAGCGCCTTGGGGCAACTGTTTGTTGTGATTTGGCGCTATATAAAAAAGATTGATTGATTGATTGACATTCATGCCAGTAATGCCTGAAAGGAAATGCTTTTGACAAAAACTACAGATTTTGTTTATTCCCATTTCTCCAGAGATCAAAGATCCACCATGTAGAGTTTATGTCCAAAGTTTAAGGATCCAGTGACCAATTTCATATTTATTTACTTTAAGACTCAATAAAATGTTCAATTTCAGTTCAATTTAATCCGCTTATAAAGTACCAACTCACAACAAAATCTAAATATACTAAAACAAATACATCACAATTGTACACATATCAAATTGTGGTATATGTAGAATTGTGATGTATTTGTTTTAGTATATTTAGTCATGGACATGATGAATATTGTTACCTGCTGGACTGTTTCTAATTTTGATTGGTATCAATGGAAAATGTCTTCTGTGAACTGTCGGTATCTCAATATATTATTATTAAGAATATATGCAGTCATATTTTTATTGATTTTATCAATTGAAAAAAAATCATATATAGATTCAGGTATAATTGAAAGATCTGGGCAATAAATTTGATCCTGTTTGCAGTCAATTTTTGTTATACTGTTGGTTTTTTTTAGGACATCATATTTATACAAATAAGAAGTGTTCACTATGGTCTATGAAGTATAAGAAATATATTAAAAGAAGTGTGACAGTGTATGTTGCACAAAAATAAAAGAATGAGGATTATTGAATAACAAGATGCATATGATTTTTATTTTATCATTGGGCAAAATTGCATCTGTCAGATTTTCACTCCTGATCCAGCCCTGAGGATGGCGCATTGGAGAAAAGCAAAGTTATCTGTAATCATTGCAACGCAGAATTTGCATTTCACCGAAGCTATACAAGTCTCAGGTACCACCTCAGTGGTTAGTCATAGTAACGGTTTGAGTAGAACTTTTGTGTGTGTGTGTGTGTGTGTGTGTGGGGCCCTCCCTGACCAGTTATGCTTAGGGCCTCCAAAACCTTAGCAGCGGCCCTGCTCTTAGTAAATCTGAAGTCAAAACCATCATAAAGATGGAAATGAACAAAGCATGACAAAAGCAGTGGGACAAGGAATCTAATAGATGGTTTTTACATTAAATTCTGGAACAGGTTGTGTTAAGGAGACAGGGTAGATGGAGTCATAGGGAAGAAGAAGTAATCACACGCCCACGTATACATCATACAGGTTTAAATCATTCTCTCAACATCACTGGAAAACATGAAACCGGTCAGTGTTTGAGATCCCTTATGTCCCATTAACATAGCATACGTCAGACTCCATTAATGCTCAACACGCAAACAGTAGGTGGCGGTAATGCACCATGTCGCTTTGCAAACCGCCATTAAACTCGACAGAAGGAGTAGAAGAACATTCCTTGGTGGTATGCAGGTGCTAATGGCTAATTAGCTGTATGTAATTGTGTATATATGTAACATATGTTGACAAGCTCTCAGCTAAGTTCACCTATAAACTTACTGACAGCACGTCTGAAAACGTTTCACCCTGCTCCTCGGCATCGAGAGCATACACTTTTATGCCCAAATGACAGAGTCGCTGCTGTGAACGTTATGAGCGGTGTAGGTTTAGGCTGCGGGCTGTGGTTGTGTTGTTAGCATTAGCCTGTGAGCAGGGTTCAGGCAGACAGATATGGAGACTCGAGGCATTGAAGACATGTTTGACTTTCGACGGTAAGTCGCTTAAAACTGTTCAACCCATCAGCTAGTTGTAACGAGCCACAGTTCCCCTCACATTCAAGAAATATAACACAGATGTAAAATCTAGCTGTAGTCACTGTTGGCTAACTGCAGTATCCCTCCTCCCCCCAAGTTGTAAACTAACGCTAAGCAGCTAGGCTAGGTGGCTAGTTACCCATATGACAAAACAAGCCAACAGTCATTCTTTTCATTTCACATATGAGAAATCAACTTTTATAATTCAGCTAGCCCATGTCAAACTATTACATCCGTTCCTTTAAGATGACGACTTCAAAAGGCAGCTGAAACTTTAAACTTCAACAAGTCACTTTACCTCATTCGCTTGTGCCTGTTTGCGTTCACATTAAAGGCATTTTCTATTATTTTGTCCATCTAATTTATTTTATTCTAGTTTGAGAAACACAGATTTTGAACATTGTGCAGTGTAATGACTAACTTCACCATAGAGATAAATCAACAGGCCTGCCACAGTGCCTGTAACAGTGACAAATTTTTAGTTTTGTAATGTTGCTTTGATGAAGACTGTTGGTTGGGATTGTGTTTCAGTGAACAGCTGTGGGTGTATTTCTGGCCACTGGGTGTAAGAACTGAAATTATTTTTGCATGCATCACTCTGTTATCAATATTTTAAGCTGACACTGAGGCGGCACAGTGGATTAGTGGTTAGCACTGGTGCCTCACAGCAGGAAGGTTGTGGGATCAATTCCCGCCCTTTCTGTATGGAGTTTGCATGTTCTCCCCATGTCTATGTGGGTTTCCTTCCATAATCAAAAACATGCTTATTTAGGTCTGCTCCTTTCTTTGCCCTTGACCTCTACATCTGGAGTTGATCCTCTGGCGCCAGACTGTGGCTGCCCACTGCGCTTCGTGGTTGGATCGTGTCTAACTGTGATTAGGATGGGTTAAATGCAGAGGACAAATTTCGTTGTCTCTGTGCATATATGTATAATGACAATAAAGGTTGGTCTTCTTTTAATATGAAGTGTCAACTACTGGCATCAGTATTGTATGTTTATTGTAGCTTTTCCTCTGGTTTTTTTTTTTATTGTTCATAAGCAAAACACTGCTTGTCAATGTGAGCATAATGCAGCTATTGAAAGGCCATACCATTTTTTTAATTATTATTATTTCACAATAAAATGTTATTGCATAGAGGATGTACCTGCTTTTGTTACTGTTTCCTGGAGTAGGTTGCATGTTAAAAAAAAAAAAAAAAAAAAAATGCCACCTTGAAGAGGAAAAAACGTGTAAGACACACTAGAGTTTAAGTTGAGCCTTTTTTCTCTTTTTAGCTCTTTAATTTGGGTGGTCCTGTGACTTCCACCGTAGTGGAAATCACAGGACCTCCCAAAATAGAAAAAAAAACAAAAAACGACTTATACTCCAGAAAATATAGCATGCCTTAAGTGCGTCTTCTACATATGATTGGGGAAGCTGTAAAAATGAATGAATTACAATTCTTAAATTAATGAATTTTCTAAATTGCAATCATTTTTGGAAACACCTCTTTATCCCTAACGACAATTCTGCAAATATCTATGCTTCTGGGAAACAACACACAAATATGATGGAAATAAAGGTTATAATTCTGACTACTTCTGTTAGTTGGTGTCAATTTCAATTTTTTTTCAATTTAAATTTCAATTTTGTGTAGGTTATAATTGGTAAGTATGCCTTTTACAGTAATAATATGTCAATATAAAATATAGCACCAAATGTTTTGTTACGCTGTATTCTCATTGCAAAATTTCTCATAATACATAACAGTATTTTGTCACATGCCTATTTCTGAGTAAGAGGTGTTTTTTTTTGTGTTTTTTTTGTTTTTTGCAATAATTTCTGTTAAATTGAAATGATGATCTGTTAAAGGTCATCACCAAAGAATGTGGAGTTTTATTTTTTTCCAACACTGTGTTCTTCTTTTGTACAGGTTCTCCAAAGACGCTTTAGTTCTACTGTTGTTGCTGTTTTATTTTCCAGTTGGGATTTGTTTGATGTTAATCCGAATTTTTATTGGAGTTCACGTGTTCTTGGTGAGCTGTGCACTTCCAGAAAGTTTTGTTAGGCGGTAAGTAATAAAAATATTTATTCAAAACTGAAACACAGATTATCCTTGTCAAAAAAAAAAAGCTTCCTGCTCTTTTAAGCGGCACATTGTTTATATTCAATGCAAAGCATCATTAGAGAGCAGAAGCTAAAGTAAATTGCTTCTTGTGGCCACTGAAGATGTTTTCGTATGTTTACTGGCTCACTTCAGTGTAATTCATTTTTGAAGACTCATTTGTAGTCTTTCCTTAGCTTAGCCTAGCTGACCTGCCGTTGCTGTTCATAATGTCTCACACAGTTCAAACAAGTTGTGCCAAGTGGAATGAAGATTATATTCCCTCTTTATTCTAAAGTGTGGTGTTTCAGATAAGAGCATGATTTATTAAATTCACTCATTCTCTAGGGTGAAGAATGCCTTTCTCATTCAGATTCAGAGAGGTTTTCATTTGTGAGTTGGCTCAGTCTTGTTCCCATTTGTAGCACACCTACTCTCACCCATTTTGCGAGCCTGGCTAATCTCGACATCAGAAGTGCCACAAGTGAGCGTTTACTTGTGGTGCACTATATTGTGAAAATTTGGCTGGTTGCATTTTCTGACTACCGACAGGGCAATTACCAACAAAGCATCACAAGCAACTTGATTGGCCTGTCTGCCTGTATTTATGTTATGGTCATTGTGTATGTTTTAAAAAAAAGTAACCACGGTAATAATAGGAGGTTCACTGGTCCTTACCTGCATCTCTCGGTATCGAAACTTTTAGAACTGAATATACAGTATATTTTAAGGAGCTGTATACTCACCTTTGCTGACTTCACATATGAGAAAATATGTGAAGTCAGCACCTTCTCCCATGCCTCCTCTGGATCATCCAGATGGTTACTGGTGAACTTCAAACAGGCCTGGACATGACTGACTGCCATTGATCCTGGGGTTTCCCTTTTAATTACACGCATGTTATGCATCTCTCTGTTGCACATTTGCAGTAAATCAGACTTTGGTTTGAGTCATTTCACAGTTTAAACAAAGGTGATTTGGGCATGGTTATTGAACATACAATTTCATAAAATTTTAATTTATTGAAATGACTGTAATAATCATGAATAACAGTCTTACTAAGTGCATCCATCAAAATATCATTTTATAGTGTTAGAATGCTGTGTGTTTTGCAAAAGAGCTAAACCCCTCCTCTGAATGTCTTTATCTGTTATTTTAGATTTATTGTCAGGGTTATGTGTTCAGTGTTGGGGATGCATGTCAGACAGAAGAATCCTCGCTCCAGAGACAAAAATACCAAGCTGTACATATGCAATCATGTGACAGAGTTTGACCACAACATAATCAACCTCCTCACCCCCTGCAATACCGTGAGTGTTTTAACTATAACTTTGTTTGGCTTTGTGTTATAAAATGCTACCTATGTCCGATGGTTTAAATTTTTACATCTGCGTTGCACAGAGAATGGTTTTCTTAAAGACTATGTGAAATTTCAGCCACTGTTTACCAGAAGGCACATGGAGACTCGAGCCTAGATTTGATCTATTTTCAGATATGAAAATCCTTCTCTGTTCTTCTCCACCATGAAGCTGTAACTGGCAACAGACAAATGTTTTTTCACTCACATCTAGAATGACCTATAACTTTTTTGGAGTTTTCATAGTGTCTTAGTGCATCCCTCAGTAGTCTTCTCCTTCCACAGTCACTCAGTTTTTGAGCACTGCCTACTCCAGACTAGGGATGGAGTAGCATTTTTGGATAACCAGTCAGGACAAAATTGTCACCCTCATGTAATGAGAAGCTTCTAATTGTGGTCTCTCTGTTGACAGTCGGGTGATTTGTCAACAAAATCTATCATAGTAGAAACAAAAATCCTTATGTTATAGCAGGTAAACAGACACTATGTTTCTGCTGAGGCTGAGTGCTTTTAGCAAATTATGCATTGTAAGCTAGTTATTAACTTTATTATCAAATATGTGTGATTGTAGTTGCACCTTTTATTTGATTATTTTATTAAGTTACAAGGCAGGATAACTTGTATTGCTTTAAGGCAGATATTTTTTTGCACAGGTAAATGTTAACATTATTATTAGTATTATTACATTTTTTACTTGAGTATTCTAAAGATGAAATGAACTGTGGTTTCTTCAGACTTCAGTCATTATACTCGTTAAACTTGCATCATTATCAAATTACACATCATGATGAATATTGAAATCAGCCAATATGGAGGAAAAATTGAGATTTCTATTTTTTCCATATTGCTCAGCCCTCCTGCTGTTTGATCACTGCATAATGTGTTCAGTAAATGTTTGAAGTTAGCCACTGTTTGTTACTAGGTAAAAAGTCTGTTTTCTTCAGGCTTTCTAAGATGCTTAACTTAATATGAGCATGTTTTTCTGCCACTGACCCTGCTACGTTTTTGTTTGTCTGGAATATCTGGGATTTTCCTTGAAAATTGTGTATTCTGGCCATTACCATTGTGCCAAAGCCAGAGGAGGAGCTTAATACTTGTGTGTCAGCATTTAAGTTGGAATACTGTACCAGGGGGTTTTCTAGGAAAATTTAGCAAGGGGGCAACAATAGATGGGAAGGAGCGGAGGGATCGAGCGGGGGGATGGTGCAGAAGGAGAGCAAATTTGAGGTCAAAATGGGGCATTCTGGGGCTTCTTGTAGACCGGAACAAAAACAACCAGGCCCATAGTCAGGAACTGAAAAGGGGAGGTGGGGACTTTTTTTTTTTTTTGATGAAACCGGACCTTTGTCAGAAGGGGGCCTGGAGGATTTTGATGTCCAGGAATGCATTCTGGAGGGTTTTTTGCTGACTACCCCCCCCCCCCCCCCCCCAAACTTCTCCTGCTCCCTTGTTTTCACTCGGGGTTGCCACAGCAGATCTAAGGTGGATGTGCATGTTGATTTGGCACAAGTTTTACACCAGATGCCCTTCCTGATACAACTCCACCTTACATGAAGAAATGTGGCAGGGGTGGAGTTTGAACCGGGAACCTTCCACACTGAAACAGTGTGCACTAACCACTTGGCCACCACCCCCCTTTTTTTTTTTTTTTTTTCCCCACATTTTCACCTTTTCTCTTACCCCAAATTGGTATCACAACCTACATGCTTGCTTGATAGGATTGCTATCAATCATTCAACATGTATTTATATAGCCCTTTACATAGCTCTTACGTGTTTTACAGTACAATCAAGGAACAAAAATTCACAAAAATAAATCGCCCCAGAGTTTGTATTTTGACTGTGGGACAACAAGTAAAGTTGATCATATGCCTGTAATGTCCTGCTGTATGTGCAGAGAGTTAAAATTTTAGACAAGTAAGAGGGTGTAAGTCCATTAATAGCTTTAAAAACAAACATTAGAATCTTAAAATCAGTTCTAAATACAAGTGGAAACCAGTGGAGTAAGTAAAGTACAGGCGTAATGTGCTCACTTTTGGAAGTGTTCATAAAAGACAAACGGCAGCAGTTTGCACAAGTTGGAGGCGTGCAAGAGAAGACTGGTTAACACCAGCATAAAATGCATTATGTTAAACAAATCTGGAGCTGATGAAAGCTTGAATGGCCGTCTATAGTTCACATCTACTGTGGAAGGACTTTACTTTAGCCAAAACACGTAGCCGGAAAAAACTTGCTTTGACAACAGAGTTTATCTGTTGATCGAACCTCAAACAGCTATCAAACACATACTAACCCCAAGAGTCCTAACTTTAACTGAACTGATTTTAAAGCTAGAACCCCAAACAGGCCCAGCAATACCGGGGCTTAGACATGCAGTGAGGAAAATAAGTATTTGAACACCCTGCGATTTTGCAAGTTCTCCCACTTACTGCAAATACATATTTGAACACCTGTGAAAGTCAATGTTAATATTTGGTACAGTAGCTTTTGTTTTCAATTACAGAGGTCAAACGTTTCCTGTAGTTCTTCACCAGGTTTGTACACACTGCAGCAGGGATTTTGGTCCATTCCTCCATACAGATCTTCTCTAGATCTTTCAGGTTTGGAGTTTCAGCTCCTTCCAAAGATTTTCTATTGAGTTCAGGTCTGGAGACTGGCCAGGCCACTCCAGGACCTTGAAATGCTTCTTACGGAGCCACTCCTTAGTTGCCCTGGCTGTGTGTTTGGGGTCATTGTCATGCTGGAAGACCCAGCCATGACCCATCTTCAATGCTCTTACTGAGGGAAGAGGTTGTTTGCCAAAATCTCACAATACATGACCCCATCCATCCTCCCTTTAATACAGTGCAGTCGTCCTGTCCCATTTGCAGAAGAGCACCCCCAGAGTATGATGTTTCCACCCCCATGCATCGCGGTTGGGATGGTTTTCTTGGGTTGTTCTCATCCTCTAAACATGGTAAGTGGAGTTGACTCCAAAAAGCTCTATTCTGGTCTCATCTGACCACATGACCTTCTCCCATGCCTCCTCTGGATCATCCAGATGGTCACTGGTGAACTTCACATGGGCCTGGACATGTGCTGGCTTGAGCAGGGGGACCTTCCTGCCCTGCAGGATTTTAAACCATGACAGCATCATGTGTTACTAATGTAATCTTTGTGACTGTGGTCCCAGCTCTCTTCAGGTCATTGACCAGGTCCTTCTGTGTAGTTCTGAGCTTTCTCAGAATCATCCTTACCCCACAAAGTCAGATCTTGCATGGAATCCCAGACTGAGGGAGATTGACAGTCATCTTGTGTTTCTTTCACTTTCTAATAAATAATCATAACAGTTGTTGTCTTCTACCAAGCTGCTTGCCTGTTGTCCTGTAGTCCATCCCAGCCTTGTGGAGGTCTACAGTTTTGTCCCTGGTGTCATTAGACAGCTCTTTGGTCTTGGCTATGGTGGACAGGTTGGAGTGTGATCGATTGAGTGTGTGAACAGGTGTCTTCTATACAGGTAACAAGTTCAAACAGGTGCAATTAATACAGGTAAAGAGTGCAGAATAAGAGGGCTTCTTAAAGAAAAATTAACAGGTCTGTGAGGGCCAGAATTCTTGCTGGTTGGTAGGTGTTCAAATACTTATTTGCAGCAGTAACATACAAATAAATGATGAAAAAAAAATCATACATTGTGATTTCCGGATTTTTTTTTTTTATGTCTCTCACAGTGGACATGCACCTAAGATAAAAATTTCAGACCCCTCCATGATTTGTAAGTGGGAGAATCTGCAAAACCGCAGGGTGTTCAAATACTTATTTTCCTCATTGTAAGTTATGTTATTAGAGAGGTCTTGTCTGAGTGATGCTGGAAAAACTAATTCATGCATTTATTTCCTCTAGGCTGGACTATTGTAATTCATTATTATCAGGTTGTCCTAAAAGTTCCCTGAAAAGCCTTCAGTTAATTCAAAATGCTGCAGCTAGAGTACTGACGGGGACTAGAAGGAGAGAGCATATCTCACCCAAATTGGCCTCTCTTCATTGGCTTCCTGTTAATTCCAGAATATAATTTAAAATTCTTCTTCTTACTTATAAGGTTTTGAATAATCAGGTCCCATCTTATCTTAGGGACCTCATAGTACCATATCACCCCAATAGAGCGCTTCGCTCTCAGACTGCAGGCTTACTTGTAGTTCCTAGGGTTTGTAAGAGTAGAATGGGAGGCAGAGCCTTCAGCTTTCAGGCTCCTCTCCTGTGGAACCAGCTCCCAATTCGGATCAGGGAGACAGACACCCTCTCTACTTTTAAGATTAGGCTTAAAACTTTCCTTTTTGCTAAAGCTTATAGTTAGGGCTGGATCAGGTGACCCTGAACCATCCCTTAGTTAAGCTGCTATAGACTTAGACTGCTGGGGGGTTCCCATGATGCACTGTTTCTTTCTCTTTTTGCTCTGTATGCACCGCTCTGCATTTAATCATTAGTGATTGATCTCTGCTCCCCTCCACAGCATGTCTTTTTCCTGGTTCTCTCCCTCAGCCCCAACCAGTCCCAGCAGAAGACTGCCCCTCCCTGAGCCTGGTTCTGCTGGAGGTTTCTTCCTGTTAAAAGGGAGTTTTTCCTTCCCACTGTCGCCAAGTGCTTGCTCACAGGGGGTCGTTTTGACTGTTGGGGTTTTTCTGTAATTATTGTATGGCCTTGCCTTACAATATAAAGCGCCTTGGGGCAACTGTTTGTTGTGATTTGGCGCTATATAAATAAAATTGATTTGATTTTGATTTATGTAGTTATGCAGTAAAATTAAATTCAGTAAATTTATTTTTATATAGCTCTTCAATTAAACACGGCAGAACTGTAGTAAAACTCAGGCCCGGAGTAATACTGATTTAAACATTTTAGTTGTTAAAAATAAAAAACAAAAAAAACACACAACACTCTTTCCATCTGGATTTGCCTTTGGTTTGCAGTCTTTGAGCAGGTACAATGTAGAAGTTGTGTATTTATGTGGAAAGCATGAACTAATTGAGAATTAATTAACTAATTAAATAGAACTAATTAATTAATTGAACCACAGCAAGGACACACAGGGACACTTAGGCTGTTAGCTATTCGTATTGAGTAAAGCTGTACAAGGCCTCTGACAGAAACTGACATAAATTTGGTTGTGATACCAGGTCAACATCGTGAAGTCACCCAGCCCCACACTAGCGGGAGAGAATAGGTGTTTAAGCACTCAGCAATGCTAAAAACTACTGTGTGTATGTACACAGCATTTTTTTTTTTTTACATTTGTTGCCATTTTGGATTTTGCTACATAGGGTTTTGTACTTTTGTTCTGGTCAGTATAGCGACAACCAACAGCTATATATATATATATATATATACAAAAATATAAACGCAACACTTTTGGTTTTGCTCCCATTTTGTATGAGATGAACTCAAAGATCTAAAACTTTTTCCACATACACAGTATCACCATTTCCCTCAAATATTGTTCACAAACCAGTCGAAATCTGTGATAGTGAGCACTTCTCCTTTGCTGAGATAATCCATCCCACCTCACAGGTGTGCCATACCAAGATGCTGATTAGACACCATGATTAGTGCACAGGTGTGCCTTAGACTGTCCACAATAAAAGGCCACTCTGAAAGGTGCAGTTTTGTTTTATTCGGGCGGGATACCAGTCAGTATCTGGTGTGACCACCATTTGCCTCATGCAGTGCAACACATCTCCTTCGCATCATCCGTGAAGAGAACACCTCTCCAACGTGCCAAACGCCAGCGAATGTGAGCATTTGCCCACTCAAGTCGGTTACGACGACGAACTGGAGTCAGGTCGAGACCCCGATGAGGACAACGAGCATGCAGATGAGCTTCCCTGAGACGGTTTCTGACAGTTTGTGCAGAAATTCTTTGGTTATGCAAACCGATTGTTTCAGCAGCTGTCCGAGTGGCTGGTCTCAGACGATCTTGGAGGTGAACATGCTGGATGTGGAGGTCCTGGGCTGGTGTGGTTACACGTGGTCTGCGGTTGTGAGGCTGGTTGGATGTACAGCCAAATTCTCTGAAACGACTTTGGAGACGGCTTATGGTAGAGAAATGAACATTCAATACACGAGCAACAGCTCTGGTTGACATTCCTGCTGTCAGCATGCCAACTGCACGCTCCCTCAAATCTTGCGACATCTGTGGCATTGTGCTGTGTGATAAAACTGGACCTTTCAGAGTGGCCTTTTATTGTGGGCAGTCTAAGGCACACCTGTGCACTAATCATGGTGTCTAATCAGCATCTTGGTATGGCACACCTGTGAGGTGGGATGGATTATCTCAGCAAAGGAGAAGTGCTCACTATCACAGATTTAGACTGGTTTGTGAACAATATTTGAGGGAAATGGTGATATTGTGTATGTGGAAAAAGTTTTAGATCTTTGAGTTCATCTCATACAAAATGGGAGCAAAACCAAAAGTGTTGCGTTTATATTTTTGTTGAGTGTATATAATGCATAAAGTCTCAGTGCAACTTAAGCTAATCTGAAGAAAATCATTAATGGGCCAGTCACACAGCACACAACGATTCCTGAACAAAGGGAAAAAGTTTTAAAAAAGTCAGTTTGTTGAGAAAAGGTGGACAAAAGAGCTTTATCACCGAACAGCCTGCGAAGCAAGATCACAAAAGGGACGAAAGAGGAACTAAACAAAATTGAAGCTAAAGATCTCGACACTTTAAATGAAAAGCGTCTGGAGCCACAGCTGTAGCAGTGTGTGTCTGCATCTCTGAGTTCCAGGACTCGGTGCTGGACTGCACAACAGACTATGCAGACAGAGCTGAAATTCAGCTAATTCAAAAAGGACTCATACGGCTCAGAATTCAGCTCAAAATCAGACTCAAATTGTGCAGTTTATGCTCAGCTTAAGGTGACTCTGGCTCTTTCTGTTCATTAGCCTCAGTTGGAAGGCTCCACAGGTTTTGTGTGTTGGGCGAGAGGCTTCATGGAAATCCATCCAGCGTCTGGTTTTGGAGAGACTCTTCAGAGGTACTGCTTGAATGAAAGCACCCTGCCTCTGCTTCTGTTCCCTGAGGAGGACACCACAAATGGACGTGCTGGCCTGCTAAAGTTCAGGTTAGTGCATTTAAGTATGTTACAGGACGTGGCCACCAATAAGAACCTCTGTAGTAGTTATTTGTGTGAGCATAGTCCATGCAGATGTTAAGTATAATCTGTTGAGATCTGTAGGAGATGCTGATGACTTGTTTCTGCATGATGTCACATCCACCACATCAAGGAACCACATTGGGCTTTGCTGGGGTGAGCTGGCGGGGATCTACATTTTTCT
The DNA here is from genome assembly GCF_902500255.1 of Thalassophryne amazonica. Classification (NCBI taxonomy): domain Eukaryota; kingdom Metazoa; phylum Chordata; class Actinopteri; order Batrachoidiformes; family Batrachoididae; genus Thalassophryne; species Thalassophryne amazonica. The sequence goes on from NC_047113.1 coordinate 2,949,748, forward strand.
GCAGTCTTGTTTCTTAGAGTGCTAAACATAATTACAGAGACTCAGCTGAGAAGGACAACTTGCATTGTGAGGGAACGTCAGTTAAGACCCTGGCCATGTGGCATTCTTCTCTGTGTGATCCAGCACGTTGGTGCCTTAGTGTTCAGAACCATTGCCTTATTTTTTTTGGGGGGGGGGCATAATTTGAAATAAGAATGTTAACCGTATATACTGTGGTATATTCATCTTTTTCTTAAAATTTCAGTAACTTCTGAAATGGTAAAACAGTGACGTGGGACCTCTATGGCAATTGCAACTGTACGCCTAACTGTATTGCTACAGTATACTTCACATAGTACAGAGGTATTTTAAGAACGTTTATTGTGCAAAACTGCAGTAAGTAGAAAAAAAAATCCAAAAATGTTTCTCAAGTAACTTCAACTATTTGAAAGACTTTCATAAAGTAGTAAAAATTTAAGCTGATAAAAGTGAAAACAAAAGCTGACCTAATTTGCAGAGGTTTTTTCTTCTTCCCATCTCTGCTCAAAGATTTATTTAACATTCGCAGTGGATGCATTAAGTGTTTTCCCCTTAAATATGTTTCAGTATCGGTGGTACTCTCCAAAGCCCCCCTCTCCCATTTGTGAGGTGCATTGACAGGTCGCGAACCGCTCAGACACACAAAAGCTAAAGTTATGTGATATTCTCATGAGTTCCTGCTATGGTTCCACTAAACTAGGCCATTAGTGGTTTAAACAACAACAAAAACATACTTTTCACTGAACAATGGGATCATTCAGTTGTAGGCTGATGTTGCCAAAGCCTGCTCTACCAGTTAGTACAGCATAAGCATGCAGACTGACTATAATGCAGGTTATACCATCCAACCCTAGTAGGACTGTATCGGTGGTCTATGTGACATCACACAACACCAGCTCATACCTGACTTGTAAGGCCGGGTTCACACAGCAGGATAATTAGGCCGATATCAGACCCGATCTTCCCCTTCCGACAATCTTAAGGACTCGCCGACAATCGTGATGATGCTAAAGATAATCTTAGGAGATATTCCTGTCATGTGTGGTGTGTTCAGAGTGCTCTGATCTGCTCGGAAGGGCGTCAGGAGCGCTCCGATCGCAAATCGGGGATATTCAACATGTTGGATTTTTTTTGACTCCATATCGCAGCGTGTGTTGTGTCCGCCGACCAAAACGAGCACACAGCCTGCTGAATGTGATGAGCAGCCAATCAGAAAGCGAGGTGACGGACGCACAGAGTGGAAAATAAAATCAAAACAGCTGTTCTGACCAGAAAGTCCGGTGGTCGTGCTATCTCCACTCCTTTAAAGAACGCCTTCTTTTTCTTTTTGTATCGTTTTTTTTTTCCCTCTGTTTTAAATAGTCCACAAAGTATCTCTGTTTGTTTACTCTGAATCATGAGATTTTGATTTCCTGTCTGAGCTGGGAATGAAGTCTGTTGGTGTGTGGTGGTGTTGTCCTCACCGTGTGGCTGAACACCACACGCTATACCACCAAACCTGTCAGATCTATGATTTTTTTTATCTTCACGTGTGTGTGGTCTCTCAGGTTTTTGGTATTGGTTTACCACACCAATAACAACTTACTACCTGAATACGCCTTAGATTTCAAAATCAGGTCACTGTGACACTGACATTTGAGTGTTGTCATAGAAAAAGTTTGTCTTGGCTGTATTTCCTGCTGTGTCTGCCTGGTAGTGATTGACTGCCAGATTATTACAAGATTCTTCAACTTGTGAAAATTCAGGAGGGCAGCCAATTAAGTGATTTTATTATTGGTTAATCTGTCAGCAGTTTGTGATACTTCAGCTAAAATGCTCCAAATAAGCTCTGTTAACCTTTGAAACATATTTCTTTGCTCTTCGATGTAACCTTGCTAGTACTTGTCCAGTGTGGCACTATGATTTACCTTGTAATATGTCACCTTGTTGACTGTTGCATAAGATGTACCTTTTTTCTCAAAAAACTTTTAGTTGTCTTATTTTCTTGTTATGTAATTTACCTTCATATACAATCATCACACCAATACTACAGCACAGCAGTCTCCTTTTCCTAATAATGATAGATATCTCAGTATTTTAGCTTCATACTTGTGACTCGAGGTGCAAGAAGCAGCTCATTTATTAAAGCCATTAATAATTATCCCTCTTCCACAGCTCTTTGAGAGAGATGAATTACATTGGCACCAATTTTCTCACTACTAATTTCCCCACAGAGTTCTACAGGCAAATTATTAGAGAAGTGAAAGCAGCTGCAAGACTGACTCATCTCTCTCTTTTCACAAATGTTTCAGATGAGGTGTCCTGGAAATGCTTATAAAACTAAAAAGTCTGGAAATTCAACAAATTATTTTTTTTCCTCCCCACCAAGCACTAAATGTTTTGTCCTCGGGAAACAGTTACTTTTAACCTACAGCTTTTGTATTTTCTCAGGAAATATTTTTGGAGAGTCAGTTAGTAGTGACTAATTATTGCTGCTCTTAAAAAAAAAAAAAAGAAACACAGTAAAACAGACCTAAACTGTCATTATATATACCAGATATTCGCACTCACAAGACAAAAGGAAAAGTCCCAATGCTTTTGTATGGTTTTCCATGTAATAAACACTGTATATAACGGACTTAGTATAATGGATTTTTGCTCACATCGGACAAAACTTCCCGCCCCATCGTAATGCATTCCCATTAATGACCCGCAATTCGTTGAGGAAAATGTATGTACCATACCATTGGTTTGGAGGTTGATGATTACATAAAGAAACGAAGCTCGCTGAGGAACAAATTAATCCAGTAAAAGCCACTGTTCCTGTGGCAAATTGCATAAAGACGCGATGGAGAATTTTAAAAGGGTAACGCACACATCGACATCATTGCATGGCGTTAGAGTTGCAGCAGCATGAATCAGGCTTTAGGATTTTTAAGGTACCACTCTGCAGCGGACTTAGAGAAACAACCGGATTTTGTCCGTTTTATGCGTACAGTTGTTTCTCAGTCATTTACATACCCTGGCAGAATATTTTTTTTTTTTTTTTTTTTGGCATTTGTCAGAGAGTGATAACACAAAAATGTTTCTTTCACTCATGGTTAGTGGTTGGGTGAAGCCATTTATTGTCAAACAACTGTTTACTCTTTTTAAATCAGCTACCCAAATGACCCTGGTCAAAAGTTTACATACCCCGTTCTTAATACCGTGTATTGGCAATGACTGCTTTTTGACAGATTTACACTTTTTTCCAGTTGCCTGGGTAATTTTTGAGATCAGTGATCAGTAGGAAGCGCATGGAGTGTTCAATGCTGAAATAAGTGTTTTTGACATCAGACACCTTGGGCAGCTAAAGAGCCCTCTGGGTTTTTGAGCCATGAGCGCACTCATTATTCTGTTAGTTTTTCCCTGCTAAAACTTAAAGAGCATATGTCTGTGAGTAATACTTACTTTTTAGGACAAGGCAAGGACTTTTGAGGACAAGGAAGTTAAAAATCTTAGCCAGAGAGAAGAAATGGTTTGAGAGAGGGGTCAAGGAGGCATTCTATGTGAAACAGCTGAAACCCAGCCTTAACTGGGGAGGGGGTCTGAGACACGCTTTGTCCCCTGTTTACAATGGGGTACTCGGGTCAAAGTAGTTTCAGTCTTTTGTTCATGGTAATGAGTCATTCACGTCATCAGGAGAGTCATCAAGGGAGCCATCAGGAGAGGCTTCCGTCCCATCGTTAGGAGGGACAGCTGCCCTGTCATTAGGAGGGTGCTAACTAGAGCACAATAGGTGCTAATTAGAGCTGTTCTTTAGTCACTAGCCTATAGCAGTCTGCCTCTCGGTAGGAGGGGTCTGGTTAGGTTAAAGCTCCAGCTTTTGTGTCTTCTGTTTATTCTTCTCTACAAGAGTCAACACAGAAGTCAGACTACCAGAGCAAGAATTTTAGCTGAGGAAGCTTCTGCGATTTGAAGCGAAACGTGCTTGCGTCAAGCAACACAGTCCAGTCGAAGATTCAAGCTTCTCTACTTACTTTTTATGCTAAACTGACCTGTTATGGTTAATTCTTCCCCCAATTCTTTCTGTAATACTGCCCCTTACAGGGCACAAACTCAAACTATTCTGCACTTTAAAATTTAATCAAAGTCACAGCAAAAATAATCAGTCCTGGGCCCTACAAGAACTTCTCTTACAGACAAGATCCGCTCTTACAGAACCCCGGACAATGGATACAGTTTTTACACAGGATTACATATGTGTAACAGAGGCGGACCTTTTTTCGCAAAATCCTTCTTATTGGCCCCCGTGGGTATTCAAGGGAGGTCCATCCCCCTGCCCCAGGCCCGCGCAATAACGGGAGACATATGATTTATAATTGTAACCTAACTCTGTTTATTCTAAGTGGTACAAACTGGTTAAATCCAGTTCTACATGCACATACCAAGAGAGAACAAAGGAAAGTGAGAATAAGAATGAAACTAAAAGTATAGCACTTAATACCAAAAGAAGTACAGAAAACAAATAAAGAAAACCATAATTGAACACAAATATATCTAACATGGTCTTCTGACAGTTGACAGATGTATTTTATAACTTAAAGACAGGAGCAATGCTAATGTGTTAGCATGTCTATGGCATTTTCAATGTTAAAGTTAGCATTAGAGTCTAATGCATTACAAATTGTAATATCCATTTATGCATTGTAATCATAGCATAATAAAAAATAAAAACAGACAATATAAAGTTCATTCAAAAAGGAGTGGGAAGACATCTAAACTTATTGAAGAATAATATAAATTTATTGAATATCTCATTTTTTTCCTTAACTGTTATTTTAACTTGGATGTGTGTTTTATGTACTAATTGTGCAATTAGTATTACTACAGTTTAAATTAATATGAATTTTAACTTTTGATGTGTGCTTTTATGTACTATTTTTGCAAATGTTTTATCACAGTAATTGTTCTGTTATGTTCCACCCTTCCCTCCTTCCTTAACAGTATGGCTGTTAATAATCATGATAATAATAATAATAGCAGCAACAGCAATAATAATAATGCTGCAATACAATTTTAGAAAAATGATAAATATAGAAGTAAATAACTGTTTCCTGTGAACGCCTAGTGACTCTCACACCCCCACTTCATCCCCGTATCCTGTGAAAACACATCCTTTATATTTTGTTTTAACCTGCTGAATGTTTGGACACTGCTTTAACTCCTCACCCACACTGTTCCACAGTCTGACCACACATAATGAAATGCAGAATCTTTTCTTGTTTGTACAAATTTTTTTAATTTTAAAGTTCTTTTTCACTCTTTATTGATATCTCTTCTCTACATCCCTGAACAATTTCAGTATGTTTTTTGGTTAGTTCCTCTAACTTTCAGTATGCTAACATCTTTTTTGCTGGCATAGTGAGTAAAGCTTAACAGTCAAAAACATTTTAAAATCCTGAAATCATGTTAGTGCCTGTCTGTTGCAGGTTTTACAACAGCCAGACCGCCTCACCCAGCAGAAGGGGGCAGGAAGGCTGCTGCTGCAGAGAGAAAGAGACAAAAAGTGTCATTTACTTTCCACATGCAGTGACACAGATGTGTGACAGAAGACATGAAAAGCGAGGCACTTTTCACTGTTTCATTTATAAGCAAAACTAATTCCAGACATTTTTGCGACGTTAACGGCAACTGTCATTTTTACAAAGTGAATATATTGCACGTCTTTTAAAGTAATGCACTAATTCTGAAGGTTTGAGCATTAGCAGACACACGGGCCAAACGTCATTATGGGAAATGAGTCTCTCTCAATCCCATCCCCCCCCCCCCCCCCCCATCCCCCCGTGAAAATGCATATAACACTGCCATCTACTGGATGGGAGTGTGAAGTAAATGTCACTTCCTTACAGCAGCAGGCTGCATAAAGACAGAAGCTGTGGCATATTATTATTCGTTTTGGGTTTGTGATCACCTTTGATTTTACTCAGAAGTCTTGGTGGTGCTTAAACTCAAAATTGGCTTATCAGTAGCTGACACTGTACGGAGTCAATACTAAAAGTTAGCGGCTAGCTGTAACTTCTGCTAAATTTTTTAGAGGTTTATAGGTTTAGTGTTATAAAAGTTAACTTTTCAGGCAGCAGATTAGCGGTTGTTGAAGCTACGTTTTTGGTTAGCTGTGCGCACCACTACTTACAGGACCTAATACGGTTCTGTTGTTTGGTGGACGAGGCCACAGGTAGCACCAGTGCATGCTGCTAGACCTGAATTGTACAATATGCATCTTCATTCATATCATTTAGTCTATATTTCACAGATATGGCATTTTAAATGCTGGTCCTATTTTGAACGACACACTGCTTTGCATCTCACTCACTGAACCTATAGTGTGTTGTTTTTGGACAAAATGTGCAGCAATTTTTTTCTGTGACCACTATCTGCATGATGACTATGTTCTTTTATATCAGAGAGAAAACTAAAGTCAGAATTGTCATTAATGATATAAAGTGGTTTGCTTGTTGTTTTTTGTTTTTCAGTCTTATTTATTTCTTTATTTTGGGGTGTTTCTTACCAACACTGTTTTCCCTCCAGTTCCTGGCCTTTCTCATTGACTGATTCCATTCAGCCTGTGGCCTTGCGGGTGACCAGACCATTCGTTGCTTTGGTAAAGTTTTTAATATCAGGTCGATGTGCAGAATATAGGGTGTATGGTTTTCTTCAGGGTGTATAAAGCCATATTAATTGGTAAGACAACTTGATAACGATTTTATCATATACCTATAAATGGCACGCAGAACACAATGCGCATGCTCTCCCTTCGCTCACTGCCTCCAGGAGTACGGATGCGGGACCCTCAAAGAATCCAAGTCATGGCCACGGAGCTCTGCGGCTGCGGTTACTGAGACCATGCAGCGGGCGCTGCGCATCAAAACAGCGAGCGTAGTCTCTGGACCCGGTGCTGGAGTTGGATGCAGCTCAGCACAGCAGACGGGGCAGTGTGAGTGGCCCGCTGTGTTGTTTACCGAGCCCGCAGACTCAGTAAGCGCAACGGAGGCAGTGAGAGCAATCGCGGTGATGCCGACCGGTCCGTCTGATAAGGACGCAGAACAATGCGTCCTTATCAACAAATATAATGCAACACAATGCGCTGTTTAAAAAAAAAAAAAAAAGGAAGCATGCAAAATTACACTAAAAAAATCTGCAAAACTGCAAGGCCGCGAAAGGGAGCTACATTCTAAAAATAGGTGATAGGTGAAATCCGCAAAGTAGTCAGCGTTATTTTTTTACAATTGTTATAGAGGTTTTAAGGCTGTAAAACCCCTCACTACCCACTTTATACACTTTTCTCAAACGGGCATTAACATTTTCTCACACTCAAAGTTCAAACCTTAATAGAAAAAAAATAGAACATTTTCCTATAAATAATTATGACGGCGTTTAGGACTAACAAATTTAATTTTAATGCTCAACCTATGAGGTTGGACACGTAAGAAATTAATAGTGACTCACCAGTATTTCACAGTTCCTCTGACCGCGCCCCCTCGTCGTGGCGCCGCTCCACTGTCCGGATTGGCTGATTACTCGGGTGGTATGAAAAATATTACCCGTCTGCAAAAAGGGTGTATTGCTATTTATTCTTTAGTGTTTTATCCAATCACGTTTGTGTATCATTTATAGGTATATGATAAAGTGTAAAACCTGTCCCAAATCAACATGCAAATCTATCTCAGGTCTGTTGTGGCGACCCCTAGTGAAACACGGGAGAAGCTGAAGGGACTTGTTATGAATAAAGCACACTGGCAATGGAGCTGATTAGCATTCCATTTGTATTTGTAATTTAGCCATCTCAGTACCCAGAACTAAGAACGAGTTGGGGAGATTGCCCATACTGTGAATGAATTAGGTCAGAGCACCAACTCACCAGTGGAGTTGGTGCTCTGGACTATGATATATGGTTGCTTAGCTGCAACGTTTCTCTGTCTTTACATGCTTGACATTTTTTGATGGTGCTTTGTTTTATTTTGTTATTGGTAGTTTGGCCAAAGCATTTGGTCTGTAGTTGTAATTAGACCATGTCAGACTCTGCTTTAATAAAATATTAAAATCATGTTTCCTGTGTTCACAGAACACACCAGAGTCCACTTGGCTGGTGGAGCTGTTATGGACATTTTTTGCTCCATGTACAGTGTATCATGTAAGGTACTAAATAATTTGTTCTCAGCATCTATTATTGAACTGACAATATTCTCAATCAGACTTATAAATAAGAGCTGGAGCTTTTGGCTGTCAAAAGGCAATTTATTTTATCTGTAACTTTCTCTTTATCCCAGTTGGCTTCCACTGGTATCCAGACAAGATGGCGAGACCACACAGGAATTTGCCAACAAAGTTCAGGAGGTAAAATTGAGTTTTGCCGTTTGAGTAGGTCTGTTAATTTTGACAAATATAGACACATGTTGAACGTTCATGTATATTGTCTTGTTTACTGATATTAATACACGTCTCAGGAGCATCCTCCAAGAAAGTTAAAGTGATAGAAACAAGATCATAATTATTCTGTCAGTTGTGTGCTCAAAAGTGCATTAAATTAAGTTTGAGTTAGAGTCAGGGCTAGATACCCACTGCACTCTCAATTTAGTTCTTGACGATTGTGTTACAATTACATCTAATATATAAAGCTGACAGCATGTATGTGTGTGTTCGCTATGCACAGCCACAGTAATTAAGCAATCGACACCGAACTTATCATGGTGACTTGGGGCACAAAGGGGGAGGTCACTGGGTCCCTTAAGTTGAAAGTATACATGCGCAAACACACACAGATCACTACCCTTCTCACTGGAGCCCTTATCCAATCCACTTTATTTATATAGCACATTTCAAAAAACATAAGTTTATCAAAGTGCTGCACAGTGATATACACACAAAAACAGACGTAACACAAAAGGACGAACAAAAAACAGATCACACAAGAACAGAGGTCACACAACTCTCACGTTGAGTTAAAAGCCAATGAATAAAAATAAGTTTTAAGATGAGATTTAAAAGTAGGTAGGGTGGGGGACAACCTTATTTTTAGTGGTAGCTCCTTCCACAATTTAGGGGCCGCCACAGAAAAGGCTCAATCTCCTCGTGTTTTTAAATTGCTCTTAGGGACAACGAGGAGGAGCTGATCAGCTGACCTAAGAGATCGTGAGGGAATGTAAACATTTAAGAGATCTGAAATATATTGTGGAGCTGATCCGGTTAGTGCTTTAAAAACAAACAATAAAATTTTAAAATGTATTCTAAAATGGACTGGAAACCAGTGAAGAGAAGCCAGGATCGGGGTGATGTGTTCATGTTTTCTAATGCCTGTTAAAAGGCAAGCAGCAGCGTTTTGGACCAACTGCAAGTGTACAAGGGAAGCCTGGTTAACACTGAAATAAAGTGTATTGCAGTAGTCCAAACATGTGGAAATAAAAGCATGAATCACTCGTTCAAAATCACTAAAGGATAGAATAGATTTAATCTTGGATAAAAGCCTCAGATGATAAAAACTTTTTTTACAACACAGTTAATCTGTTGGTCCAATTTAAAATCACTGTCAAGCTTTTTTTTTTAACTTTATTTTTAATCCAAGTTTTCTAATCTTACAAAGAAGAATGAAACATAGAAAATATACCACACATAGAACTTAAAACAGGTGGGTCACTGGGGGGAACAATGGTGCATTTAGAGAGAGAGAGAGAGAGAGAAAAAAAAAGAACATAGACAGTAGATTTGAATAGCAACAGATTACAATAAACCTTGAAAAAATGCCAAGTATGAAGGAGTTGGGGCATTTGCTTGAACCCACCCACCTTGAGTATGTGGACCACCTAAGTTGGTCCATCTAGTATGAGCTAATGGGGAGGGTGTCCCCTGGGGCCGTTACACCAAGATTAGAAACTGTGGGTTTAAAATAAGGTAAAAGGGGGTCCAGGTCCTTATGAAAGGCATCACAGTTTCTCTTAGGGTCAAAAATGATTATTTCAGTTTTTGCTTCATTAAAATTTAAAAAGTTCTGGCCATTGAGGCTTTGATTTCCCTGAGATAATCCAGCAGACGTGTGGCATATAAATGATATATGTTTTTTAAAAATTTGCCCAAGCGGGAGAAGGTATAGAGAGAAGAGAGCTGGTCCAAGGATGGGCCCTTGGGAAACTCCCCAAGGTAGGGGGGCACATGAGGAGACACAATCGCCAATTTTAACTTTAAAACTTCTCTCTGGCAGGTAGGACCTGAACCAGTCAAGTGCTGTACCCTTTAAACCCACATACTGTTCCAGGCGAGCAATGAGAGTTGCATGATCTACTGTATCAAAAGCTGCTGTTAAATCTAAAAGTATTAAAAGGGCTGCGTTACCAGAATCAGTGGTCAGTAAAATATCATTAAAAACCCTTAAAAGTGCAGACTCAGTGCTATGAAAAACTTTAAAACCAGAATGAAAGATGTCAAGGATGCCATGAACATCAAGATAAGTCTGCAGTTGTAAAAGTACAGCTTTTTCAAGGATCTTGGAAATAAAAGGAAGCTTCAGTATTGGTCTGAATTTTGACAAGATGTTCTGATCCAGATTTATTGGGGAACATTTAAAATAAAATTGATTGTTTTGCTTATTTTCACAGTTCAAGTGGTACTCAGGTCAGGCAGCAAGCATGACACTTTACTTACTATGTAGTACCAGCTGGCCAGAGTGCCCTTTAGTTGCAATCCGAATGGGCAGCACGTGCCGCGTGTGAGTTACAGCATGCATTTTTTCAATTAAAATGTACCTACTGTGTACGTCATGCCAGAGCATTGCAGTGATATGACATGCCATCACCTTTTATCATCATTCACTTGAGAGGCACCATTATGAACATGATCACATTATTTTAGAGAATAGATATAGAATTTGTGTGAAAACAGTTATTATAGAAATCTTACAAAGCAAAAATCATGTGGATGCCTTATTTGATCAGTGGCCGGGTGGTCTTCCTGTAAATGTGATTTGTGTGAATGCCATCAAAACCTCTTCAGGTTAGAAACTGGTGTATTTGGAAACCACATACATAAAAATGGAGCTGTGGTGTGTCCTTCGCGGTATGTTCCACTTCAGTGTTGCACAGCTTAGGAAGCCTTACTTTTTGTTTTTTTTCCTTTGATCCTTTTGTTTCTTAAACACACTCGTTAATCGCTGTAACTTTTTTGCAGATGTTTGTTGATAGTAGAAAAGCTGGGCAGGAGCATTAACTCCCTTAATATCAAACAAGAGCCATCTGCTGGCTGGATGAGGTGTTACAGAGCACATTTGCTGAGAAAGTGAATGGATGGATAAAGTCATTGCCTTTTGAATTTCAAGATTGGTTTCAGAAATGAAAATTGAAACACACTGCTAATTAAAGCCTCATTTAAAAATGAACCACTTTTTAAGGCTGATGCCAGGAAGCACAATGTGATTAGTTGAACTTTCTACCGTGTTCTATCCACCCATATCACTAATCACTTCTCATTTTCCTGAGCCTTTGTTTCAAACGTTTTGTCAGCACATTGAATTTATTTAGTTAATTGTGTAGCTGAAGATTTAAATGGGTTTTTATTTCAGCTGCTTGCCTGTGAGCTTGGCTTGGTCTCCACAAAGATTACTAAAGCAGATAAAGCGGAGCACATCAAAAAGAACAGACACCCGACATCACAGACATCTACAAGTAAGTAAATTACACAGTATAACTCATACTGTGCATTACCTGATTTCATTTTAAGATAATGAGGCATGTCTTGTACAAATGGTCTATTTTTTCTTTTTTTTATTAGCTGCCAGATCTGGATCTCTTGGTTTCATGGTCCAGAGTTTGGGGACAGATGATCACAGGATTGCTAAAATGGCACAGCAGGTGAAGGATGTGCTTCCTCATGTCCCACTGAATATCATCACAAAGGACTTGGGTATGGCACAGTTTCAGTGTACATCTACATTGTAGCCACACCTACCTGCTAGCTCCACTTAAATGTTGAAAATGTCTTCTCAGACCTCTGACACAATGACACAACCATGTTCTGAAGCTACAGTTTGCTTTAGAAATTTGTTTTATGTGCAGTGAAAACCAACTGTGTTGACGCCACAATTACAAATCTGCTGGAGAACAAGGATGAAGCTCAAATGGAAGCTACTGGGATGTCGGCATTTGGGTCCTCTCAGAGCATGGCTTGTTCCTCTGGTCTCACTTCCACCATAAAGGTTTGAATTTATACAAGTTTATCTCTTGCACAAGGGTTAATTTAGAAGCCATACTAAATATCTTGAACACATGGGGTATGTGGTCACTCTATGTTCTGTAGAGCATTTCCCTTAGTCGACTTTTAATTTCCAATGGTGGTTACCAACTGATGGAGAGCAAAGTATCTCGGGACTCAATTGACTAGACCTACAACAAGTCAGAGAAACTAAATGGGACATACTGAGTGGTGCAAAAGCTCATAAACTGTAAGGCCTGAAACACACTGGCAGCATCATGTGCGTGTTGCGGCTGCACTGCATGTTGATTTTCATGTAGGCATCACACACAGATTCAACCTTGTACACCACCAACATGAGGGCAGTGTTCCAGATGTGTGTTTTACATCTTGGCTGATGCAACCCTCCAGACCGTCGAACTGGTGCCTATTTTTCCACATGTGCCATGAGCAGAATGCCAGTAAAATAGAAAAATGATCTGAAGACATCAGGTGGCAACATTAAATAATGGACACCTTTTATACCTTGCACTGGGAAATGAAGAAAGAGGAGCCACTCTGCTTTACGTGAGCCTGATCCCGTCAGATCTCAGAAGCGATGCAGAGTGGGTCCTGGTTAGACCTCTTCTGAAGACTAGGGGCTGTATGTGTTGCTTCAGGTTAAACTAGAGTTGTTAGGAATGGCATCTGGCATAAAACCTGTGCCAAATCCCAAAACAGATCTGTGCTGGACCCACTGTGGTCACCCCGAACAAATGAGAGCAGCCTCAAGCAAAACAACTGGGGAAAAGAAGAAAGAAGCTATAGACATTTTTTAAAATTGTTTGATAGATTGAAAAACAGTTGCATCACTGCTGTTCAATAATTACAAGAAGTCAGTTCTGCCCTTTACTTTTCCATACACTAGGGAATTTTGTGGACATTAATTGATATGAATCGGTATCTAGATACAAATGTGCGTGATGCGAGTGTATCGATTCATTCACCGTGCATCAATTCAATTGACAGATGAAAGCACGATGAATCGGTCGCTGCGTGCTTGCATCGATAGGCATTGGTTGTTACTTAGTAATGACATTAACAGTTCAAGTTGTGAGGTTGCAGTGACTCATATTTCAAAAGGGTATTATGGGCTAGTGACCTCTCAGTTCCTGAAGTAATGGGCCACTTTCTCCATGTGATGAACCCTTCATATACATCAATGGGCCTATGTAAACTGGAATAAAATAAAGAATTCCAAATTTCTCAAAACAAAACAAACTTTTAGTCTGTTTCAGGTGCTTGGGTGTTAAATGTTGTTGTTTCATGGGGTGATCTTTTAATAATTTGAGGTAACATGAAAGCATTTTGCAGCTATTTATGTTACATATGTCACTGAGATCTTAAACAAGCTGCGTCAGACCAAAATTATATTGTTAGGAGAAATACTGTAGAAACACTCACAGAACTGTGCAGCTTTGGAAATACTTGATCTAAAATGCATGAAAAGATTAAGGGTAGATAAAAGCTGGTTTAACCATAATATGGCCCCCTTTAGTATTTATCTTACTGTGAGCAAGACTTAAATATGGACTGTTTGTATTTTCAAAACTGCTCCCTGCAAGTTCAGATCTGATTGAGAAAAAATATATATCAATGAATCATACAGCTTTTTCTCTGTTGGTTTACATGTTTCAACAAATATGTGATTTTTTTAAAGCTCATTAGGTGTCAAGTGAGCTTTAACTAGCGAGCAGTTTGCTGTTCCAGAGCAAAACACTGTGGTTCAAACAAACACATTTGAGATGTTATTTCAGTCAAAGAACTATTGTCTCCATGTGAAAAGAACTGTATCCTTGAGGAAAAGTATTTCTGAGAGCAAATGAGCACAGGAAGACAGGAGAAATAAAACAACTTTTCAGTGTTTTCTTTTAAAGATTGAGACAGTAACACTGGCTGTATTGAAATATGAATCACTGAGTTGATATAGCGACTAAATCTTCTGAGGTAGACTGCGAGGCTGGAGGTGTCTGCATGTTGTCTGGTTTCCACTTTTTTTTTTGCCCTCAGTCATGCAGAGCTAAGCTAACCAGTGTTGCAAGATGCTGCTAGTGATAGATGATGTGACTGTGAATCTTGACTTCGCTGCAATGTTTCCAGATGCAACTGATAATTTCCAGTAAAAAGGCTGCTTAAAAACAGGCTTTAGTCTGCAACATAAAATTCTAAACCCCCCAGTCTAGCACCATACTTATTCTGCAACCCGGGGCTTAAATACTCTATAACCTCAGATTGCACATCATCAAAATAACAATCAGTATTATTGTAGACAAAATATCTCACACCCATAACTGGAGATGGTTTTCCAGTTATTCTTGGATTTCTTTTTTTTTTTAAGCACACAGGTGAACCATGGATTATTTGTCAAGTTGACATAATTGTGATTTTGTGTCATGGTGATGTGTTTTTAAAGCAATAACTGTATTAATTTCAATGCAATAGCAATAAAATCACACTGAATGGCATTAAAGCAGCTGCATGTGCATGTCATTCAGTCGTAAACGCAGCCTGTGGAAAAACGTGCCCTCTTTCAGTGGGCCCGTTTACATGCACATAAAAATCCGGTTGCTATCTGATTTTTGGTCGTTATCTGATTAAGTGGTCGTGTAAATGGGAAAAAAAACGATATGCTTTATCCAAAAACGACCATCAAAAAGTGTTTCTGTAATGATCAAAGATAGGTAAGGTAAATAAGTGTTTACTTTCTTAAGACCCTTTCACACTGGTGTATTTGTAAAGCTTATTGTGGCGTATCGTGTATGCCAAGTTAAGCAGCTCTACGTCAAGTTTTTTCTCCCTATGCAGCAGTATGTTGAGGGCTATGCGCGTAGGATGGAAGAAATTAAACGTTTAATTTTCTTCGGTGTGGAGCACCTGACATAGTTTTAAGCAGGTCTGTGGAGCACAGTGGTACTGCATGCAAGTCTGTGCAACACGGCACTCCAGTACACATCTAAAAACTGAGTGCGTGAATCCAGAGGAATCAGCTGGAGAACATGATCACACAGCCCACAGCGCCTGTGTGTGCTCAGAACAGGGAATCGAACCTCAACTCAGAAATCCTTAAACACAACAGAAACAGCAGTGCTCTCTCTCGGTCACTGTCTCTCATATCAAACCTGAATAAGCACTGTGACTCTTTAAAATAAAAGCCTTATCGCTGCATGTCAGTGCGCTCATCAGACGACCTGATTCATCAGGTCTGATCAAATCAGCGGACCTGATCGGAGCAACCAGAAGTTTAAAAGTTTAACAAGTCACAGCGCTTCATTCATGACAGCCTTTACCACAGCCAGACACAACAGCATCTGTACACAATGAAAATGATCCAAGACAAAAAATAATAAAAAAATAATAATGTTAAATGACTTTGTTTCTGAGCAGCAGCACACCATGCAGTAGAAAACAGAGCGCACTTCCACAGAGGCAGAAAATAGCAGCTTTGGCTACATACGTGGCAGTAATGAAACTATAAAATCCTCCTGATACAGTCTGTTTTCCAAGTGCAGTGATGTGTTCTGCACAGCCTGCAGGACGGAACTGGTTTTATATAGCGGCAAGGGGTTACACTTTAAAAAGCGAACACACGCAGCTGCAAGCAGATCAACAAACATGGAAAAAGACTGAGTATGCGCACATTTCGGGCGTACTTAAATGAAACAACGCTGCAATACACAGCTCTACGAATATGCCAGTGTGAAAGGGGCTTAGATGAAGACATCCATCTAAGAATCTAAACTAATGCAAGGTTTTGACAGTATTTCCTTGTGAAATGAGTAGATCTGAGCTACAGGAGGACACCTGAATACTCGATCAGTCTGTTGTTAGTGGATCCCCCCCCCCCCCCCCCGCTTTTATTCGTAGAATGTTGCTTACAAAGTACACCAGAATGCATCTCAGAGCATGGAGATTTTCAAAGAAATTACATGGCAGAGGTTCGCTGCCAACAAAAAGTTCAGGTTTTATTTATTTATGTATTGATTTTAGTTTTGTTTTCTTTCAGACCTCGCTTTCATCAGTAGTAATTCAATGTAAAGCATTTTACTTTACAGTAACTGCTACATGTTGACAGAGATTGTACAGTTGTGGTCATAAATTTACATGTACACGTAGACATGAATGTCATGGTGCTCACTTTAATGAAACAAAGTTAGACCAATTAGAACTTTTTGCCCCTCTTCTGGGGCAGAATGACTGTGTGCGCCACATATGGAAAAAAGAAACCACAGGATTTTATTTCTCTTTTTGTTTTCTGAAATCGACACTATTTCAAAATCATACATACGAGGTCTATTAGAAAAGTATCCGACCTTATTATTTTTTTCAAAAACCATATGGATTTGAATCACGTGTGATTACATCAGACATGCTTGAACCCTCGTGGGCATGCGAGAGTTTTTTCACGCCTGTCGGTTACGTCATTCGCCTGTGGGCAGTCTTTGAGTGAGGAGTCGTCCACCCGCTCGTCGATTTTTTTCATTGTTTAGGAATGGCTCAGACTGTTGCTTTGTTTGATAAAAATTTTTTCAAAACTGTAAGGCACAACTGAGTGGACACCATTCAATAAATTCAGCTGGTTTTCGGTAAAAATTTTAACGGCTGATGAGAGATTTTGGTCTGGTAGTGTCGCTTTAAGGACGGTCCATGGCGCCTGATGGCGATCTGCGCTTCAAGGCGGCAGCGTCTCGCCGTTTCAAGTTGAAAACTTCCACATTTCAGGCTCTGTTGACGCAGTAAGTCGTCAGAGAACAGAGAACTTTCAGAAGAAGTCGGCATGAGGAGTTTATTCGGACATTCCATTGTTAACGGTCATTTTGTAATGAAAGAACGTGCGGGCAGAGTCGCATGTCGGGCCGGACCCGACCGCGGGGGGTCGCGGCAGGAAAAACACCTCCGTTGGAAATCTTAACGGGCAAGTTGGAACATGCCCAAGCTGTTAAACAATTTCTCAGTTACTCACTTGTTGAAAGCCATTAAAAGCCGCCTGAATTCTACAAATGGTTTTCAACACGGAGGTGTTTTTCCTGTCGCGGCGCACACAGATTTGCCGAGTCGTCACGGAAACGACTCGGCGAATTTGCGCGTACGTCTTTCATTAAAAAATGTCCTTAAACAGTGGAATGTCCGCATAAATTCCTCATGCCGGCCTCTTCTGAATCTTCTCTGTTCTCTCACGATGTCCTGGGTGAATTAAGCCTTAAATTAGGATGTTTTCAGCTCGAAACAGGCCGACGACAGCGCCTGGAAGCGCTGCAGGACGTCCCGCTCCGTGGGAAGTCCTTACACCGACAGAAACACCCCATAATCTCTCATCAGCCGTTAAACTTTTCACAGAAAACCAGCTTAATTTCTCGAATAGTGTCCACTCGGATATTCCTCACAGGTCCAGAAAAAATTTTGATAAAGCAACGCGCGCCGTCTCGAGCAGCGTGTGAAACAAAGGAATTCAGCCGAGAGGGCGGGACCACATCTCACTCAAGGCCTGCCCACAGGGAAATGACGTCACCGACACGCGGGAAAAAACTCACGCATGCGCACGAGGGTTCAAGCATGATTGGTGTAATCGCATGTCATTCAAATCCATATAGTTAAAAAAAAAATAAAAGGGTCGGTTTATTATCTAAGAGACCACGTACATAGTCAGAACTATATATACACCCACTTAGATTTTAAATCAGGAGTACTGAAAGTTCCAAAATGTCTTAACTTGCCATGGTGCCACGGTCCTGTTAGTGATCATTAACTACAGCTGGCAGCCAACATTAAGAGTTTAATAACACTCACTCGACTGACCAACATGGTGTAAGAATTTAATGAACTCAGCACAGATTGAAAAAGGAGGATTGTAGATTTACAAAAGGCAGGAATAATTCTTGGAACACTTTTTGAACAACTGCATGTTTTAAGATCATCAGTTCAAACAATTGTAGGTACAGTTTGTTGGCAAGTCAATCAATCAATCAATTTTATTTATATAGCGCCAAATCACAACAAACAGTTGCCCCAAGGCGCTTTATATTGTAAGGCAAGGCCATACAATAATTACGTAAAAACCCCAACGGTCAAAACGACCCCCTGTGAGCATGCACTTGGCGACAGTGGGAAGGAAAAACTCCCTTTTAACAGGAAGAAACCTCCAGCAGAACCAGGCTCAGGGAGGGGCAGTCTTCTGCTGCAAGTGCAGCTGCTTTGCCACAGTCTAGAAGAAGACCCAAAGTGTCATCCTGAGCTGAGAATAAATTGGTTTCAAAGGTCAAAAACAACCCAAAAATCTGCAAAGCACAGGCCTGCTGTGAGCTGGAAGCTGCTGCTGGAATACTGGTGTTACTGCAGACAGTTGAGCGACATTTATATCACCATGGATTCAAAGACTTGTCCAAGAAAGAAGCCCCTGCTCCAAGATCATCACCTTCAAGCACAACTAAACTTTGCTGTTGACCACATGGGTACCAGGAGTGCTTGGCCCCAGTGACCAGATAGACGTATGGAAAAGTAAAGGTGATGCATTTAAACCCAGGAATGCTGTTGAGCACGGTGATGGAAGCAGCTCTGGACCGTGATTGCTGCCAGTGGAATTGGTGCATTGCATTATGGATGAAATAATTACTGGGCTACTGCTGAATTTTTCATCAAAACCTCAGACTATCAATTAGACAGCTGACAGTTTAACACCTATGGGTGTTGCAGCTGGACTATGACCTGAAACACATCAAAGCTGGTTGTAGAATGTATAAACTAGGATAAAATTAAGCTTATGGGATGGCTTTTCCAATGTGTGCATCTCATCTCTCTAGAAAATATTGATGTTTAGAAGTCTGGTCCATGCCAGGAAACCAAATTTAACTCTGCCCATTCTATCTGTAAGAGTGGCAACAAATCCAGTGAGAATTCTGACAGAAGTTTGTTCATGGCTCTGACAAATATCTGGTCAAGGTGAAACTTGCTTAGGGACACTGAGGTAAATATCTGGTGTTCTGTGGGTATAATTTAAACAATGTGTGGATTTTCAGAGATCCTAAAATAAAGAAAAAAATCAAACTTGTGCACCAAATAATTGAATGAATTTTGTTTTTCAGGTACAGATGTAAATTGTACAATCTCTGTCCCAGAAAAAGAACAGCTCAGAAATAATTTGAAGCCCAGTATTACAATGGAATTCATGTCCACACTGAATCTATGTAAACTTTTGACATGACTGTTTTTAAATGCAGAGAGAGTTTCTCAGATTTTGTTTATGTAAATTTTATTTATTTTTTAATCTTCAGCCTGCTGCCAAAACATTTGGGAGATCACCAGCTGACAGACATCTGTCACTCCAAGAGAGGAAAGAAGCTTTGTATAATTTGGCAAGAAGGTGAGGACTTTGGAGGTGGTCATTAACAGCATTTCCAAAATATGAATGAAAGACTATTGAACCACAAAGACAGAAGTAGCACAACAGTCACCTACACATGACTCAAACATGTCTCTGACTCACTAAAAATGCTCCATTCCTCTTCACTTCATGCTGTTAAGTCGCCTCAGGAAAAAAACAAAGCTGCTTCATTAAGTATGCCAAGAATTTGTGCAGAAGTAACTTGATTAAACCCTTCTGCCCTTTTTTCAGATCCTGGGTACAGGCCTGAGATTTTAATTGGTATTGAATGAAGTACTGTGAAGTACTATCACATGATGTGATTGTAGAGTTGATTAATATTTGAATGACAGTTTTAATTGCTTGAAGTTGGATGTTTTACGACTTGAATATCAATTACAGTGAGGAAAATAAATAATTGAACACCCTGCGATTTTGCAAGTTCTCCCACTTAGAAATCATGGAGGTATCTGAAATTTTCATCTTAGGTGCATGTCCACTGAGAGAGACATAATCTAAAAAAAATTCCGAAATCAAAATGTATGTTTTTTGTTTTTTTTTAAGAATTTATTTGTATGTTACTGCTGCAAATAAGTATTTGAACACCTACCAACCAGCAAGAATTCTGGCTCACACAGACCTGTTAATTTTTCTTTAAGAAGCCCTCTTATTCTGCACTCTTTACCTGTATTAATTGCACCTGTTTGAACTTGTTACCTGTATAAAAGACACCTGTTCACACAATCAATCACACTCCAACCTGTCCACCATAGCCAAGACCAAAGAGCTGTCTAAGGACACCAGGGACAAAACTGTAGACCTGCACAAGGCTGGGATGGACTACAGGACAACAGGCAAGCAGCTTGGTAGAAGACAACAACTGTTATGATTATTTATTAGAAAGTGGAAGAAACACAAGATGACTGTCAGTCTCCCTCAGTCTGGGATTCCATGCAAGATCTCACTTTGTGGGGTAAGGATGATTCTGAGAAAGCTCAGAACTACACAGGAGGACCTGGTCAATGACCTGAAGAGAGCTGGGACCACAGTCACAAAGATTACATTAGTAACACATGATGCTGTCATGGTTTAAAATCCTGCAGGGCAGCAAGGTCCCCCTGCTCAAGCCAGCACATGTCCAGGCCCGTTTGAAGTTCATCAGTGACCATCTGGATGATCCAGAGGAGGCATGGGAGAAGGTCATGAGGTCAGATGAGAGCAGAATAGAGCTTTTTGGAATCAACTCCACTTACCATGTTACCATCATACTCTGGCGGTGCTCTTCTGCAAAGGGGACAGGATGACTGCACCATATTGAAGGGAGGATGGATGGGGTCATGTATTGTGAGATTTTGGCAAACAACCCCCTTCCCTCAGTAAGAGCATTGAAGATGGGTCATGGCTGGGTCTTCCAGCATGACAATGACCCCAAACACACAGCCAGGGCAACTAAGGAGGGGCTCTGTGAGAAGCATTTCAAGGTCCTGGAGTGGCCTGGCCAGTCTCCAGACCTGAACTCAATAGAAAATCTTTCGAGGGAGCTGAAACTCCAAACCTGAAAGCTCTGGAGAAGATCTGTATGGAGGAGTAGACCAAAATCCCTGCTGCAGTGTGTACAAACCTGGTGAAAAACTACAGAAAACATTTGACCTCTGTAATTGCAAACAAAAGCTACTGTACCAAATATTAACGTTGATTTTCACAGGTGTTCAAATACTTATTTTCAGCAGTAACATACATATTTATTAAAAAAAATCATAAGAATCATACATTGTGATTTCCAGATTTTTTTTTATTTTTTTTTTTAAGATTGTCTCTCACAGTGGACATGCACCTAAGATGACCATTTCAGACCCCTCCATGATTTCTAAGTGGGATAACTTGCAAAATCGCAGGGTGTTCAAATACTTATTTTCCTCACTGTATATTAGCTTACTTTTTACCTTATCATGTTGACATAAGTTGTGAAATGTTGTTGAATAAACAGTTTATTCTGTTGAAATCTGGTATTATGTTTACCAAAATTTGTATGCTGAAATGAAAGGAACATAAGTCCTAAGTTTTAAAAAATGTTCCAGGGGACCATGCCCCCAGTCCCCTCCAGCTTCCTCTTTTTTCAGTTTGCCACTCTCACCCCTCTATTTAACATTATTTGAATTTTAATTGAATCTGTATCATTGTGCACTACATAGTCAATTCTCCACTGAGCAACAATTTTATGTATGAACCAGTGTACAAAAGCATGTGAATTATTTTTTTTTGGCTCCACGACAGTTACAGTTAAGATTATTAGACACGCAAAGTAGCTAACATAAAAAAAAAAAAAAATGCGTTGCTCACAAAAAAAGACATCCATGCAATAAAATGTCTCCCCAGTGCTTGGGTGTAAATAAATTGCATTTGATCTTTCTGTCCTCCTTCAAGTCATTCTTTCTTGGACTATGACTCCGATCAGACATACTTTCCATGTCATGGATTTATTTTAACATGTGGTTAACATAAAAAAAAGTTGTCAAGGCAAGACTTGAACAAGAAGTCCTGAAGCAGTTAGAATCATAAAACACTGTACATACAGCAGCTTTGAAGTGTTGTCCAGACTATCAGTGCTGGTTGTTGTAAATGAATATTAACGTTGAACTGAACATTAATTGTTTTTTTTTTTTATCTGGTTTTCCCCTCATCTAGGCGCTATATTGAAAAACATGGATTGGATCATGAAGATGGCCACTGAACACACTTTGGAGTCACTGACTATTATTTCAAATTATTTCTAATTTGAATGGTAACTTTTATACATGCATATGTATATACATATATATTCTGTCAGCAGGTTATTTTTCCCCCTTACGATAAAGAGATGTCTTATGAACATGCATATATTGATGGCACTTTTGCATGTTTAATTCTTCATTCTGGACGATGCATAATTTTGATAAGTTTGTATTACAATCCATTGACTGTGAATCATCTATTTATTTTTATAATGTTCAGTCAGTGAGGACAATAAAGCTCAGCTTGACAAGGATTTCTTCTATTTTTGATTCAAACATTGGTTTAAAGAATCCAACTTTTAACATAACTTTAAAACACCACAAACTCTGTGGCATGTTTTGTGTTTTCATAAATTTTAAGAAATAGTGCTATTAGTTTGCAGTTTTCCCAAATGCAGGACTGCCTCATTGTCATATGATATAGGGAGGGAAATGGAGCTGTTTCCACGTCTATGGTACCTAGCTTTCTCAAACATTTCCCAGCCATTCTCCCTCACAACCAACCATTAAATTAGCCAAGGTCAGATTTGTGTGCATCTTTAAACAACTGCTTATTGTGGTATATAACATGAACAGGTGCAGAGATGAGTTACTGTGTGCACAAAAACGATTCTGCAGCGAGTTCAAAAGTCAGATGATCAGTGTCATAAGTCCTCTGGAAAATAAACACTGCTGTTATGACTATTGTGAAAGTGCTTTTGTAGAATGGATTGTGCCGCTGACAGGCGGATCACGTGTGTATTTAAATCTGCTCTGTCTTAATCGAGGATCCCAGATTTTCTGTTAAGTGTTGCATCCAAGCAGTGGGCCTTTGAACACTTGTTTCATGGAGAAATCATCCCAGTATACTATTGGGCATAGAGTTTGTGTGTTCTACATTCCTTATTTTCAACAGCCCTTGAACGCAGCAGCGCTCTGTCGAAGAGGAACGTCTGCGAGAATTCTCGCGAAACAACACGAGACTTCCGTCACGATGTCAAACGTCGAGGCAACTTCATACGAATCTGGTGAAGTTAAAGATAACGATTTTGAGGTGCAGGCTGAAGATGATCAGCATTATTTTGGGCCTTCGAGATATATATTTTACAGGTAACTTGGGCATGTTCAGCTTTTCTCTTAAGCGTTTGGAATGCTAGCTTACTAGTGTTGCTAACCCTTAGCTAGCATTAGCTCATTTGTGTCAAATGATGTCTAGACCAGATTTCATTATAAATAATTATCAAGTCCGAGACTTCGTGGTCGAAATGAAGTAACTAACAGCCAGAGGGAGTTTTTTTTCTTTAGTCTTTATATATTGATATTGTGCTTTTTTTTTTTTTTTTTTTTTTTATAAGGCGCCTTTTCTGCTCCCTTGGTTGAGTTTATCTTGTAAAGTCAATATAAACAGAAGGGTGAGCATAACAATGATACACAGGTGACACTATAAATTCTTATTTCCATTGTGGTCCTTGTTAGGCTAAAAGTTGACAACATTAAGGAGCTCGATTGAACATGTACAGATTGCATGTAACACTGATCTCGTCAATTAAAGTAGATGTGTGTGTGTGTGTGTATATACACTCAACAAAAATATAAACACTTTTGGTTTTGCTCCCATTTTGTATGAGATGAACTCAAAGATCTAAAACTTTTTCCACATACACAATATCACCATTTCCCTCAAATATTGTTCACAAACCCGTCTAAATCTGTGATAGTGAGCACTTCTCCTTTGCTGAGATAATCAATCAATCAATTTTTTTTTAATATAGAGCCAAATCACAACAAACAGTTGCCCCAAGGCGCTTTATATTGTAAGGCAAGGCCATACAATAATTATGTAAAACCCCAACGGTCAAAACGACCCCCTGTGAGCAAGCACTTGGCTACAGTGGGAAGGAAAAACTCCCTTTTAACAGGAAGAAACCAGCAGAACCAGGATCAGGGAGGGGCAGTCTTCTGCTGGGACTGGTTGGGGCTGAGGGAGAGAACCAGGAAAAAGACATGCTGTGGAGGGGAGCAGAGATCACTAATGATTAAATGCAGAGTGGTGCATACAGAGCAAAAAGAGAAAGAAACAGTGCATCATGGGAACCCCCCAGCAGTCTACGTCTATAGCAGCATAACTAAGGGATGGTTCAGGGTCACCTGATCCAGCCCTAACTATAAGCTTTAGCAAAAAGGAAAGTTTTAAGCCTAATCTTAAAAGTAGAGAGGGTGTCTGTCTCCCTGATCTGAATTGGGAGCTGGTTCCACAGGAGAGGAGCCTGAAAGCTGAAGGCTCTGCCTCCCATTCTACTCTTACAAACCCTAGGAACTACAAGTAAGCCTGCAGTCTGAGAGCGAAGCGCTCTATTGGGGTGATATGGTAGTACGAGGTCCCTAAGATAAGATGGGACCTGATTATTCAGAACCTTATAAGTAAGAAGAATTTTAAATTCTATTCTAGAATTAACAGGAAGCCAATGAAGAGAGGCCAACATGGGTGAGATATGCTCTCTCCTTCTAGTCCCCGTTAGTACTCTAGCTGCAGCATTTTGAATTAACTGAAGGCTTTTTAGGGAACTTTTAGGACAACCTGATAATAATGAATTACAATAGTCCAGCCTAGAGGAAATAAATGCATGAATTAGTTTTTCAGCATCACTCTGAGACAAGACCTTTCTAATTTTAGAGATATTGCGTAAATGCAAAAAAGCAGTCCTACATATTTGTTTAATATGCGCTTTGAATGACATATCCTGATCAAAAATCAATCAATCAATTTTTTTATATAGCGCCAAATCACAACAAACAGTTGCCCCAAGGCGCTTTATATTGTAAGGCAAGGCCATACAATAATTATGTAAAACCCCAACGGTCAAAACGACCCCCTGTGAGCAAGCACTTGGCTACAGTGGGAAGGAAAAACTCCCTTTTAACAGGAAGAAACCTCCAGCAGAACCAGGCTCAGGGAGGGGCAGTCTTCTGCTGGGACTGGTTGTGGCTGAGGGAGAGAACCAGGAAAATGACTCCAAGATTTCTCACAGTATTACTAGAGGTCAGGGTAATGCCATCCAGAGTAAGGATCTGGTTAGACACCATGTTTCTAAGATTTGTGGGGCCAAGTACAATAACTTCAGTTTTATCTGAGTTTAAAAGCAGGAAATTAGAGGTCATCCATGTCTTTATGTCTGTAAGACAATCCTGCAGTTTAGCTAATTGGTGTGTGTCCTCTGGCTTCATGGATAGATAAAGCTGGGTATCATCTGCGTAACAAAATTTAAGCAATACCGTCTAATAATACTGCCTAAGGGAAGCATGTATAAAGTGAATAAAATTGGTCCTAGCACAGAACCTTGTGGAACTCCATAATTAACTTTAGTCTGTGAAGAAGAGTCCCCATTTACATGAACAAATTGTAATCTATTAGACAAATATGATTCAAACCACCGCAGTGCAGTGCTTTTAATACCTATGGCATGCACTAATCTCTGTAATAAAATTTTATGGTCAACAGTATCAAAAGCAGCACTGAGGTCTAACAGAAGAAGCACAGAGATGAGTCCACTGTCCGAGGCCATAAGAAGATCATTTGTAACCTTCACTAATGCTGTTTCTGTACTATGATGAATTCTAAAACCTGACTGAAACTCTTCAAATAGACCATTCCTCTGCAGATGATCAGTTAGCTGTTTTACAACTACCCTTTCAAGAATTTTTGAGAGAAAAGGAAGGTTGGAGATTGGCCTATAATTAGCTAAGATAGCTGGGTCAAGTGATGGCTTTTTAAGTAATGGTCTAATTACTGCCACCTTAAAAGCCTGTGGTACATAGCCAACTAACAAAGATAGATTGATCATATTTAAGATCGACGCATTAATTAATGGTAGGGCTTCCTTGAGGTGCCTGGTAGGAATGGGGTCTAATAGACATGTTGATGGTTTGGAGGAAGTAACAAATGAAAATAACTCAGACAGAACAATCGGAGAGAAAGAGTCTAACCAAATACCGGCATCACTGAAAGCAGCCAAAGATAACGATACGTCTTTGGGATGGTTATGAGTAATTTTTTCTCTAATAGTTAAAATTTTGTTAGCAAAGAAAGTCATGAAGTCATTACTAGTTAAAGTTAAAGGAATACTCGGCTCAATAGAGCTCTGACTTTGTCAGCCTGGCTACAGTGCTGAAAAGGAACCTGGGGTTGTTCTTATTTTCTTCAATTAGTGATGAGTAGAAAGATGTCCTAGCTTTACGGAGGGCTTTTTTATAGAGCAACAGACTCTTTTTCCAGGCTAAGTGAAGATCTTCTAAATTAGTGAGACGCCATTTCCTCTCCAACTTACGGGTTATCTGCTTTAAGCTACGAGTTTGTGAGTTATACCACGGAGTCAGGCACTTCTGATTTAAAGCTCTCTTTTTCAGAGGAGCTACAGCATCCAAAGTTGTCTTCAATGAGGATGTAAAACTATTGACGAGATACTCTATCTCACTTACAGAGTTTAGGTAGCTACTCTGCACTGTGTTGGTATATGGCATTAGAGAACATAAAGAAGGAATCATATCCTTAAACCTAGTTACAGCACTTTCTGAAAGACTTCTAGTGTAATGAAACTTATTCCCCACTGCTGGGTAGTCCATCAGAGTAAATGTAAATGTTATTAAGAAATGATCAGACAGAAGGGAGTTTTCAGGGAATACTGTTAAGTCTTCTATTTCCATACCATAAGTCAGAACAAGATCTAAGATATGATTAAAGTGGTGGGTGGACTCATTTACATTTTGAGCAAAGCCAATAGAGTCTAATAATAGATTAAATGCAGTGTTGAGGCTGTCATTCTCAGCATCTGTGTGGATGTTAAAATAGCCCACTATAATTATCTGAGCTAAGCACTAAGTCAGACAAAAGGTCTGAAAATTCACAGAGAAACTCACAGTAACGACCAGGTGGACGATAGATAATAACAAATAAAACTGGTTTTTAGGACTTCCAATTTGGATGGACAAGACTAAGAGTCAAGCTTTCAAATGAATTAAAGCTCTGTCTGGGTTTTTGATTAATTAATAAGCTGGAATGGAAGATTGCTGCTAATCCTCCGCCCCGGCCCGTGCTACGAGCATTCTGACAGTTAGTGTGACTCGGGGGTGTTGACTCATTTAAACTAACATATTCATCCTGCTGTAACCAGGTTTCTGTAAGGCAGAATACATCAATATGTTGATCAATTATTATATCATTTACCAACAGGGACTTAGAAGAGAGAGACCTAATGTTTAATAGACCACATTTAACTGTTTTAGTCTGTGGTGCAGTTGAAGGTGCTATATTATTTTTTCTTTTTGAATTTTTATGCTTAAATAGATTTTTGCTGGTTATTGGTGGTCTGGGAGCAGGCACCGTCTCTACGGGGATGGGGTAATGAGGGGATGGCAGGGGGAGAGAAGCTGCAGAGAGGTGTGTAAGACTACAACTCTGCTTCCTGGTCCCAACCCTGGATAGTCACGGTTTGGAGGATTTAAGAAAATTGGCCAGATTTCTAGAAATGAGAGCTGCTCCATCCAAAGTGGGATGGATGCCGTCTCTCCTAACAAGACCAGGTTTTCCCCAGAAGCTTTGCCAATTATCTATGAAGCCCACCTCATTTTTTGGACACCACTCAGACAGCCAGCAATTCAAGGAGAACATGCGGCTAAACATGTCACTCCCGGTCCGATTGGGGAGGGGCCCAGAGAAAACTACAGAGTCCGACATTGTTTTTGCAAAGTTACACACCGATTCAATGTTAATTTTAGTTAATTTTAATCCATCCCACCTCACAGGTGTGCCATATCAAGATGCTGATTAGACACCACGATTAGTGCACAGGTGTGCCTTAGACTGCCCACAATAAAAGGCCACTCTGAAAGGTGCAGTTTTGTTTTATTGGGGGGGATACCAGTCAGTATCTGGTGTGACCACCATTTGCCTCATGCACTGCAACACATCTCCTTCGCATAGAGTTGAAGAGAACACCTCTCCAACATGCCAAATGCCAGCGAATGTGAGCATTTGCCCACACAACTCGGTTACGACGACGTACTGGAGTCAGGTCGAGACCCCCATGAGGACGACGAGCATGCAGATGAGCTTCCCTGAGACGGTTTCTGACAGTTTGTTCAGAAATTCTTTGGTTATGCAAGCCGATTGTTTCAGCAGCTGTCCGAGTGGCTGGTCTCAGATGATCTTGGAGGTGAACATGCTGGATGTGGAGGTCCTGGGCTGGTGTAGTTACACGTGGTCTGCGGTTGTGAGGCTGGTTGGATGTACTGCCAAATTCTCTGAAACGCCTTTGCAGATGGCTTATGGTAGAGAAATGAACATTCAATACACGAGCAACAGCTCTGGTTGACATTCCTGCTGTCAGCATGCCAATTGCACGCTCCCTCAAATCTTGTGACATCTGTGGCATTGTGCTGTGTGATAAAACTGCACCTTTCAGAGTGGCCTTTTATTGTGGCCAGTCTAAGGCACACCTGTGCACTAATCATGGTGTCTAATCAGCATCTTGGTATGGCACACCTGTGAGGTGGGATGGATTATCTCAGCAAAGGAGAAGTGCTCACTATCACAGATTTAGACTGGTTTGCGAACAATATTTGAGGGAAATGGTGATATTGTGTATGTGGAAAAAGTTTTAGATCTTTGAGTTCATCTCATACAAAATGGGAGCAAAACCAAAAGTGTTGCGTTTATATTTTTGTTGAGTGTGTGTGTGTATATATATATATATATATATATATATATATATATATATATAAAATCATTTACACTGGGATACCAATACAATAGGTACAAATTGAACAGAGAACAATAAGATCTTAACAAAATAAATAGCAACTGTACAGACGGTTGCCCAGTTCCGGATCACCTTTTTTAAAGTCCTGCTATACGGAGCCATAATGCAACTGAATGTCCTTTATTGTGTATTGTTGTATTGAGTATTTGGATGTTATTTAGCTGAAAAAGTCTGGGTGGAGTAGCCCTTCTACTTAAAGTGTGAAGCCACATTATGTGTGGCGCAAACATTTGCCAGAAACGGATCACTTTTGCCAGTTCCAGATCACGACACTCTGCGTCACTTTGGGGTCATTCCTGGCATCGGGCTGGAGTCCTTCTAATGCAGAATGATACACACTGTGCCCGAGAATGTGTTTTGAACACAAAATGATATAAATTATACTTATTAAATGAGCATTTACTTCGTTTCGGAAAGTGCCGTTATACGTTTTTACGAGCAAAAAAAAAGTATGGAGGTGAGATTTCTCCCGAATTAAAAAGTAAAAGCCCCCATATTCATGTCCATTCGTGATGTTGAGATGACCCCCAAAGTCCACATGGCTCACAACTACAGACACGAGGCTGCTGCTTCAGTGATCCGCAACTGGCAAATTTTTGCGTCGGAGATAAATGTGCGCAGCAATTAAACAAGACATAACATACTGACATTTTCTACCCAAGTAAGTAAGTATTTTCCCACTCTAGAACCAAAAACACCGAACGGCTAACTCACCTTTGCTACGTTTTAGAGATCGTTACTTTAAAACTTGCAGGAATGAGTGAGTCAGAAACAGCGTGCACACCGCAGACACCGGGATGTTTTGATTCCTCTGCTGGTCACAAGGACGGCTGGATCCGGTCAAGCTTGTGGTCGTTTGTAGACAAAACATCAGTCTTTCCATTGGTACCAAGTATTAGCTTATTCGCGCTGATTACGAGAAACGGCGGCACAAAAACTACAGCAGTGATCCGGAACTGGCAATGATCCGGAACTGGGCAAGTGACTGTATCCCTATAAAAGTGTTGGTGACAAATTTAGCACTGAGATTTGGACGAGAAAATAATGGAGTAGAAGATAAACTAGTCTTTTGGACTAAAGATCACCTTAAAAGTAAAAGGGTTGTGTTCCTCTTCACTTAACTGACTGAATAAAAATTACTGTCTTAAAACATGCCTTGTTGCTAATCGACTGCAACCAAGTAGGGATACCCAGTGGCGGCGCCGGGAAATTTTAGTTAGGGGGGGGGCTGGGGTAAAATATGTCAGTCGCTATTCACATTACTGGCCGAATTATTTGGGGGGGAGGGGGGGTGCTGAGGGAGGGCTTGGCTGATTATTGGGTGGGTTTAGGCCCACCAAGCCCCCCCTTGGCGCCACCACTGGGGATACCAGTATGTCTGTAGGAAGTATGTCCAGAAGATTTTACAGGATAAATGAGAGCAAGGCCTTGAGCGAGGCTTGTGGCAGAAGGAATTTATACAAAAGGAGGAGGATAAATAGTTGGGGGCTGTACCATGAATATTATGCACAAAGTTAATTTTTAACTGTTTAACTTTGATTTATTATAAGAATTTTGACCTGTTCGAACTCTGCATGCCCTATGTGGGTCCTGGGAGAGACATGGCGGTTGTATGAAACCATGTTGTTCTGGGTGGTTTGTTGATGATTTTTAAGCTTCTTCGTTAGACCAGAGTGTCAAGGAGTAGGGCTGGCATAGTCATAGTGACATCGAAGCAGTGCAGAAATCAGTAGTTCTCTTATGTCAGGGTTGAAATGTCTTTAGCATTGGATTTGTG
This sequence comes from Thalassophryne amazonica, assembly GCF_902500255.1. Lineage (NCBI taxonomy): Eukaryota > Metazoa > Chordata > Actinopteri > Batrachoidiformes > Batrachoididae > Thalassophryne > Thalassophryne amazonica. Next base: position 2,980,696 of record NC_047113.1, read on the forward strand.
AAATACTGAGTCTGTTTTTACTCGGGGTCCTCACAGCAGATCCAAAGTGGGTCTGCGTGGTGATTTGGCACAAGTTTTATGCCAGATGCCCTTCCTGACGCAACTCCACATTACATGGAGAAATATGGCAGGGGTGGGGTTTGAACATTTTGATATTCAGTATGATGGTATCTATCAAGAAGCTGGGTAAAGTGGGGGGAGGGGGAACAAAAAAAATCTCCAAGACAAAATTCCTTGCCACAAAAGCCAAATGGAATATCAGGGGTTACCAACCCTGCTCATGGAGATGACCTGTTCTGCATGTTTTGTGTGACTATCTACTACAGCTCAAGTTTGGTCTTTCCTTGCTCCCAACTGGCTGAGCACACTGACTTCGAGGCATAGTTGGAAAACATACTAGGTTGATCTCCAGGAAGAGGGGTGATGACCCGTGAGAGATAGTTATATGAAATTGCTAACAAACGTGACTTTACAACATAATTTTGGCAATGTATGCTCATAATGATGCAGTATTATCAATAAGATAAACGTTTTACTTCAGGTATGTCTGAATAAATGGATTCTCACTGTACTGGAGCTTAGATCACATACACATATTAAATAAGCACAATTATTTTATAGCCATTGCTGTTGATACGGTTTCCAGGCTCTTCTTCAATCATCTCCCTTGTTTTCACTTGGGGTCGCAACAGCAGATTCAAGGTGGATCTGCGTGTTGATTTGACACAAGTTTTATGCCGGAAGCCCTTCTTGACCCAACTCCACATTACATGGACAAATGTGTCAGAGGTGGGGTTTGAACCAGGAACCTTTTGCACTAAAAAGAAGTGCACTAACCACTTGACCACAGCAGATTAGGTTAATCACAATCACTGTACTGCTGCAAAGTCTTACTAGAGTGGCACTAACCTTTAACCCTAAGATTCATTGAAGTTTGAAGTGATCTGTTCCCATTGGTTATATACGCAAACTGCAAATTACTATTTAACACCCATTGTTATTTGCTCTAGCCAACGGCTCAGAATTCTGAGGATTACTTGTTGTATCCCTGGATGCTTCAATAACTATCGCAGGCATAAATGTGAACTTCTATGATGTTTTTCCTAAGAATGCAGGGCTTAGAACCATGGATTCCCAATACTAGAAGGGCTGGAAATAAGGGAAAGTTTAGTAAGTTCAAGCCGACATCAACCCACCAAGTCTTCATTATCCAGAAAACATACAGTAGTGTTGAGAATAATAGTTGTGCTGCGTGACTAAAAAAATTAATCCAGGTTTTGAGTATATTTCTTATTGTTACATTGGAAACAAGGTACCAGTAGATTCTCACAAATCCAACAAGACCAAGCATTCATGATATGCACACTCTTAAGGGAATTATTCATAACCATCCCAAAGACATATTATCTTTGGCTGCTTTCAGTAATGCTGGTATTTGGTTAGACTCTTTCTCTCCGATTGTTCTGTCTGTGTTATTTTCATTAGTTACTTCCTCCAAACCATCAACATGTCTATTAGACCCCATTCCTACCAGGCTGCTCAAGGAAGCCCTACCATTAGTTAATGCTTCGATCTTAAATATGATCAGTCTATCTTTATTATCAATCAATAAATTTTATTTATATAGCGCCAAATCACAACAAACAGTTGCCCCAAGGCGCTTTATATTGTAAGGCAAGGCCATACAATAATTACGTAAAAAACCCCAACGGTCAAACGACCCCCTGTGAGCAAGCACTTGGCGACAGTGGGAAGGAAAAACTCCCTTTTATTAGTTGGCTATGTAACACAGTCTTTTAAGGTGGCAGTAATTAAACCATTACTTAAAAAGCCATCACTTGACCCAGCTATCTTAGCTAATTATAGGCCAATCTCCAACCTTCCTTTTCTCTCAAAAATTCTTGAAAGGGTAGTTGTATAACCCCTGGCAAAAATTATGGAATCACTGGCCTCGGAGGATGTTCATTCAGTTGTTTAATTTTGTAGAAAAAAAGCAGATCGAGACATGACACAAAACTAAAGTCATTTCAAATGGCAACTTTCAGGCTTTAAGAAACACTATAAGAAATCAGGAAAAAAGTGTGGCAGTCAGTAACGGTTACTTTTTTAGACCAAGCAGAGGGAAAAAAATATGGAATCACTCAATTCTGAGGAAAAAATTATGGAATCATGAAAAACAAAAGAACGCTCCAACACATCACTAGTATTTTGTTGCACCACCTCTGGCTTTTATAACAGCTTGCAGTCTCTGAGGCATGGACTTAATGAGTGACAAACAGTACTCTTCATCAATCTGGCTCCAACTTTCTCTGATTGCTGTTGCCAGATCAGCTTTGCAGGTTGGAGCCTTGTCATGGACCATTTTCTTCAACTTCCACCAAAGATTTTCAATTGGATTAAGATCCGGACTGTTTGCAGGCCATGACATTGACCCTATGCCATAACACTGACCCTATGTGTCTTTTTGCAAGGAATGTTTTCACAGTTTTCGCTCTATGGCAAGATGCATTATCATCTTGAAAAATGATTTCATCATCCCCAAACATCCTTTCAATTGATGGGATAAGAAAAGTGTCCAAAATATCAACGTAAACTTGTGCATTTATTGATGATGTAATGACAGCCATCTCCCCAGTGCCTTTACCTGACATGCAGCCCCATATCATCAATGACTGTGGAAATTTACATGTTCTCTTCAGGCAGTCATCTTTATAAATCTCATTGGAACGGCACCAAACAAAAGTTCCAGCATCATCACCTTGCCCAATGCAGATTCGAGATTCATCACTGAATATGACTTTCATCCAGTCATCCACAGTCCACGATTGCTTTTCCTTAGCCCATTATAACCTTGTTTTTTTCTGTTTAGGTGTTAATGATGGCTTTTGTTTAGCTTTTCTGTATGTAAATCCCATTTCCTTTACGCGATTTTCTTACAGTTCGGTCACAGACGTTGACTCCAGTTTCCTCCCATTTGTTCCTCATTTGTTTTGTTGTGCATTTTCGATTTTTGAGACATATTGCTTTAAGTTTTCTGTCTTGATGCTTTGATGTCTTCCTTGGTCTAGCAGTATTTTTGCCTTTAACAAACTTCCCATGTTGTTTGTATTTGGTCCAGAGTTTAGACACAGCTGACTGTGAACAACCAACATCTTTTGCAACATTGTGTGATGATTTACCCTCTTTTAAGAGTTTGATAATCCTCTCCTTTGTTTCAATTGACGTCTCTCGTGTTGGAGCCATGATTCATGTCAGTCCACTTGGTGCAACAGCTCTCCAAGGTGTGATCACTCCTTTTTAGATGCAGACTAATGAGCAGATCTGATTTGATGCAGTTGTTAGTTTTGGGGATGATAATTTACAGGGTGATTCCATAATTTATTCCTCAGAATTGAGTGAGTCCATATTTTTTTCCCTCTGCTTGGTCTAAAAAAGTAACCCTTACTAACTGCCACAATTTTTTTCCTGATTTCTTATAGTGTTTCTTAAAGCCAGAAAGTTGCCATTTGAAATGACTTTAGTTTTGTGTCATGTCTGTGATCTGCTTTTTTTCTACAAAATTAAACAACTGAATGAATATCCTCCGAGGCCGGTGATTCCATAATTATTGCCAGGGGTTGTATTTCACCCATATTGGCCTCTCTTCATTGGCTTCCTGTTAATTCTAGAATAGAATTTAAAATTATTCTTCTTACTTATAAGGTTTTGAATAATCAGGTCCCATCTTATCTTAGGGACCTCTAAGTACCATATCACCCTAATAGAGCGCTTCGCTCTCAGACTGCAGGCTTACTTGTAGTTCCTAGGGTTTGTAAGAGTAGAATGGGAGGCAGAGCCTTCAGCTTTCAGGCTCCTCTCCTATGGAACCAGCTCCCAATTCGGATTAGGGAGACAGACACCCTCTCTACTTTTAAGATTAAGCTTAAAACTTTCCTTTTTGAAAAAGCTTATAGAAAGGGCTGGATCAGGTGACCCTGAACCATCCCTTAGTTATGCTGCTATAGACTTAGACTGCTGGTGGGTTTCCAATGATGCACCCAGTGTTTCTTTTTATTCACCTCTTTTTGCTCTGTATGCACCACTCTGCTTTTAAATCATTAGTGATTGATCTCTGCTCTCTTCCACAGCATGTCTTTTTCCTGATTCTCTCCCCTTAGCCCCAACCAGTCCCCGCAGAAGACTGCCCCTCCCTGAGCCTGGTTCTGCTGGAGGTTTCTTCCTGTTAAAAGGGAGTTTTTCCTTCCCACTGTCGCCAAGTGCTTGCTCACAGGGGGTCATTTTGACCGTTGGGGTTTTTACGTAATTATGGTATGGCCTTGCCTTACAATATAAAGCGCCTTGGGGCAACTGTTTGTTGTGATTTGGCGCTATATAAATAAAACTGATTGATTGATTAAATCATTTAAATCATTTGTAAAAAATGGACTAACCTTAAATTTTGCTGTCGCCAAGTGCTTACTCATAGGGGGTCGTTTTGACCGTTGGGGTTTTTCTGTAATTATTGTATGGCTTTTGCCTTACAATATGAAGCACCTTGGGGCAACTGTTTGTTGTGATTTGGTGCTATATAAATAAATAAATTGAATTGAATTGAAAGGCTATGAAATTGGGCTGTTAGTAAAAAAAGTAGAAAAGGGGGTGTTTACAATAATAATAGTATGGCATTCAGTCAGTGAGTTCGTCAATTTTGTGGAACAAACAGGTGTGAATCAGGTGTCCCCTATTTAGGGATGAAGCCAGCACCTGTTGAACATGCTTTTCTCTTTGAAAGCCTGAGGAAAATGGGACGTTCAAGACATTGTTCAGAAGAACAGTGTAGTTTGATTAAAAAGTTGATTGGAGAGGGGAAAACGTATACGCAGGTGCAAAAAATTATAGGCTGTTCATCTACAATGATCTCCAGTGCTTTAAAAGGGACAAAAAACCAGAGACACATGGAAGAAAACGGAAAACAACCATCAAAATGGATAGAAGAATAACCAGAATGGCAAAGGTTCACCCATTGATCAGCTCCAGGATGATCAAAGACAGTCTGGAGTTACCTGTAAGTGCTGTGACAGTTAGAAGACGCCTGTGTGAAGCTAATTTATTTGCAAGAATCCCCCGCAAAGTCCCTCTGTTAAATAAAAGATGTGCAGAAGAGGTTACAATTTGCCAAAGAACACATCAACTGGCCTAAAGAGAAATGGAGGAATATTTTGTGGACTGATGAGAGTAAAATTGTTCTTTTTGGGTCCAAGGGCCGCAGACAGTTTGTGAGACGACCCCCAAACTCTGAATTAAAGCCACAGTTCACAGTGAAGACAGTGAAGCATGGTGGTGCAAGCATCATGATATGGGCATGTTTCTCCTACTATGGTGTTGGGCCTATATATCGCATACCAGGTATCATGGATCACTTTGGATATGTCAAAATACTTGAAGAGGTCATGTTGCCTTATGCTGAAGAGGACATGCCCTTGAAATGGGTGTTTCAACAAGACAATGACCCCAAGCACACTAGTAAACCAGCAAAATCTTGGTTCCCAACCAACAGAATTAATGCCTCACAGATGTGAAGAAATCATGAAAAACTGTGGTTATACAACTAAATACTAGTTTAGTAATTCACAGGATTGCTAAAAAAAAAAAAAAGCAGTTTTAACGTAATAGTTATGAGTCAACAGCAGATGCTACTATTATTGTGAACACCCCCTTTCCTACTTTTTTTTTTTTTACTAATAGCCCAATTTCATAGCCTTAAGAGTGTGCATATCATGAATGCTTGGTCTTGTTGGATTTGTGAGAATCTACTGAATCTACTGGTACCTTGTTTCCCATGTAACAATAAGAAATATACTCAAAATCTGGAATAATCTTTTTAGTCACATAACATTACTATTATTCGGAACACTACTGTACATGGTGAACATACCAAGGGGTTTTCCACACAAACCACTTCCATCAAAACTACCAATGTAGTAGTTTTGTCCACAACATGCTGCAGAATCACAGCTGCCATTTCACACATAACTTCATAAATCCCTCCTGAAATTCCCCCATTTTGCCCAGAGCAGTTCTTTCCCACTGTGTTTTAGTGCAGAAACAACTCTTTCTTTCTTTTTTCTTTGTTTCCCCAGAGGTCCTGAGTACTATCCACCGAGAAATGGGTTTGCTTTGCTCAGCACGGAGACGATGCAGCATATACTTACTGATCTGAATGATCTCAAAGATGCGTAGCCAAGATTATCTCCAGGTTTTTCCCCTGTGGAAAAGGCCAAATATTAAGCATTTTATGAACATTTGATATATAATCTCTAAATATGTGTAATTTACTGCATCACTCACAAGGTAATAACTCAAAGAAAGCAAGTTAATCAGAATTTACCTCCATATCAGATCCCTTTTCTTACCTTTTAAACTCTAAATGCACCTTAACCATCTTTTCATTCTGCTGCTGTTGCTGCCTTGTCTGGTGATTTAATAAGAGCTCGAGGTACAATCTTCTGGGTTCAAAATTGGCTTAAAAGTTCCGCATCACTCTTTGTTTACATCCATGAAAGCCGGCTATATACATACAGATGATCCCATGATGCATTGTGTGAGGGCTACTTCCAGGCATGCGCATGGACATGTGCAATCCCCCTATTCCAGTTGTCTGCAGTGGCAGACAAGGTGATGTCGTGAGTCAGTCTTTTTTTTTTTCTCATCTCTAAGGACACGGACAACAGTTTAATTGAAAGATACAACAAGAGCTTTATCAGTTTGCACAGCATTATATTAAACAGGAAGCCCTAGCTGTGATGGATTTAAAGATAAATTTTTTAAAACTTGGTGACAGTACTTAATACAAAATCTGTCTTTTTCACTGCAGAAAGCAGCAAAAGGTGAAAATTTGTAACTTTTGATGGCAAGTGCCATTGTGGTAGATAGCTGCTACACTCAACCAGAGATGGTGGAATTTTTCTATCAAACTTTCACTTAAAACAAGGGAACATCCAGTTTACCATCTGCCGCTTGCACCCAACATGTGAATGCAGTAAAAATCTATGTTTTGAGCTTAAAATTCATTGGTTAGCTCCTGTGCTCTTGACACTATCATCAGTTTCTTACTGTATGCTATATAAGAAAAAGGAGTACCATACTCTATCAGTAGTCACTCCCTTATAAATCGGTTAGGAGAATAGTTAGTTGAAACCACATTATGTTCATTGAATTGTTTATAATTGCTTTTCTACTTGTGGGTGTGTGTGTATATATATATATATATATATATATATATACACACACACACACACACACACACACACACAGTGGTCCCTCGTTTATTGTGGGAGTTACGTTCTAAAAATAATACGCGATAAGCAAAATCTGAGAAGTAGTCAGCGCTATTTTTTGCAATTATTGTAGACGTTTTAAGGCTGTAAAACCCCTCACTACACACTTTATACACTTTTCTCAAACAGGCATTAACATTTTCTCACTTTTCTCTCCTGTGTAAACACAATCTATTTTCATCTGGACAAGAAGATTATAAACAGACACACACAGACCTCTCCCTTCACTCACTGCCTCCGGAGGTACAACATCCGCATCAAAACAGCGAGCGTAGTCCCTGCTCCTGTTGCCAGATTTGGCGCAGCTACGCACAGCAGACGGGGGCGGTGTGAGTGGCCCACTGCTGCGTTTACTGAGCCCGCAGACTCAGTAAGCGCATCAGAGGCAGTGAGAGCAATTGCGGTGACGCCGACCGGTGCCGCGACCGGCCCGCCCGATAAGGACGCAGAACACAATTCGCTGTTTAAAAAAAAAAGCATGCAAAATTGCACTAAAAAAAATCCGTGAAACTGCGAGGCCGTGAAAGGTGAACCGCGTTATAGCGAGGGACCAGTGTGTGTGTGTGTGTGTGTATATATATATATATATATATATATATATATATAATGTGTGTATGTGTGTGTGTGTATTTTTTTTTTTTAGCTGTCCAAACAATAGCTGAACAAAATCAGCAGAGACAAACCTTGTACCCAAATGCAGAACATTGTTAGGACACTTAAACAGGCTGTTGGTGCTATATAGAGCTGTGGCCAGGACCACAAAAGGGCCCTAAAAAGGAGACATACCCCTCCCCATCCTATAACTAAATGAAACCTGTTTTGCTTGATGCATTTCTATGCCTACTAATAGAAAATCATGGTTGTATGAGTTTTAAGTGAGCACAACATGGTGAATTAACCCCTTCTTTGCAGCTACATCTGAAAATTGTGAAATCAATACAGAAGCCCTATTCTACAATTTTCTGAGCTTATATGAACAAAATGGATATCTAATCCATGATATTACTAAATAACTAAATTACATAACTAAATTCATTCATGGGTTTAAGATTCAAAATGGTGTCCAAAATGGCTGCCAATAGACCCTTATCATTAAAATACATAGTAGGAACAAACAGTAGACTTAATAATGACAAAAATCATTGGTGTTTAAGTGAAAAAAAAAATAACCCTATTTTGGTGGCCATCTTGGTCGCTATCTTGGATACCTGGCTTGAGGCCACTTTTTATTTTTGGGAACATCCTGATTGTGTTTTGGGCTCATCTAACGAACCTAAAAAGTTGGTTTGGTTTAGTCCTGGGTGGGGGGTGCAAAGGTAGTGGTCGTAGCTCCCCTAGTACTGTAATTTTGTGCAATTTTTGTTATGCTCAAACAATTTTGTTTTATTTTTGTGGTTGCAGAATGGGTAGAATAGTAATGTTTCTGAGTTTGTAGAGATGTAATCTGTACTTCTAGATAGAATAGGATCACCAGCTTAGTCATCAGTGTCCTTTACCTCCTCCTCACCTTCCAGTTGTGGCACATTTTGACAGTCTTTACATTCACAAAGATCAATACAGTTGAGCCCAGCAAGCTGACAGGGACATTTCTGCCCAGTTGCACAGTCTTTATGCAGAATAGATGTGTTAGCTCCCTCACTTCTGCTGGTGCCGATTCCTGCTTACACATGATTGGCTGTAAACATCCGTTTTCATCCTGGGACCATCCATTTCCCACTGGGTCCTTGGCAGGAGGCTTTGCATAGTGACTCTGGCACCATACAATAGTTTGGTTCCTTGCTCTCAGGGCATGTTGCTGCCCTGACTCTGTAGCCAACAGGTGGACTGGTATGTAGCACTCATTTGTGGTCAGTTTTCCTATATGTCCTGCATGCATATACACCTCACCAATCAGTTGTCCTGTAGAATGGTAGTACAAAAGTAATACCAAAACATCGGTATCATCACACCTAACAACACGTTTGTGGCCTTGGGATAGGTCGATGGCATGCAGAATCATCCTTGTGTCAGTCTCCTTGTGAGTACAAAGCAAGTCTTCCATTTGGGAAACACCTGACTTACTGACACACTTCAACACCTTTCCCTCTTTGAGTCCTCCTGCTATGATGATATAGCAGTCCTTGGGTAACTGTTCCTGGGCATTTTGCAGCACATACTGTATGATGAAGTCAGCAAGAGCAGCTTTGTTGCCACCTCCTTTCAAATACTGGTTTTTTGGTAAGGTTTTTTGTGGTTCAGGCGACGCAAATTCAAGAAGGCGATCGCTGAACTTTTTTCAGGTTGTGGAAACAGCCAGAGTGTGACGTAGCAATCTCCGCCCCCTTGCCGCTTCCGAAGCGACGCGTCTGACGTCATGCGTCTTGGGACACGTTGACGGATTGGCCTGATGAAAGGCCCTTAAATCGTTTCACTCGATTTTACGAGTTTGGAGATCGTTTGATACAAATATCGATATCGCAATTGAAATTTGGTTAATTGCACAGCCCTACATCTCTACAAAAGCAGAAACATGAATATTCTACCCATTCTGCAACCACAGAAATGAAACAAAAATGTCTCAGCATAATAAAACAATTGCGCTTAATTACAGGAACAAAGGGTTAAGATTATCACAGGATCATACTTTTTCCAAAGAAGTGACTGCAAATATCATGCTGATGTGTATTTTCTACAACTATCATGGATTAGATATCCATTTTGTTTATATAAGATCAGAAAATCATAGAATAGGGTTTCTGTATTGATTTCACAATTTTCAGATGTAGCCGCAGTGAAGGGGTTAATTCACCATGTTGTGCACATTTAAAAATCATACAACCATGATTTTCTATTAGTAGGCATAGAAATGCATCAAACAAAACTGGTTTTATATAGTTATAAGATGGAGAGGGGTAGACCCCTTTTTTTTTTACCCTCTGGTCACAGTTCTGATTGTTCATTGTGCCTGTATTTATGGATGTGTATGTTTAATCAAAATTACTGTTAGTTGGTGTTACAGCAAATTTGTCTGTACGCGTTGTGCATAAATAAGTGGATTTTCCCCCAAAGAATAATGAGAAGACTTGAGTCAGTGTGTGTGTGTGTGTGTGTTTTTTGTCTTTTTTTCTTTTCTTTTTTTTTCATTATATACTTTTACCCCCTTTCCAGGGATAGAGATGACTGGGCAGACCTGGACCCTGTTCCTCAAGATGATGGCCCAAATCCTGTAGTGAAGATCGCCTACTCTGAAAAATGTAAGATTAAGTTTTTAAAGGACATTTAAGGTGCTGTAAGACAACATAAAAATGAAACTGATGAGCAGATCTCCTCAAATTGATCTTGCAATATTCTGTTAATATCGATGTATATGTCAAGAAAGAAGTGAATTGCCAAACTTTTACCCACCTGTCTTTTAAATTGGTTGAGACACTGCCAGTTGAAATTTCAGACTCATCAGCATCTTGGTTGTTGTTCATTTGGCTGCTTACGGTTTTTTGTTCGGGGTCGCCACAGCGGATACAGCCAGATCTGCATTGGTAATTGGCACAAGTTTTATGCCGGATGCCCTTCCTGACGCAACTCCAGTTTTACATGGAGAAATACACAGGCGCTGGTGTTCCAAAGAGGTCTCCTATCCAAGTACTAACCAGATCCTGCTCTGCTTAGCTTCTGACGGGATCAGACTGACACAGAGCAGACCGGCTGCTACTCATCAGCATCTTGGCAGTGCACTTATTTTTCTTCCATTTTCAGGTACTCAGGAATATCTCTTGGAATGCAAACAGGGGCCATGAAATTGCAGTCACAAATCATTTTTTGTAGATTTTGAAAAATTATGTAGATTTAAATCTTGTCAGGCAGTCATGGTTTATGAGGATTAAAAGGGTATTAGATGTCATTTTAAGTGACTTGCTAGGAATTCAGATACTCAAATGAGTCAAAATTGTCTTTTCTGAAGGCATTTTGCAGTAATTGCACCTCCAAATGAATGCATCTGTTTCGGGGGGGGCAGACGTTTTCACATTTATTTGTGGTGGTTGTCAAAATAATTATAAATTTCCAGGTTTACATATTTGCTGTGTGCTGCCCTTGATGAGGAATATGCTGTTAGAAGAATGATGTCTGGGACCCCTGTATGGTCTTCTTTTTGTGTCTAATTCAGTCTGAGACAGCCAAGATCCCAAATGCATTGTTTACGTACTGGTATGTCGAGCACATTTCAACTTCACGCAGTTATTTGTGCTGCTTGGTTAATTGTGCACTGAAGGTAGTCGGCACATGACAGTTTGTTTTGTTTTTCTTTTGTGTTGGTGTAGAACTTTTTGTCAGGTGGAGATGAGACTGCAGTAAAAGGATAAATGGAATCCAATGAGAAGAAACAAAGCTGAATTAGTTTACCAGTTTCTTATTCAACATTACCCATTCTGTTTGGATGGCTGCTTCTGCACCCGCTCTCACAGGAGGTTTTTCTTTGTTGTGACAAACACACACAAGCTGCTACCAGTAATGTGCAGGATGCTTTCTGTTTAATTGTCCCCTTGAGTCCACCACATACATGTAATCAAAATCTATAGCTTAACATCATCTTTGCCATATGGCTGAAACCAGTTCGAGGCATGAATGAGGTCTGCTGTATTGGCATAAAGAACTAGTGGGTTAAGGAATTGTGATGGCAGTGAAAATCTGTTGGCAGGTGTCCATCAGATTCCTCAGATTTATAGTAGAGAAGCTTGAATCTTCGACTGGACTGGGTTGCTTGACGTGAGAACGTTTCGCTTCAAATCACAGAAGCTTCCTCAGCTAAAATTCTTGCTCTGGTAGTCTGACTTCTGTCTTGACTCTTGTAGAGAAGAATAAACCAGAAGCCAACAAAAGCTGGAGTTTTTTTTTAACCTAACCAGACCCCACCTACCGAGAGGCTGACTGCTATAGGCTAGTGACTAAACAATAGCTCTAATTAGCACCTATTGTGCTCTAGTTAGCACTCTCCTAATGACAGGACGGAAGCCTCCCCTGATGGCTCCATTGACGACTCTCTCCTGATGACGTGAATGACTCATTACCATGAACAAAAGACTGAAACTGCTTTGACCTGAGTACCACATTTTAAACAGGGGACAAAGCGTGTCTGAGACCCGCTCCGCGGTTAAGGCTGGGTTTCAACTGTTTTACAAAGAATGCTTCCTTGACACCTCTCTCCCTTTTTTTCCAGCTTACGTACCAGTGCCAGGGCCTCATGCCCACAGTTGGTCGCAATGTTTCTGTGTAGGCTCTCAGTTGTCCAGGTGGTTTCCATAGTAGAGAAGCTTAGTAGAGAAGCGAAACGTCCTCACGTCAAGCAACTCAGTCCAGTCGAAGATTCAAGCTTCTCTACTATGGAAACCACCTGGACAACTGAGAGCCTACACAGAAACATTCCTCAGATTTGTTCACTTGCATCACTTGAGATATAAACCTCAGCATCATCATCAACCCAAGCATATTAGTATTTTGGTGACTGAGCACACTCAAAGTATCAGTCCCATATTCCCCATGAATGAGTTGAGGAAGTCTTTGACATCCACACGTGTCACAAAATACAGTTGTATGTAAAGGTTTGGGCACCCCTGATGATTTCCATGATTTTCCTTTATAAATCATTGGTTGTTTGGATCAGCAATTTTAGTTAAATATATCATATAGCAGACAAACACAGTGATATTTGAGAAGTGAAATGTTTATAGGATTTACAGAAAGTGTGCAATAATTCTTTAAACAAAATCAGGCAGGTGCATAAATTTGGGCACCCCAACAGGAAAAATACATCAATATTTAGTAGATCCTCCTTTTGCAGAAATAACAGCCTGTAAACGCTTGCTATAGCTTCCAGTGAGAGTCTGGATTCTGGTTAAGGGTATTTTGGACCATTAATCTTTACAAAACATCTCAGGTTTGTTGGTTTCCGAGCATGGACAGCCCACTTAAAATCACACCACAGATTTTCAATAATATTCAGGTCTGGGGACTAGTAGTCCATGGGCCAAGCAGGTTTTCAGTACCACTTAAGGGGGAAAAAACAACACTTAGAATCCAGCCTCAGTGTATCATGGCCTACACAAAAATGTATGATAGCCATCCCAGGGTGGTAGCTGCAGCCAGGTAGGGATCAATGAAGAATTACACAGAGGTCAAACTTTAAAAATGCTCCAATCATGTTGAAAACTATATCACATGTCTGATCATAACAATTCCAAAAAGGTATAGTTTGGACTATCTACAATGGAATGTTCTGGAGTTATGGGGTCAAAACAGCAAAAATGCTCCAATTTCAGTAAAAAATTATGCAAAAAAGTCTTTATTTGCACAATCCTGCAGGCAAAAATAAAGGATTATTAAACAAGCATGAGTTCTGTATGGGAAAATATCAGATCAAGGTCTTGACAGTACAAAACAAAGGTCTGATATTCCCGTACAGACCAAGCAAGCGAGGTTAATTCATTTATTATATGGCTGTTTGGAGCTGTGTTTTCATGTCCTTTTGCATGTCCTCTTTGAGCTTGTTTGCTGTTACTTCATCCAATTCAAACTCGTCAGTGTAATGAAATTAGCTTGGAGAATGGTCCTCTTCATCGCTCATAGTTTCTTTGTTCGCTTTTTGCTTTATATTTTGTGTTGTGAAAATTGTAAACAAAGTCGCAAATCTGATACGTGATCCAGACCGGTTGTCATGGTTACAGTCTGATATGGGAAAATATCAGACCAGAAATCAGCTAATCGGAGCGCGCCTACTGCCGTAGCCATATAATAATTTAATATAAAATACAGTAGTGTTTGTTTCCTTTAAAAAACCTCTCAGTAAATTCCAGATCATGTAGATGGAACAACCAGCTTCATGCTTGGTGCCCAAAGCATGTGATCACATTGAAAATCTGCAGTAACTCAAATCAAAGCTTTTTTTATTGTGGAAGGAAATGTTGATGGTCTTAACTTGTGTACTTGTGTTTTGTCAAACAGTCTCAGATGTGTACGACTATTTCCGTGCCCTACTGAAGAAAAATGAAATAAGTGAGCGGGCGCTTGCCCTGACAGCAGATGCCATTGAGCTCAATGCAGCAAATTACACAGTGTGGTAAGTATCCTGTTTAGTTTTAATGTAGAAATTGATGCTGGCTGCATGATGTTGTACTTTGTACGCTGTGGCCAATTGTTGGTTTTCTGTTTTAAAAACTATTATTTGCGTTCAAAATGGTGCATTTGCCAGTTAATCAAAAAAGCCGCAGTCAGTTTTTTTTTTTAGATCCTGAACTATAAATAATAGGAGCTTTCAGGCAAACTGTGTGGCTTCTTAACTTTGAATTTTTGGCACACAGACTCAACACTAACAAAACAAAAAACTGATAAATAAGTGAGTTCAACAGATAGATATTATGGCATGGAAGACTCCACAGAATTTTGGATCTGGATTGGTGGACCTGGATAACTCAGCTAGAGTGTGTGTGTGTGTGTGTGTATATATATATATATATATATACACTCAACAAAAATATAAATGCAACACTTTTGGTTTTGCTCCCATTTTGTATGAGATGAACTCAAAGATCTAAAACTTTTTCCACATACACAATATCACCATTTCCCTCAAATATTGTTCACAGACCAGTCTAAATCTGTGATAGTGAGCACTTCTCCTTTGCTGAGATAATCCATCCCACCTCACAGGTGTGCCATATCAAGATGCTGATTAGACACCATGATTAGTGCACAGGTGTGCCTTAGACTGTCCATAATAAAAGGCCACTCTGAAAGGTCCAGTTTTATCACACAGCACAATGCCACAGATGTCGCAAGATTTGAGGGAGCGTGCAATTGGCATGCTAACAGCAGGAATGTCAACCAGAGCTGTTGCTCGTGTATTGAATGTTCATTTCTCTACCATAAGCCGTCTCCAAAGGCGTTTCAGAGAATTTGGCAGTACATCCAACCAGCCTCACAACCGCAGACCACGTGTAACCACACCAGCCCAGGACCTCCACATCCAGCATGTTCACCTCCAAGATCATCTGAGACCAGCCACTCGGACAGCTGCTGAAACAATGGGTTTGCATAACCAAAGAATTTCTGCACAAACTGTCAGAAACCGTCTCAAGGAAGCTCATCTGCATGCTCGTCGTCCTCATCGGGGTCTCGACCTGACTCCAGTTCGTCATCGTAACTGACTTTAGTGGGCAAATGCTCACATTCGCCGGCGTTTGGCACGTTGGAGAGGTGTTCTCTTCACGGATGAATCCCGGTTCACACTGTTCAGGGCAGATGGCAGACAGCGTGTGTGGCATCGTGTGGGTGAGCGGTTTTCTGATGTCAATGTTGTGGATCGACTGGCCCATGGTGGCGGTGGGGTTATGGTATGTGCAGGCATCTGTTATGGATGAAGAACACAGGTGCATTTTATTGATGGCATTTTGAATGCACAGAGATACCATGACAAGATCCTGAAGCCCATTGTTGTGCCATACATCCAAGAACATCACCTTATGTTGCAGCAGGATAATGCACGGCCCCATGTTGCAAGGATCTGTACACAATTCTTGGAAGCTGAAAATGTCCCAGTTCTTGCATGGCCGGCATACTCACCGGACATGTCACCCATTGAGCATGTTTGGGATGCTCTGGACCGGCGTATACGACAGCGTGTACCAGTTCCTGCCAATATCCAGCAACTTCGCACAGCCATTGAAGAGGAGTGGACCAACATTCCACAGGCCACAATTGACAACCTGATCAACTCTATGCGAAGGAGATGTGTTGCAGTGCATGAGGCAAATGGTGGTCACACCAGATACTGACTGGTATCCCCCCCAATAAAACAAAACTGCACCTTTCAGAGTGGCCTTTTATTGTGGGCAGTCTAAGGCACACCTGTGCACTAATCATGGTGTCTAATCAGCATCTTGATATGGCACACCTGTGAGGTGGGATGGATTATCTCAGCAAAGGAGAAGTGCTCACTATCACAGATTTAGAATGGTTTTTGAACAATATTTGAGGGAAATGGTGATATTGTGTATTTGGAAAAAGTTTTAGATCTTTAATTTCATCTCATACAAAATGGGAGCAAAACCAAAAGTGTTGCGTTTATATTTTTGTTGAGTGTATATATATATATATATATATACACGAGGGCTGTCAATAAAGTATAGGTCCTTTTTATTTTTTCAAAAACTATATGGATTTCATTCATATGTTTTTACGTCAGACATGCTTGAACCCTCGTGCGCATGCGTGAGTTTTTCCACGCCTGTCGGTGACGTCATTCGCCTGTGAGCACTCCTTGTGGGAGGAGTCGTCCAGCCCCTCATCGGAATTCCTTTGTCTGAGAAGTTGCTGAGAGACTGTCGCTTTAAGGACTCCACTGTTAAAGGAGATTTTTTTTAATGAAAGACGTGCGGACTGGTCCGCGTGTCGGGACGCAGCCGGCGCAGTGCGGTGGCACAGGAAAAACACCTCCGTGTTGATCACCATTTGTAAAATCCAGGCGGCTTTTGGTGGCTTTCAGTGGAGTGAGTATATGAGAAATTGTTTAACAGCTGGACATGTTCCAACTTGTCCTTAAGGCTTCCAGCAGAGGTGTTTTTCCTGTAGCGGAGCGTCGCAGCGGCTGCGAGCTGATGCTGCAATCCGCCCGCACGTCTTTCATTAAAAAAATCTCCTTTAACAGTGGAATATCCGGATAAAATGCTGAAATCGACTTCTTCTGAAACTTCTCTGTTCTCTCACGACGTCCTGGATCAATAGAGCCTGAAATGTGGAGGTTTTCAGCTTGAAACAGGCTGACGACGGCGTCTGGGACCGCTGCGCGACGTCTCGCACCGTGGGAAGTCCTTAAAGCGACAGTATCACCTCAAAATCTCTCATCAGCTGTTAAAATTTTCACCGAAAACCAGCTTAATTTTTTGAACCGTGTCCACTTCGATGTGTCTCACAGGTTTAGAAAAAATTTTGATCAAACAAAGCGCCAGTCTCTCAGCAACTTCTCAGACAAAGGAATTCCCACGAGGGGCTGGACGACTCCTCCCACAAGGAGTGCTCACAGGTGAATGACGTCACCGACAGGCGTGGGAAAACTCACGCATGCGCACGAGGGTTCAAGCATGTCTGACGTAAAAACATATGAATGAAATCCATATAGTTTTTGAAAAAAATAAAAAGGACCTATACTTTGACATATATATATATATATATACAACCCCGGCAAAAATTATGGCCTCGGAGGATGTTCATTCAGTTGTTTAATTTTGTAGAAAAAAGGCAGATCACAGACATGACACAAAACTAAAGTCATTTCAAATGGCAATCTTTCTGGCTTTAAGAAACACTATAAGAAATCAGGAAAAAAATTGTGCCAGTCAGTAACGGTTACTTTTTTTTAGACCAAGCAGAGGGAAGAAAATATGGAATCACTCAATTCTGAGGAAAAAAGTATGGAATCATGAAAAACAAAAGAACGCTCCAACACACCACTAGTATTTTGTTGCACCACCTCTGGCTTTTACAGCTTTCTGTGATTGCTGTTGCCAGATCAGCTTTGCAGGTTGGAGCCTTGTCATGGACCATTTTCTTCAACTTCCACCAAAGATTTTCAATTGGATTGAGATCCGAACTATTTGCAGGCCATGACATTGACCCTATGTGTCTTTTTGCAAGGAATGTTTTCACAGTTTTTGCTCTATGGCAAGATGCATTATCATCTTGAAAAATGATATCATCCCCAAACATCCTTTCAATTGATGGGATAAGAAAAGTGTCCAAAATATAAATGTAAACTTGTGCATTTATTGATGATGTAATGACAGCCATCTCCCCAGTGCCTTTACCTGACATGCAGCCCCATATCATCAATGACTGTGGAAATTTACATGTTCTCTTCAGGCAGTCATCTTTATAAATCTCATTGGAACGGCACCAAACAAAAGTTCCAGCATCATCACCTTGCCCAATGCAGATTCGAGATTCCTCACTGAATGCGACTTTCATCCAGTCATCCACAGTCCACGATTGCTTTTTCTTAGCCCATTGTAACCTTGTTTTTTTCTGTTTATGTGTTAATGATGGCTTTCGTTTAGCTTTTCTGTATGTAAATCCCATTTCCTTTAGGCGGTTTCTTACAGTTCGGTCACAGACGTTGACTCCAGTTTCCTCCCATTCGTTCCTCATTTGTTTTGTTGTGCATTTTAAATTTTTGAGACATATTGCTTTAAGTTTGATGTCTTCCTTGGTCTACCAGTATGTTTGCCTTTAACAACCTTCCCATGTTGTTTGTATTTGGTCCAGAGTTTAGGCACAGCTGACTATGAACAACCAACATCTTTTGCAACATTGCGTGATGATTTACCCTCTTTTAAGTGTTTGATTATCATCTCCTTTGTTTCAATTGACATCTCTCATGTTGGAGCCATGATTCATGTCAGTCCACTTGGTGCAACAGCTCTCCAAGGTGTGATCACTCCTTTTTAGATGCAGACTAACAAGCAGATCTGATTTGATGCAGGTGTTAGTTTTGGGGATGAAAATTTACAGGGTGATTCCATAATTTATTCCTCAGAATTGAGTGAGTCCATATTTTTTTCCCTCTGCTTGGTCTAAAAAAGTAACCGTTACTGACTGCCACAATTTTTTTTCCTGATTTCTTATAGTGTTTCTTAAAGCCAGAAAGTTGCCATTTGAAATGACTTTAGTTTTGTGTCATGTCTGTGATCTGATTTTTTTCTACAAAATTAAACAACTGAATGAACATCATCTGAGGCTGGTGATTCCATAATTATTGTCAGGGGTTGTGTGACAACACAACCCCTTACAACAAATACACACTCATGACAAAAAATACAAAGTGTAAATTAATCCCTGAACTAAAATTTCAAAACACAATCGATAAACCTAATTCATCATGCTATAACAAGTAATTAAATGATTTTTTTTATAAAGCCTTTTAAAGCCAACTACAGCATTCGTGTCATCATGGACTAAACATACAGTATCCCCAGCAGGGCTCGAAATAGTACGTGCATGTGCTAGTTTGTGCATGTATTATTCGAGCGGTGCACGTAATTTTACTTCAATAGCACTGGTGCAAGTAACTTTATCCAAGTTTTTCCAACTATAAGCACCAGTAGAATGAACCATTAAAGGAATAAATAAGGAAACAAACAATTTTCAGTGTGTTGTCTTCGTCTTCCCTGCATTTTATGACTCTCACACACGGAGTGAGTTGCTGTGATGATTCGTTCGCACGCGCATGTGGAAACAAAAATCTGTCTGGCTGCAGGCTTAGTTCCTCACTTTCCGCTCAAACTCTCTCATCACCGTGTTTAAAAAAAGGACATAAGTCCTGCTCACAGACTGATTACCAGAGACAGGACATGTCCACATAAAGTATAACTCCAGACATCTCCACATTTACTCATGGACGGTTCGCACGCACGCGCGCGTGCATCTCGCGGTCAAAGGAGGAAAGATAAACTATAACAGAACTCAGAACGCAGACCTGCAGCTCAGCACAAGAACAAATATAAAGTAGAAGAGAAATCAGAGTGCACAGTCTGGCTGCAGCCAAACTGTGCACTCTGACTTCTCTGGTGCAGAGAACCTGCAGGCTGCGTCCTCACCTCCTCTCTGTCCCCTGCTGCGCGCACCTGACGCAAAGGTCTGTTTTTTAAAAAAATAGAAGTGTTTTTGATGAATTGTGAACAGTGCTTGGGTTTGTCTGGATGTGTAGGCACTACAGACGAGTGCTGCTGCAAGAACTCAAACAGGACCTAAAAGAAGAGATGCGGTATATCACTGGCATCATTGAGGATCAGCCCAAAAACTACCAAGTTTGGTGAGTCCTAGCAAAGTCATTTAAGACTTACTTGTTGTTTATTCATATTGCATTAATGAAGAAAATGTTGTTTGAGTTTATAGTCAGTTACTCTGGTATGATTTTGCAGGTGTTTGCTGTTTTTCTCCAAACCATTAAGACAAGTCCAAGAGCAGTATATGAGGTCTGTCAATAAAGTAACGGTCCTTTTTATTTTTATGAAAAACTATATGGATTTCATTCATATGTTTTTACGTCAGACATGCTTGAACCCTCGTGCGCATGCGTGAGTTTTTCCACGCCTGTCGGTTACGTCATTCGCCTGTGAGCACGCCTTGGGAAGGAGTGGTCCCGCCCCTCGTCGGATTTTCATTGTCTGGAAATGGCGGAACGAAAAGGACTTTTTTTCCATCAGAATTTTTTCAGAAGCTGTTAGAGACTGGCACCTGGAAACCATTCAAAAAATTTATCTGGCTTTCGGTGAAAATTTTATGGGCTTCACAGAGAGTAAGGTCTGTTACAGCCGGTTTAAAGACCGCCCACTGCGTCTGAGAGCGCGGCGCACTCCGAGCGCTGATCGACAGGCTGAAAACCCCACTGAAACAACCAGATCATTTCCAACGTGAAGGCTTTGTTGATCCGGGACGTCGTCTAACTTCCACAAAAAAAGGCAGAAGGCGTGGACATCAGCACTTTATCGGCACATTCCACTGTTACAGGAGTTTATTTCATGGAAAGAGGAGCGGAGGGATGCGCCACTGTGCCGCTCATGGCGCGGCACAAAACCACCTCCATGTTGGTCTCACAGGACGGCTTTCAGATTGCTCAGACGGCTTTCGGTGGCTTTTCAGTCGTGTGACTATCCGAGAAATTGTGCATGAGCTGGACATGCCCCAACATGTCCTGTGAGGCTTCATCACGGCGTTGCTTTGCGCCATGCGGAAACGTCCCGACGCGCGGAATTCCTCCGCACATCTGTCTCAGTGTGCTGAAAAAGTGCTGATGTCCACGTCTTCCGCAATTTCTGTGCTAGTCAGACGACATACCAGATCAAGACAGCGTCTAGTTTAGAAATGAACGGCACATTCCACTGTTACAGGAGTTTTTGTCATGGAAAGAGGAGCAGAGGAATTCCGCGCGTTGCGGCGGAGCCGCATGGCGCGGAACTGGCTGGAGCACTCCTTAATCTGTGTAATCCCCATAAAATCGTCCCTGATAGCCATCTGAATTTTCCGAATGGTGTCCATCTGGAGGTCTCTCACAGTTTCTGGAAAAATTTGATGCAGCAAAGCTCCAAATCGTTCATTTGTTTGCAATAAAAAGCTGACGAGAGAGGTGGACCACTGCTCACACAAAGCCTGCTCACAGGTGAATGACGCAACCGACAGGCGTGAAAAAACTCACACATGCGCACGAAGGTTCAAGCTTGGCTGATGCAATCACACGTGCTTCAAATCCACATGGTTTTTGCAAAAAATAAAAAGGTCCAATACTTTTCTAACAGACCTCGTACATGCGACAGTCCAGTAAATAATGTTCATCTGTCCATAGTGGTAGGCCTATTATGTGGAAAAAAGTAAAGGTATCCAAGTTGTGTTTAAGATTCTTCAATATTCATTTGTACCAATAGAAAAATGTGAGAGTTATTAGACAAAGCTTGACTTAGCAATTATATATATACACTCAACAAAAATATACACGCAACACTTTTGGTTTTGCTCCCATTTTGTATGAGATGATCTCAAAGATCTAAAACCTTTCCACATACACAATATCACCATTTCCCTCAAATATTGTTCACAAACCAGTCTAAATCTGTGATAGTGAGCACTTCTCCTTTGCTGAGATGATCCATCCCACCTCACAGGTGTGCCATATCAAGATGCTGATTAGACACCATGATTAGTGCACAGGTGTGCCTTAGACTGCCCACAATAAAAGGCCACTCTGAAAGGTGCAGTTTTATCACACAGCACAATGCCACAGATGTCGCAAGATTTGAGGGAGCGTGCAATTGGTATGCTGACAGCAGGAATGTCAACCAGAGCTGTTGCTCGTGTATTGAATGTTCATTTCTCTACCATAAGCCGTCTCCAAAGGTGTTTCAGAGAATTTGGCAGTACATCCAACCAGCCTCACAACCGCAGACCACGTGTAACCACACCAGCCCAGGACCTCCACATCCAGCATGTTCACCTCCAAGATCGTCTGAGACCAGCCACTCGGACAGCTGCTGAAACAATCGGTTTGCATAACCAAAGAATTTCTACACAAACTGTCAGAAACCGTCTCAGGGAAGCTCATCTGCATGCTCGTCGTCCTCATCGGGGTCTCGACCTGACTCCAATTCGTCATCGTAACCGACTTGAGTGGGCAAATGCTCACATTCGCTGGCGTTTGGCATGTTGGAGAGGTGTTCTCTTCACGGATGAATCCTGGTTCACACTGTCCAGGGCAGATGGCAGACAGCGTGTGTGGCGTCGTGTGAGTGAGCTGTTTTCTGATGTCAATGTTGTGGATCGAGTGGCCCATGGTGGCGGTGGGGTTATGGTATGGGCAGTCATCTGTTATGGACGAAGAACACAGGTGCATTTTATTGATGGCATTTTGAATGCACAGAGATACCGTGACGAGATCCTGAGGCCCATTGTTGTGCCATACATCCAAGAACATCACCTTATGTTGCAGCAGGATAATGCACGGCCCCATGTTGCAAGGATCTGTACACAATTCTTGGAAGCTGAAAATGTCCCAGTTCTTGCATGGCCGGCATACTCTCCGGACATGTCACCCATTGAGCATGTTTGGGATGCTCTGGACCGGCGTATACGACAGCGTGTACCAGTTCCTGCCAATATCCAGCAACTTCGCACAGCCATTGAAGAGGAGTGGACCAACATTCCACAATTGACAACCTGATCAACTCTATGTGAAGGAGATGTGTTGCACTGCATGAGGCAAATGGTGGTCACACCAGATACTGACTGGTATCCCCCCCAATAAAACAAAACTGCACCTTTCAGAGTGGCCTTTTATTGTGGGCAGTCTAAGGCACACCTGTGCACTAATCATGGTGTCTAATCAGCATCTTGATATGGCACACCTGTGAGGTGGGATGGATTATCTCAGCAAAGGAGAAGTGCTCACTATCACAGATTTAGACTGGTTTGTGAACAATATTTGAGGGAAATGGTGATATTGTGTATGTGGAAAAAGTTTTAGATCTTTGAGTTCATCTCATACAAAATGGGAGCAAAACCAAAAGTGTTGCGTTTATATTTTTGTTGAGTGTATATATATATATATATAGATTATAGCAAGTTAGGGGCGTTGGCCAAGTGGTTATTGCGCTTGGTTTCAGTTCAGAAGGCTCCGGGTTCAAATCCCACCCCTGCCACATTTCTCCATGTCATGTGGAGTTGCGTCAGGAAGGGCATCAGGCGTAAAACCTGTGCCAATTCAACATGCAGATCCTCCTTGGATTTGCTGTGGCGACTCCGAGTGCAAACAAGGGAGCAGCCGAAACAACAGTAATGTTCAGTTTTTGAAGAAAGAAATTAAGTCATGTAGTCGACATCCGTCTTAAAATTGCAGGCGATGAAATGATATCAGACCAAGGTAGTTATTCTGTGGGATTGTACCAGTAATAAAGATTTAGTTTTAAAGAATATTATAAAACACCTAATTGTTGGATTAAATTGCAACATGAACAGTATCAGTGAATTAAAAAAATAGCCTTTGTCAAAACCATGAAAAGTATGAAATAGAGAAAAGGTGCAAAACGTATGAGGTTATAACTTTTTTTTGAAGAAGAAGAGGATGACATCCACATTGTCTGGTGAGAGGATGACAGGAATATTTTGTTTCTTGTATGTGAAGTGCTGAGCTTGTTCGACGAGGCTGTACACACTTGTCAAGCTGCTCAGGGATACTGAATGAGGTACTGTGATTTACACTAGAGCAGAAGGAGGCAGTAGCGCACCAATCCAGCTGGATGCCAAGTGCCGTTAAAGGAGAAGATCTGTATGAGAGAGATGTTCTGTATCTAGAGTTTGAGTACGTTTAAGGAATTATGTTGTTAAACTAAAAGACCATGCTCTGAAATAAAAATGGGGAATATATCTTTCATAGTAAACACTTGATTGGACTGTTTGAATCAAACTGAACAGCGATGGCAGGTCAGCAAGGCAAATTTAAGGTTAGTCCATTTTTTACAAATGATTTAATCAGTCAATCAGTTTTATTTATATAGCGCCAAGTCACAACAAACAGTTGCCCCAAGGCGCTTTATATTGTAAGGCAAGGCCATACCATAATTACGTAAAAACCCCAGCGGTCAAAACGACCCCCTGTGAGCAAGCACTTGGCCACAGTGGGAAGGAAAAACTCCCTTTTAACAGGAAGAAACCTCCAGCAGAACCAGGCTCAGGGAGGGGCAGTCTTCTGCTGGGACTGGTTGGGGCTGAGGGAGAGAACCAGGAAAAAGACATGCTGTGGAGGGGAGCAGAGATCAAAAGAGTTTCCCAAATGCTTAATTGCATTGCATGTTGGCCTCACCTATGATCATCTGTTCAGCGGTGGCAAGAAGCTGTTTCCTCATGGTATGTGCCCTGTACAGAGTGATGCTGAAAAACTAATTCATGCATTTATTTCCTCTAGGCTGGACTATTGTAATTCTTTATCAGGTTGTCCTAAAAGTTCCCTAAAAAGCCTTCAGTTAATTCAAAATGCTGCAGCTAGAGTACTGACGGGGACTAGCAGGAGAGAGCATATCTCACCCGTGTTGGCCTCTCTTCATTGGCTTCCTGTTAATTCTAGAATAGAATTTAAAATTCTTCTTCTTACTTATAAGGTTTTGAATAATCAGGTCCCATCTTATCTTAGGGACCTCGTAGTACCATATCACCCTAATAGAGCGCTTCGCTCTCAGACTGCAGGCTTACTTGTAGTTCCTAGGGTTTGTAAGAGTAGAATGGGAGGCAGAGCCTTCAGCTTTCAGGCTCCTCTCCTGTGGAACCAGCTCCCAATTCAGATCAGGGAGACAGATACCCTCTCTACTTTTAAGATTAGGCTTAAAACTTTCCTTTTCGCTAAGGCTTATAGTTAGGGCTGGATCGGGTGACCCTGGACTATCCCTTGGTTATGCTGCTTTAGACGTAGACTGTGGGGGGGTTCCCATGATGCACTGTTTCTTTCTCTTTTTGCTCTGTATGCATCACTCCGCATTTAATCATTAGTGATCGATCTCTGCCCCCCTCCACAGCATGTCTTTTTCCTGGTTCTTTCCCTCAGCCCCAACCAGTCTCAGCAGAAGACTGCCCCTCCCTGAGCCTGGTTCTGCTGGAGGTTTCTTCCTGTTAAGAGGGAGTTTTTCCTTCCCACTGTTGCCAAGTGCTTGCTCACAGGGGGTCGTTTTGACCGTTGGGGTTTTTCATAATTATTGTATGGCCTTGCCTTACAATATAAAGCGCCTTGGGGCAACTGTTTGTTGTGATTTGGCGCTATATAAAAAAAAAGTTGATTGATTGATTGATACAGCAATATATATTAGCTCATTAGCTTCTGCTCGCTAACATGGTGTTTGAATAAATGTGTGGCTTAAATTCATTTTGCTTCTTGTTGGGTGAAATGATAGCACCCCACTCCAAAAAGAGATATGACTTACAGACCAGTGAAACTTATATATGCTATTTCTTCATGACACATTTTTGGACAGCTGCAACTAATACGCTGTGACTTGTAGTCCAGAAAATACAGTTATTGAAATGGCAGGACACCAAGTTATTCAGTTGCTGTATTTAGTACTAGCTGGGGTACCCGGCGCTGCCCGGGTTAACCTGTTTTAGACATCGGCCAAATGCCAATCATTTTAATCAAAGCAATTGCCCACTGTTTGTTTTTGTAATGCTGATGTCTTACAAATGTAATATTTAATGGGCTAAAGTTTGTCCAGCAGAACTATAAGAGGTGGACTTCCCAAACTAAGTGGAAATACTTTTTTTTTTTGCTTCTATTTATTTATCAAGGGACAGCGCATGTTAAAAAGGACAATGTACAGAGACACATCCATAACACACAGAATTATAGCCTAAGCTAATTTCCATCCTTAGTCCCCGTATGGGCACATGGCCCGACATAAACATGGGAAAAGATATCAATAGTCACCCTATCTCTCTCTCTTACACTCCAGGCACACACACCCAGCAACACACTCCAGACCTACACACACAGATGGACAAATAGACAAATAGTATTAAAAAGGTTAGGACAAGTCCTTGGTTAAAAGACAAACACATTTGAAGTCCTTTATGCAGACTTTGTTTTGGAATCAAATTTATAACAAAATTACACACAAAAGATAGGTAACAGTAAATGTAAATATCAGTGAATCAAAATTGAGGTAGTGGTGTATTTCACTGTTTTTACATTGCAATTTTACAAACATAAAATGGCTTTAAACAGCAAATGTAAATATTAGAATGGAGAAATATTTCTTCATGAAATTCACTTAGTGTTTTCTTACCATTAGTTTTGAAGAGCCTCTTGATAGACAATGTTCCTTGTCATGCCACCTGGCGAGTGGATATACAGCTGTCCTGGGTTACCAACCCTGGAGCAGCCGACATACAACTGGCCGTGGGAGAACACAGGCTGTGCCAAATTCAGTCCAATCACCTTAAGGGACTGTCCCTGAGCCTTGTTGATGGACATTGCAAAGCTGGGTTTGACTGGGAACTGCAGACGCCTGAACTCAAATGGCAGGTCTGATGGGATAAGTGGAATCCTTGGTATAAAGACATCTTCTCCCTTGGCCTTGCCTGTCATTACTGTGGCCTCCAGGACTCTTGGCATCAACTTCTTAATTGTGAGTCGCGTTCCATTGGAGAGCTTGGGTGGGTCGAGATTCCGCAGGAGCATGGCTGGGGGACCAACATTGAGCACCAAGCTGTGTGGTGGGAGGCCTGCTGGTGCCAGGCTGTTAAGGAATTCAACTGGGTATTTAACCACCTCATCTGGATCATGCACTGTGTCAATTGTCATGTAGCTGGAGGCCTGTCCTGGAAGCAGGGCCAGCAGGCTCACTCAGCCAGTTGTGGTTCTGGTAGTTAGGGTGGAGGTTTGGAAAGACTTAGGCCACCAACTCACATATGTCATGAACAGTGTGACCAAAGGGCAGCTTTACCTGGTCATCCAGCGTGTCAGGGTGCCCAGTATCCATAAAAGATAAATAGATAAAGAGAATAGATTGAAGCATTAAATTATCAGTTGCTCAGTAACCATAAAGAATTAGTGATAGTTCTTTTTGTCTAAGAGTTCTAGCAATAATGATTAAAGCAGAATTCTGTAACAGATAAATAAAGAGAATAGATTAAAGCATTAGTCCAGTAACCATCCATCAATCCATTTTCTTCCGCTTCATCTGAGGTCAAGTCGTGGGGGCAGCAGCTCAAGCAAAGCTGCCCAGACCTCCCGATCCACACACACCTCCCCCAGCTTCTCGAGGGGAACCCCGAGGTGTTCCCAAGCCAGCTGATAGACGTAGGCCCTCCAGCGTGTCCTGGGTCTTCCCCGGGGCCTCCTCCCGATGGGACGTGCCCGGAACACCTCTCCAGCGAGGTGTCCAGCGGGCATCCGGAAAAGATGCCCGAGCCACCTCAGCTGGCTCCTTTTGACATGGAGGAGCAGCGGTTCGACTCCGAGCTCTTCCCAAGTGACCAAGCTCCTCACCCATTCTCTAAGGGAGCGCCCAGCCACCCTGCGGAGGAAACTTGGCCGCTTGTACTCGCAATCTTGTTCTTTCGGTCATGAGCCAAATCTCATGACCATAGGTGAGGGCCGGAACGTAGATCGATTGGTAAATCGAGAGTTTTGCCCCCTTGCTCAGCTCTCGCCACCACGACGGTCCGACTGCATAACTGCAGATGCTGCACCGATCCGTCAGTCGATCTCACGCTCCATCCGTCCCTCGCTCGTGAACAAGACCCCGAGATACTTAAACTCCTCCACTTGAGGCAAGGACACCCCACCAACCTGAGGAGGGCAAGGCACCTTATTCTGGTTGAGAACCATGGCCTCAGATTTGGAGGTGCTGATTTTCATCCCGGACGCTTCACACTCGGCTGCAACATCCACTCAGTCCCACAACATCCAGAGACTTAAGGTACTCAGGACGGATTTCATCCACCCCAGGAGCCTTGCCACTGAGGAGCTTTCTGACCACCTCGGTGACTTCGGCCCGGGTGATGGATGAGTCCGCCTCTGAGTCCCTAGTCTCTGCTTCCTGTTCGGAAGACGTGACGATGGGATTAAGGAGATCCTCGAAGTATTCCTTCCACCGCCTGACAACATTCCCAGTCAGCATCAGCAGCTCCCCACCCGCACTGTAGACAGTGCCGTTGGAAAGCTGCTTCCGCCTCCTGAGGCGTCGGATAGTTTGCCAGAATTTTTTCGAGGCTGACCGATAAACCTCTTCCATGGCCTCCCCGAACCCTTCCCAGACTCGAGTTTTTGCCTCTGCAACCACACGGGCTGCAGCACGCTTGGCCTGCCGGTACCTGTCAGCTGCCTCTGGGGTCCCACTTGCCAACAACGACAAGTAGGACTCCTTCTTCAGCTTGACGGCATCCCTTACTTCCGGCGTCCACCACTGGGTTCCGGGATTGCCGCGACAGGCACCAGAGACCTTGCAACAACAGCTACAAGCGGCCGCATCGACAATGGAGGTGGAGAACATGGTCCACTCGGACTCCATGTCTCCAACCTCACCCGGGCTCTGGGAGAAGCTCTCCCGAAGGTGGGAGTTGAAGCCCTCGCTTACACAGGGTTCCGCCAGTCGTTCTCAGCAGACCCTCACAATACGTTTGGGCCTGCCAGGTCTGACTGGCTTCCTCCCCTCCCAGCAGGTCCAACTCACCACCAGGTGGTGATTGGTCAACAGCTCAGCCCCTCTCTTCACCTGAGTGTCCGAAGGTCAGATGATACAACTAAAAGTCGATCATCGACCTCCGGCTCAGGGTGTCCTGGTGCCGCATGCAATTATGGACACACTTGTGCTCAAACATGGTGTTCGTGATGGACAAACTGTGACTAGCACAGAAGTCCAACAACTGAACACCACTCGGGTTCAGATCGGGGAGGCCGTGCTTCCCAATCACCCCCCTCCAGGTCTCACTGTCACCGCCCATGTGGGCATTGAAATCCAGCAGGAGAACAATGGAGTCCCCAGTTGGAGCACTATCTAGTACCCCTGCCAGGGACTCCAAGAAGGTCGGGTACTCTGTACTGCCGCTCGGGCCGTAGGCGGAGACAACAGTGAGAGACCTATCCCTGACCTGAAGGCATAGGGACATGACCCTCTCGTTTACTGGGGTAAACCCCAACACATGGCGACTGAGCTGGGGAGCAATGAGCAATGCTACCCCAGCTCGCCGCCTCTACCCGCGGGAGAGAAGTGGAGCACCCAGCCCCTCTCCAGGAGTTGGGTACCAGAGCCCAAGCTGTGCGTGGAGGTGAGTCCGACTATCTCTCGTCGGTACCTCTCAACCTCCCGCACAAGCTCAGCCCCCCCCCAACGAGGTGATGTTCCACGTCCCAACAGCCAGAGGCTGTGAGCGCGGACCAGGCCGCCAGGCCACCCACCCTCGACTGCCACCCAGTCCTCTCTGCACCCGACCCCCATGGCCCCCTCTGCAGGTGGTGAACCCACAGGAGGGCAGGCCCACGTCACTCTTTTGGGCTGAGCCCGGCTGGGCCCCGTGGGCTAAGGCCCGACCACCAGGCACTCGCACGCGAGCCCCAAACCCAGGCCTGGCTCCAGGGTGGGGCCCCAGCTCCCGCCATACCGGGTGACGTCTCGGTCCTTGATATTGTACTGGTCATAGGAGCTTCTGAACCATAAAGAATTAAAGTGAAAGTTCTTTTTGTCTAAGATTTCTAGCAATAATGATTAAAGCTAATTTCTGTAATAGATCTATAGATTATATCTAGCAGTAATGATTGAAGCTGAATTCTGTAATAAATAGATAAAGAGAATAGATTAAGGCATTAAATTATTGGTTGCCCTTAATTGTGTCTTTAGAAAGTAAAAGATGTCTTACCTTTAACCTTTATGTATCTTGCCAGCTTTTTCTGTCTTGTCATAAATGGTGAAAATACAAAGTTTTCAGACAGCAAATCTTCAAACTGTACTGGGTTGTACACCAAAGGTAATATATTTTACAGATTCAACATAATGTTATGTTGAATCAGATAACTTCTTTGGTTGAATGTATTCAGACAGGAAGGCAGACTGGGTTGTACAGGACAGTCAGGTGCTTAACAGTTGAGAACAGTTGAGAAACCACATGGTACAACACTGTATGGTCTTACATAATAGGCTATGTCTTATGTAAAAGGCTATTTTGGGGGTAATTTTCAGTTCAACTTAAAAAAAAAAAGAAAAAAAAAGTACCAATTTGTTCCCCATGTCATGAGGATTCAGAATATTTTAGGGCGCTACATATTATATAGTTTGGGTGGGGTGGAATTGGAATTGACCACTTTATACTTTTTGTGCTCAGGCTTTCTTGATGACATCATCAGGATTTGGGGGGTAGAATTAGAATTCTGACCTCTTTATAATTTTTGTACTCAGGCTTTCTTGATGACATCAAGTAACCATAAAAGATAAATAGATAAAGAGAATAGATTAAAGCATTAAATTATTGTTTGCCCAGAACTTTAAAAAATGGTACCTGTTTGTTCCCCATGTCATGAGGATTCAGAATATATATAGTTTTAAGGCTACATATTATAGTTTGGGAGTTTATCCCGGACAGACAGACAGGCAGTAATCAAGTGGAAAAAAAAGCGGACGAGAGGCCATTGTTAGGCTTATTCCTTAAGAAAAAAATATTGGAACGTATTGAAAATATTTAGACAGTGACACCGTTTTTGGAATTTTGCATGTGTACATCAGTGGGCTTTCAGCTTTAATTCAAAGGGATCAATATTGCATTAAGGAATTTCAGCCATTTTATGCAATTAAGTAATGGAATAAACTGAATATAAGAATTATTGCTAATACAAGTTATCACTTTAATACAACACAGCACAAGTCGAGAGATGGATACATGAATTTCTCAGTCACTGAATATGTCTTGAACTTGAATAAGTAGGAATCGAGTGAGAAACACAAACAGTATGGTACTATGTGGTAAATCTGCCTAGAGTATGCAGTGACAGGTGCAAGGAGACGAGTGTCTCTGAAGGCATTGTAGGCTTCTGCGGCTCTGATTGGAGAGACTGGGTATCATGCAACTTTTGTCTGTTGCACCACCTGTCACAGCTTCATTGGGAGTGGAACAAAAAAGGATTTTCATACATAAAGCATATCAAATCTAGGCTCGCGTCTCTCGTGTTTTTTTGAGGGGAGTAGTTGTAATTGCATGTCGTCTTTCCCTACAGGCATCATAGGCGTATGGTGGTGGAGTGGCTGAAAGACGCCTCAGAGGAACTGATGTTCATTGCTAACATTCTCAGCCAAGATGCAAAGAACTACCATGCCTGGCAGCACAGGCAGTGGGTCATCCAGGTAGGTACCTCGATTGAAACAGCAAATTAAGATCCTTCTCATTACCGACAGTGAGTCATTTCTTTTAAAATAGTAATGTGGTGTTTCACTCATTGGTCTCGTGCATCTCGAAGACACCACTGTCAGCCTGTACTAAATGCATAAACGAGCATCTGACAGCATTTATTATTTAATCTGTAGGAGTTCAAACTGTGGGACAATGAGCTGGAGTTTGTGGAGAATCTCTTAGAAGAAGATGTGAGGAATAACTCTGCTTGGAACCAGAGACATTTTGTCATTTCTCACACAACAGGCTTCTCAGATCCAGACATACTACAGAGAGAAGTGCAGTAAGTGTTTCTTTGAAAGTGTATGGTTTGTTTTGTGGGGAAAACCTTTTTTAGCTTGTCACTCATGATCACCTGTTACTATGAATGAATGTCAAAACTTCCCTCCTGCATAGAGCCAAGCGACAGAAACATCAGCTATGGCAATTCTCGAGCAAATGCCGAAATTCAAAATGAATTTGCTGACCGTGTACGAAGCCACTGGCATCATAGAGCTGCAGTATATGTAACCAATCATTTTGCTGTCAGTTAAGAATGGTGCTCCCATTTCCTCGTTACAGTGAGTAGCAGTGGAGCAGCTTGTCTGTTGAGCCAAACGGCAAAAAGAAACTGTAAATCTTGACCACAAAAAGCCTCTATCATGCAAGCATTGTAATGGGTAAGGGCACTGAAATTATGAACTTGGCTTACCATATCAGGACAGGTAATTATTACGGTTTGTTTTTCAGTCTCCATCATGCGAAACTACCACACTTCATGAGGACACACCCGTAACACACAGTGTGTCCTCAAAACACACAGCAAAGCCTCAAGCTCCATAAGAACTGATCATTTCTGAGTACATTACTTCCTGCTTCACACAGTATGCATATTATCAGGAAGGCAGTGAACTTGTTGATGGTTTTTGTTGCTGTGTCACATTCGAGACACGTCTTAAAGATGAAATTTAAATAGGGTATCTTCTTTAGAAACAAATCTGGTTTTTCTCTGGTGGTAAGGACTTGATCTCTGAAACATTTCTACCTTTTTGTATTATGTGACCTATTTCTCCTGAATGCATGTGATCAGTGCCTAAAGAAGTTGGATACTGTGTACTATTGTGCACTATGTTTCATTACTGGTCTTGGAAATCATGTACATCACTTTGTATGCTACCACTACCCATAAACCTTTTGTTGGACTGATTCCTTCAGATCTGTGTACAGACGTGTAGGAAATTAAATCCTCATGGTCTGCATTGCTGCAATACAACCCCTGGCAAAAATTATGGAATCACCGGCCTCGGAGGATGTTCATTCAGTTGTTTAATTTTGTAGAAAAAAAGCAGATCACAGACATGACACAAAACTAAAGTCATTTCAAATGGCATCTTTCTGGCTTTAAGAAACACTATAAAAAAATCAGGAAAAAAAATTGTGGCAGTTAACAGTTACTTTTTTAGACCAAGCAGAGGGAAAAAAATATGGAATCACTCAATTCTGAGGAAAAAATTATGGAATCGTGAAAAACAAAAGAACGCTCCAACACATCACTAGTATTTTGTTGCACCACCTCTGGCTTTTATAACAGCTTGCAGTCTCTGAGGCATGGACTTAATGAATGACAAACAGTACTCTTCATCAATCTGGCTCCAACTTTCTCTGATTGCTGTTGCCAGATCAGCTTTGCAGGTTGGAGCCTTGTCATGGACCATTTTCTTCAACTTCCACCAAAGATTTTCAATTGGATTAAGATCCGGACTATTTGCAGGCGATGACACTGACCCTATGTGTCTTTTTGCAAGGAATGTTTTCACAGTTTTTGCTCTATGGCAAGATGCATTATCATCTTGAAAAATGATTTCATCATCCCCAAACATCCTTTCAATTGATGGGATAAGAAAAGTGTCCAAAATATCAACATAACTTGTGCATTTATTGATGATGTAATGACAGCCATCTCCCCAGTGCCTTTACCTGACATGCAGCCCCATATCATCAATGACTGTGGAAATTTACATGTTCTCTTCAGGCAGTCATCTTTATAAATCTCATTGGAACGGCACCAAACAAAAGTTCCAGCATCATCACCTTGCCCAATGCAGATTCGAGATTCTTCACTGAATATGACTTTCATCCAGTCATCCACAGTCCACGATTGCTTTTCCTTAGCCCATTGTAACCTTGATTTTTCTGTTTATGTGTTAATGATGGCTTTCGTTTAGCTTTTCTGTATGTAAATCCCATTTCCTTTAGGTGGTTTCTTACAGTTCGGTCACAGACGCTGACTCCAGTTTCCTCCAATTCGTTCATTTGTTTTGTTGTGCATTTTCGATTTTTCAAACATATTGCTTTAAGTTTTCTGTCTTGATGTTTGATGTCTTCCTTGGTCTACCAGTATGTTTGCCTTTAACAACCTTCCCCATGTTGTTTGTATTTGGTCCAGAGTTTAGACACAGCTGACTGTGAACAACCAACATCTTTTGCAACATTGCGTGATGATTTACCCTCTTTTAAGAGTTTGATAATCCTCTCCTTTGTTTCAATTGACATTTCTTGTGCTGGAGCCATGATTCATGTCAGTCCACTTGGTGCAACAGCTCTCCAAGGTGTGATCACTCCTTTTTAGATGCAGACTAACGAGCAGATCTGATTTGAGCAGATCTGATTTGATGCAGGTGTTAAGTTTTGGGGATGAAAATTTACAGGGTGATTCCATAATTTTTTCCTCAGAATTGAGTGAGTCCATATTTTTTTCCCTCTGCTTGGTCTAAAAAAGTAACCGTTACTGACTGCCACAATTTTTTTTTTTCCTGATTTCTTATAGTGTTTCTTAAAGCCAGAAAGTTGCCATTTGAAATGACTTTAGTTTTGTGTCATGTCTGTGATCTGCTTTTTTCTACAAAATTAAACAACTGAATGAACATCCTCCGAGGCCGGTGATTCCATAATTATTGCCAGGGGTTGTAGTGTTCAAATGTTAGTGCCCAGAGTCAGAAGTGAACTTGGGGGAGCTTTTAACTATGCAGCTCCCTTCTGCTGGAATAATACACTGAAGGAGCTGAAACTGTTGATCACAGTGGGGGGAACTAAATCAAGTTTAAAGAATCACAAAAATAACACACTGTCAATGTAAATATTTTTGTTTGGAACACCTATTCATGGCAAATTTATGGTAAAATGATGTTTTTAAACTTTTGGATTATAAGTTTAAAAGTCCTTCTGTAACCAGTACCGTCACTATGTATTGCAACAATAAGATTGTGAAGATCTTGAGAAGAGCTCTTTGCTTTTACCCATCATGAGATGTTTCTTGTGTGACACCTTCATAATGGTGCACATTTTTATAGGCCATCATTTGGGATTGAACTACCTGATATTAATTTGCACTGACAAGGGGCAGGATTGCTTTCTAATTATCTCCTGTCTTTTCACATTATTACACATAATATATGGACATCTATGGTTTGATTTCTTTGTATTTATGGATTACTTGGGTTGTTATCGAAATCTGGTGAAATTTCATATCAATACCACCTTTAGAAAAGTATTTATTGAGAAAAATGGTGACGTATTCAATACTTATTTTACTTGCACTGTGTGCGTGTATCTCAGATATTTTGCTGAACACTTTAGCATTTCCTTTGATGCTGTTCATACCGTTACCACTAGGAATAATCATACGGATAGCATACTTTGTTTTGTTTTTGTTTGTTTTTCTGCATTACCTTTGCAGTGCAGCTTCCTCAGAACAAAATTCTTCTGTCCACCTCAATATTGGCAGCCCCCAGCAACTGTAAAAGGCCAAGGGGACTCCCACACTTTACCTGGCTGCAGCAGATAGATTACTACTTTTAAGAAATGGGTATGTCTTGGTTGTCTGTCCAGGTGGTTGTTATCCAGCACCCATGATATTTCTGTGATGTGAAGGATTTAGCGATGTGCAGCATTGGCTGACATGACCTTTCAGTGCCTTCCAGTTCATGCTGTGTCACCGTCCAATTGTATTACAATATGGCTTGTGATATATTTCAGTGTTGGATCAACCCATGAGTTTTCTGTCAGTTTAATCCAGATATCACTGCACTTACAACAAGGAAACAGCCAAAATACTGCAGTGGTAACCAGTGCTATGTGCTCTCCCAACAGTGTAGAGATTCATTTGTAGTCAGTCAGCAGTGCAGTGGACCTTGCTTCCGGTGAGGGACTAGAAACTGCAGCTGAAACTACAATTAGACCTTTGGTCAAAAGGAAAACCACAAAATGTGGTGTGTAGTATCAAAAACATATAGTACTGAGGCATGTTGTGCAGAAACAAGAGCTTTTGTACGTTACTTGAACATAGTTCAGTTCAACATACGTAGAGGAAAGTCATAGTTACTTTTGGTTGTTGTAAGTTGGTGCAGTCCCACTGAGGAAGGAAACGGTCTTGACAAACTTTGACGAGATCTGTGTGTACTTCCTGTTGTGACATTATTTTGTAATTGACACACTAGTTTACAAAATACCTGCATATGTGACTTTCAGAACTGAAGCAGTACAACTGCATTATCCTTTTTCTCTTATTCCTTACAAGTGTTTTTTACAGCATAATTTTTATGTTTGCATAGTTAATTTCAGTATTGTTTTATTGAAGTTATTTTTTTTGTTCTTTGCAGATCATACAATTTTAAATCTAGTTTCATTTTCTGGATTTGCACAATGGACCCCTTTAAAATATATATATTTTTTTTTATTAAACTTCAACAAACACTGTTTTCTTTTGTGAATTATAGCTGACTGATGTAAAACCTGTTATTTATGTTATTATTGTTGCCTGATGTCTTTCTCTCTTTCTGAAAGGTATTGTTTGCAGCAGATCAAAAAGGCTCCTCACAATGAAAGTGTGTGGAACTATTTGAAAGGGTAAGATGCAGAAAAACAGAAGTGGTGGTGTTTTTGGAGCAGAATCTGCTTATCAGGGCTGTGAAAACTCCGCAGGATTCCGCGGATTTCATCATTGGGGGGGTGTTAGTGATGTACTCTTTAATCGTGAACATCACTGAGTTTTTAAAATGCTTATCGCAAAGCGTTCTCTTTTTTACGACATCGTGTACGTTTTATAAGTCCGCGGATACTGATCTGGGTGTTACAGATACAAATCAGTTTCCTCGGATCCGCGGAGTTTCGTGGAGGAAAAATGCCACTCAAAGTGTAGCTGTTACGACAGTTGTCGTAAAGCAGGACTGGTTGGTTGCTGCGGCGACGCTTTGTGGCTCCTGTGCGGCACTTAAGCTAAACGTAGCATGTGGACATCCCAAACTTTTAGAGTTTTCAGGTTTTTAAAAGAAGATTTGTGCAGCACGTCTGTGTCATGGACTGACGTTGCACAGAGAGAAGATGGCGAGAAAGACAGTTTGAAAAAGTCTGATAAGGACAAGAATCCGTGGAATTGTTGCTGGCTTCATCAACACACCTGAAAGAAAAGAAACGGGAAAAGTGAACTGTGCCCTCTCAGGAAAACACGGTAAGAATTTTTATCTCCCTGGAAAATAAACAATTTGCTGTTCAAACAGGATTTTAGACAAGATTATGTGACTTTTTTCACTAATCTAGACTTTCTTTCATTGTAAAAAAAGACATTGTGGCTTTGAATGGATTTAGGCTGCATGAATTTACACAAGAATATAACTGACTTTTTACTATAAGATATGTTATTGATATTTTACCATGATTTTCCAAATATTCTACAAGCTTTAGCTGTGGTTTTTGAAATGCTGTAACAGTCTTTTCAGTCTTCATAAATTTCATGTAGACTAATTGTTCTGAGTTAATGCATAATTCGGTTTACAGTTAAAAGGAAAATCATTCCAGGTCCAACTTCCATGTCATATTCTGTTATTTCAACATCATCACTGACAGGTCAAATAAAAGGTTGAATATAGGATCATTTAAATATCCACTAATTTTGAGATTTGTTCTTCCAGGAGATGCTGAAAAAGTATCATTAGATAAAAATTTAATTCTGGGGCCCCACAGGGCCCTAGAACCCGGCTCCTGGACTCTGTGGACCCCCCCCCAGACCCCCTGCAAATTTTCCTCGGATTTCACAATTTTCATTTCACAGCCCTGGCTTATAGTCATAATGTTACACTGTAAATGTGATGTTTGAATTTACTTGAAAGAACTGAAGCAGAATCTTGTCTATTTCTGTGCCATGACCAGAGCTGCACGATATTGGAACAAAACTGACAGTGATATAGAGGTGTAAGGATTAATCAATTACATTGGTCAATACAATATTTCTTGCATGCAGTTTTTCAATGGCTTTTGGATAGTTTGGGGTCGCTGAATCCAAATCTGGTGTGCGTTTTTGCCAATCACATCACATTTTTGAGATATGAAAACCTATTTC
Source organism: Thalassophryne amazonica (assembly GCF_902500255.1). Classification (NCBI taxonomy): domain Eukaryota; kingdom Metazoa; phylum Chordata; class Actinopteri; order Batrachoidiformes; family Batrachoididae; genus Thalassophryne; species Thalassophryne amazonica. The sequence goes on from NC_047113.1 coordinate 3,018,814, forward strand.
TTGTATTAAGCATTTAAGCAAAACATGGTTTAAAAATTATGCTTTTGAAGCTGCTTTTGTGTGTAATTAGTGGTGTTAAACTCATGAGTGAATGAGCAACTCTTGCGTAACCCATCAATACAGTTCATGCAGATTGCAAAAAATGTGATGTGATAGAGGAAATCTGAGCTCAGATTCAGATTCAGCACCCCAAAATTACCCTAAATCAGTTCTCAGTCCATGCAAAGGATTTTTTTTTTTGACTAGTGTTATTAATGATCAGCTATTAAATTGTTTTGTTAATTGCTTATTTTCAGCTTGCTTACTTTCTTTACACACACATATATATACATATATATATATATATACATATATATATATATATATATATATATATATATATATATATATATATATATATATATATATATATATATATATATATATATATATATATATATATATATATATATATATATATATCAACCACACAATATTCACATTTAAGAGGCTGAAATCAGATATACAGGTGCTGGTCATATAATTAGAATAGCATTTAAAAGTTGATTTATTTCAGTAATTCCATTCAAAAAGTGAAATTTATATAACGTATATATATTCATTCCACACAGACATACATTTCAAGTGTTTATTTCTTTTAATTTTGATGATTATAACTGACAACTAATGAAAACCCCAAATTCAGTATCTTAAAATATTGCGAAAAAGTTGAATATTGAAGGCACCTGGTGTCAGACTCTAATCACCTAATTAACTCCAAACACCTGCAGAGGCCTTTAACTGGTCTCTCAGTCTAGTTCTGTGGGCTATACAATCATGGTGAAGACTGCTGACTTGACATCTTGTCTGGGCTAAAGACAAAAAGGACTCTGGACTGCTGCTGAGTGCTCCAAAGTTATGTTCTCTGACGAAAGTACATTTTGCATTTCCTTTGGAAATCAAGGTCCCAGCGTCTGGAGGAAGAGAGGAGAGGCAAAGAATCCACGTTGCTTGAGGTCCAGTGTAAAGTTTCCAGTCAGTGATGGTTTAGGTGCCATGTCATCTGCTGGTGTTTGTCCACTGTGTTTTCTGAGGTCCAAGGTCAACGCAACCATCTACCAGGAAGTTGTAGAGCACTTCATGCTTCCTGCTGCTTACCAACTTTATGAAGATGCAGATTTGATTTTCCAACAGGACTTGGCACCTGCACACAGCGCCAAAGCTACCAGTACCTGGTTTAAGGACCATGGTGTCCCTGTTCTTAGTTGGCCAGCAAACTCGCCTGACCTTTAACCCCATAGAACATCTGTGGGGTATTATGACGAGGAAGATGCCACACACCAGACCCAACAATGCAGAAGAGCTGAAGGCCACCATCAGAGCAACCTGGGCTCTCACACCACCTGAGCAGTGCCACAGACTGATCGACTCCATGCCACGCCGCATTGCTGCAGTAATTCAGGCAAAAGGAGCCCCAACAACGTATTGAGTGCTGCACATGCTCATACTTTTCATGTTCATACTTTTCAGTTGGCCAACATTTCTAGAAATCCTTTTTTTGTGTTGGTCCGAAGTAATATTCTAATTTTCTGAGATATCATCATCATATCCTGGGATTATTTACTGCTGCGGATGCCCGCCCCAACTTCTGGTTGTCGGAGGAGAACAAGTCCCTGGGGTCAGGGCAGGCAGCAGGTGACTAGCTCCTCGTACAGAGGCCCTTCAAGCAACTCGGTCCAGCGGGTCAGTGCTGGCCAGTTTGCTGACATTCATGTCGACTTGACACAGTCAGACCAGGTCTTCTTGGGTTTTCCTCATCCTCTTGGACCAAGCATAGCCATACTTGTGATGGTGTTGAAGGCCAAATCGGCACACATGATATGGTCGTACCAGCGGAGGCGTCGGGAGTGCAGTACAGTGGTCATGTCTGCTAGCCTGAGCCTGACGAGGAGCGAGGATACTGATTCAAATCTCAAATTCAGGATAATGAATTTGGGATTTTCATTATCATCAAAATGAAAAGAAATAAACATTTGAAATATATCAGTCGGTGTGTAATGAATGAACATAATATACAACTTTATGAATGGAATTACTGAAATAAATTAACTTTTTCGTGATATTCTAATTATATGACCAACACCTGTATACGTATCTGATTTCAGCCTCTTAAATGTGAATATTGTGTGGTTGGTTTGCTCCCCTCTGACAGCAAACTGAATATCTTTGGGCTGTGCACAAAACAATATTTGAGGTTGTCATCTTTAGCCATTTTTCGCCATCTTTTAAGATTTTATGAACCAAATAGCTAACCAGTTAATTGATGAAAAAAGTGCACTAATTGATAATAAAGCTAATATGTAGTTCCTATTGTGATATCGTATTGTGTTATCAAAAACTACAGGAATTTAATGCTGACAAGCACCAGAGGTTTGACACCTTGTGGTTAACTTATATTCAGAACATCCATGTGACTTAGGCTACTTGCAAAAAACAAGCCAACAAAAGAAAAACTATCTGAAAACCTCCCTGTGCAAGAGACGTTAAGTTGTAGTTTATTATTACTGAGGGTTCTGTAGATTAGTCATACGTAATGAGACCTCTGCAAGTTGTTTTTAAATTAATGGTTGTAGGACAGTGTGTTTGATTTAATTAGTCTTATTTCATATTGACATTTAGTGCACAATTGCAATGACAATGCTCAAATGATATATTGTGCAGCAGTAGTCACTATCCACACAGGTGTAGATACCAATTCAATTTATTTATACAGCACCAAATCACAACATAAGCCGCCCCAAGGAGCTTCATAAGAGTATAACGTCTAACCTTACTTACACTTTGAGCAAGCATGTTGGCAACATTGGTCAGGGAAAATGCCCTTGGGTATTATTTGATTACAGGAAGAAATGTCAAGCAGACCAGACTCACTAGGGTGGCTATCTGCTTTGGGCATACTAACAAAAACAAATAAAAAAACACCACCAATGGAATAATTTGTTAAAGATGGACAAACTCACTGATAGTGTCCTCCTTTTTTGATGTCTCCATCCCAACCATCAGGATACTGCAAGATCGAGGTTTGTCATCTCATCCAGGTCTGCTGGAACAGATCCTGGCGCTGAAGGAGACGCACTGTTCGCCATATCTTTTAGCCTTTCTGTTTGATTGCTACGAGGATGCCTTGGAGAGCAACAGTGAAAATCTGGAAGAAGAACAGCAAAAGGAAACTTTGCAAAAGGCTCTAAATGTAAGTGCAACTTCTGAAATAGTTGCAAATTTTGATCAGGACTGTTTCTGGTTTAAAGTTTGACACTGAGACCCTGTGTCAAGGACTTTCTTTCTGTATTTGATTGATTTATTTTTCCCCCCCTTTCCTTTGGCAGAAAAGCACGGCGTAAGCGCCCACAAACATGTTCTTCTCAGAGGTTTTAGTGAGAGTGTGTGTGTGGGGGGGGATGATGATCAATCAACTCAATCAACTTTTTTCTTATATAGCGCCAAATCACAGCAAACAGTTGCCCCAAGGCGCTCCATATTGTAAGGCAAGGCCATACAATAATTATGAAAAACCCCAACGGTCAAAACGACCCCCTATGAGCAAGCACTTGGCAACAGTGGGAAGGAAAAACTGCCTTTTAACAGGAAGAAACCTCCAGCAGAACCAGGCTCAGGGAGGGGCAGTCTTCTGCTGAGACTGGTTGGGGCTGAGGGAAAAAACCAGGAAAAAGACATGCCGTGAAGGGGGGCAGAGATCGATCACTAATGATTAAATGCAGAGTGATGCATACGGAGCAAAAAGAGAAAGAAACAGTGCATCATGGGAACTCCCCCACAATCTACATCTAAAGCAGCATAACCAAGGGATGGTCCAGGGTCACCCGATCCAGCCCTAACTATAAGCCTTAGCGAAAAGGAAAGTTTTAAGCCTAATCTTAAAAGTAGAGAGGGTATCTGTCTCCCTGATCTGAATTGGGAGCTGGTTCCACAGGAGAGGAGCCTGAAAGCTGAAGGCTCTGCCTCCCATTCTACTCTTACAAACCCTAGGAACTACAAGTAAGCCCGCAGTCTGAGAGCGAAGCGCTCTAATGGGGTAATATGGTACTACGAGGTCCCTAAGATAAGATGGGACCTGATTATTCAAAACCTTATAAGTAAGAAGAAGAATTTTAAATTCTATTCTAGAATTAACAGGAAGCCAATGAAGAGAGGCCAACACGGGTGAGATATGCTCTCTCCTGCTAGTCCCCGTCAGTACTCTAGCTGCAGCATTCTGAACCAACTGAAGGCTTTTTAGGGAACTTTTAGGACAACCTGATAATAATGAATTACAATAGTCCAGCCTAGAGGAAATAAATGCATGAATTAGTTTTTCAGCATCACTCTGAGACAAGACCTTTCTGATTTTAGAGATATTGGGTAAATGCAAAAAGGCAGTCCTACATATTTGTTTAATATGCGCTTTGAATGACATATCCTGATCAAAAATGACTCCAAGATTTCTCACAGTATTACTAGAGGTCAGGGTAATGCCATCCAGAGTAAGGATCTGGTTAGACACCATGCTTCTAAGATTTGTGGGGCCAAGTACAATAACTTCAGTTTTATCTGAGTTTAAAAGCAGGAAATTAGAGGTCATCCATGTCTTTATGTCTGTAAGACAATCCTGCAGTTTAGCTAATTGGTGTGTATCCTCTGGCTTCATGGATAGATAAAACTGGGTATCATCTGCGTAACAATGAAAATTTAAGCAATACCGTCTAATAATACTGCCTAAGGGAAGCATGTATAAAGTGAATAAAATTGGTCCTAGCACAGAACCTTGTGGAACTCCATAATTAACTTTAGTCTGTGAAGAAGATTCCCCATTTACATGAACAAATTGTAATCTATTAGACAAATATGATTCAAACCACCGCAGCGCAGTGCCTTTAATACCTATGACATGCTCTAATCTCTGTAATAAAATTTTATGGTCAACAGTATCAAAAGCAGCACTGAGGTCCAACAGAACAAGCACAGAGATAAGTCCACTGTCCGAAGCCATAAGAAGATCATTTGTAACCTTCACTAATGCTGTTTCTGTACTATGATGAATTCTAAAACCTGACTGAAACTCTTCAAATAGACCATTCCTCTGCAGGTGATCAGTTAGCTGTTTTACAACTACCCTCTCAAGAATCTTTGAGAGAAAAGGAAGGTTGGAGTTTGGCCTATAATTAGCTAAGATAGCTGGGTCAAGTGATGGCTTTTTAAGTAATGGTTTAATTACTGCCACCTTAAAGGCCTGTGGTACATAGCCAACTAATAAAGATAGATTGATCATATTTAAGATTGAAGCATTAAATAATGGTAGGACTTCCTTGAGCAGCCTGGCAGGAATGGGGTCTAATAAACATGTTGATGGTTTGGATGAAGTAACTAATGAAAATAACTCAGACAGAACAATCGGAGAGAAAGAGTCTAACCAAATACCGGCATCACTGAAAGCAGCCAAAGATAACAATACATCTTTGGGATGGTTATGAGTAATTTTTTCTCTAATAGTCAAAATTTTGTTAGCAAAGAAAGTCATGAAGTCATTACTAGTTAAAGTTAATGGAATACTCAGCTCAATAGAGCTCTGACTCTTTGTCAGCCTGGCTACAGTGCTGAAAAGAAACCTGAGGTTATTCTTATTTTCTTCAATTAGTGATGAGTAGAAAGATGTCCTAGCTTTACGGAGGGCTTTTTTATAGAGCAACAGACTCTTTTTCCAGGCTAAGTGAAGATCTTCTAAATTAGTGAGACGCCATTTCCTCTCCAACTTACGGGTTATCTGCTTTAAGCTACGAGTTTGTGAGTTATACCACGGAGTCAGACACTTCTGATTTAAAGCTCTCTTTTTCAGAGGAGCTACAGCATCCAAAGTTGTCTTCAAAGAGGATGTAAAACTATTGACGAGATACTCTAACTCCCTTACAGAGTTTAGGTAGCTACTCTGCTCTGTGTTGGTATATGACATTAGAGAACATAACGAAGGAATCATATCCTTAAACCTAGTTACAGCGCTTTCTGAAAGACTTCTAGTGTAATGAAACTTATTCCCCACTGCAGGGTAGTCCATCAGGGTAAATGTAAATGTTATTAAAAAATGATCAGACAGAAGGGAGTTTTCAGGGAATACTGTTAAGTCTTCTATTTCCATACCATAAGTCAGAACAAGATCTAAGATATGATTAAAGTGGTGGGTGGACTCATTTACTTTTTGAGCAAAGCCGATAGAGTCTAATAATAGATTAAATGCAGTGTTGAGGCTGTCATTCTCAGCATCTGTGTGGATGTTAAAATCGCCCACTATAATTATCTTATCTGAGCTAAGCACTAAGTCAGACAAAAGGTCTGAAAATTCACAGAGAAACTCACAGTAACGACCAGGTGGACGATAGATAATAACAAATAAAACTGGTTTTTGGGACTTCCAATTTGGATGGACAAGACTAAGAGACAAGCTTTCAAATGAATTAAAGCTCTGTCTAGGTTTTTGATTAATTAATAAGCTGGAATGGAAGATTGCTGCTAATCCTCCGCCCCGGCCCGTGCTACGAGCATTCTGACAGTTAGTGTGACTCGGGGGTGTTGACTCATTTAAACTAACATATTCATCCTGCTGTAACCAGGTTTCTGTAAGGCAGAATAAATCAATATGTTGATCAATTATTATATAATTTACTAACAGGGACTTAGAAGAGAGAGACCTAATGTTTAATAGACCACATTTAACTGTTTTAGTCTGTGGTGCAGTTGAAGGTGCTATATTATTTTTTCTTTTTGAATTTTTATGCTTAAATAGATTTTTGCTGGTTATTGGTGGTCTGGGAGCAGGCACCGTCTCTACGGGGATGGGGCAACGAGGGGATGGCAGGGGGAGAGAAGCTGCAGAGAGGTGTATAAGACCACAGCTCTGCCTCCTGGTCCCAACGCTGGACAGTCACAGTTTGGAGGATCCAAGAAAATTGGCCAGATTTCTAGAAATGAGAGCTGCTCCATCTAAAGTGGGATGGATGCCGTCTCTCCTAACAAGACCAGGTTTTCCCCAGAAGCTTTGCCAATTATCAATGAAGCCCACCTCATTTTTTGGACACCACTCAGACAGCCAGCAATTCAAGGAGAACATGCGGCTAAACATGTCACTCCCGGTCTGATTGGGGAGGGGCCCAGAGAAAACAACAGAGTCCGACATTGTTTTTGCAAAGTTACACACCGATTCAATGTTAATTTTAGTGACCTCCGATTGGCGTAACCGAGTGTCATTACTGCCGACGTGAATTACAATCTTACCAAATTTACGCTTAGCCTTAGCCAGCAATTTCAAATGTCCTTCAATGTCGCCTGCTCTGGCCCCCGGAAGACAATTGACAATGGTTGCTGGTGTCGCTAACTTCACATTTCTCAAAACAGAGTCGCCAATAACCAGAGTTTGATCCTCGGCGAGTGTATCGTCGAGTGGGGAAAAACGGTTAGAGATGTGAACGGGTTGACGGTGTACACGGGGCTTCTGTTTAGGGCTACGCTTCCTCCTCACAGTCACCCAGTCAGCCTGCTTTCCCGACTGCCCGGGATCTGCCAGGGGGGAACCAACGGCGGCTAAGCTACCTTGGTCCGCACCGACTACAGGGGCCTGGCTAGCTGTAGAATTTTCCACGGTGCGGAGCCGAGTCTCCAATTCGCCCAGCCTGGCCTCCAAAGCTACGAATAAGCTGCACTTATTACAAGTACCGTTACTGCTAAAGGAGGCCGAGGAATAACTAAACATTTCACACCCAGAGCAGAAAAGTGCGGGAGAGACAGGAGAAGCCGCCATGCTAAATCGGCTAAGAGCTAGTAGCTACGCAACCTAGCGGATTCCTAAAAACACACAAAGTGAATAATGTGTAAATAATTTAGAGGTGATTCAGCAGAAGGAGTGCCCCAATCAAGGCACCAAACAGGCCATGAAGCAGCACAGGCAACGCACGACAACAGCGAACGCACGACAACGGTGCTAAAATAAAATAAAAATCAACTAAACACGCTGTGGAGCAGCACAGATAACGCACGACAACAGTGCTAAAAGAAAAAAAAAAAGAAAAGAAAATTAAAAAAATAAAAACGAAAGCGTTAGCAAGCTAGTTAGCTTGCCAACGCTGATGAAAGTTAGCTGATAAAAGTGCTCCGTCACGATGTTTCGACCGTTAGAGGTCTTCCTTAGGCGTTGGAGCACAGTAAAAAAGTTAAAAAAAAAAGTAAAAAGGTAAAAAAGTAAAAAAGTCTTGAAAAAGACTGTTAATTCAAGTCCAAAGCAGCAGGTAGCAGTCTCTGTGTAAACAGTCCTAACAGAGAGCCAAAATTCTGATGCCAACACGTAAACCAACACGTATCTTCTGTTGACCCAGGAAGTCGTCCTCAGATGATCCTGGTGACAGTTGATTGCATGACAACAATAAACAGCTAAAGAGGATTATAATGTTTTGTGACAAAATGTACTCACCCACAACCAGAACTAAGGGCCCTGATCCACTGGGGAGAGGATTAATTGCGCATGAATTGAGTACACAAATTGTGGGCGTTCATTGTCGTCCGCAACAAAAAAGGCCAAAAATGACAAATGTCCCAGTATGAATTACAGATATATTAATAATATATAGTGAATATATGATGAACAATCACAGTTATATAATGCATGTAGTGAGGAAACTGATCCGACACATTGAGATTATCACGGTAGTATTACGGGTGTATTATGAATGCATCGCACACGTGTTGCGCGTGCACGGCATCTGCATTGCGGTCATAAAAGAAGCGCACTCGCTCCTTTCGACATCACTATGTACACCAACAATACAGCCTCTGGAGCATTTGCTGGACTTGGGGAAGTTGATCACGGAGTTAATGTTCATTTTGTCATGCGAGGGTTAACTGTTCATGAGTTTGGGGAGCGGGAGGGGGGAAGCCGCTCGGGGTGTGAGACGGTATTTTTTTTTTTTTTTTTTTTTTTTTGAGAGTGTCACAGAAAACGTCAGCACGAGTTGTGGCTAAACAGCAACTCTTCCTTTCGTTGGTGTTAAATAAAAGTCCTGGATTGCAGCAGCTACGTCTTTGTGGATTTACATAGCCGGACTGGCACTGACTGGCAGGTATGTCGCTTTCTGCCACGTAGTACTTTGGGTTTACGTGACGTGTTTGTTATGCATTCACAGATTGTCTGCAAAGCAGATGTAATAAAAACGCTTTATTCGTGGCCAATTTGTATGCATTCGCTACAACATATTTTAGTTTGTGGACGTGATGGGCACGATATATATCTGTTTTACACACTGTCCCAGTCCGCTGCCAAGCCACAAATCCCTGTCAGTTGCGGATATCAGCGGTTAACGGCAGATATACAGCGCATAGAGTGAGTATGTATTGTGTATGAATTGAGTATGTATGGAGTATGTAAAGCGGATGTCATCCGCATCCAGATTTTTGAACAGCTCAAAAATCCTGGCTGCGGACATGCGTGCCTCTGCGGATGATCACGGGCGTGTTCGGATGACGGCCGACTCATACAGGCATGTTACACGGATATTGCAGATGTTTGGCAAATATAGGCCAATTTTGTGCGCAGTCCATACGCAAATCCTCCTAAATGCCAGTGGGACAGGGCCCTAAGCGTCTGCCCAGTCTGCTGTCACAGATTGAAGTCTCCTTTTTCCTTTGTCTCTATATTTTGAGTGATGAATCAGTAAAAAATAATCCTGTCATTAGGCTTCTGTGACGCCATGGTACCTCTGAAAAGTTGAGTGGTTTTCAACTTTACAGCACTCTGATCAGGTGCATAAAAAAAAAAGCTGTCACCTCTGGAAAAAAAAATGCTGGATATGTTTTTCTGCAGTGGGGGCATGTGTTCTGTTCTCATTTACAGCAATATTGAGGGGTGGGGGGGGAGACTCAGGTGAACAGGAGGAGGGGAGTGATGCGATGTGGATATGGGGCCTAATGCCCCTATTCTGAAATTTTTGAACAGCTCAAAAAATTTCACCCTGATTTCAATACTGGTGCCATTGATGGATCTAACTACTGCATATACAAGTTTGTTCAAGATTGACAAAAGATGACTCAAGAAGTTACTGTGATGCTTCAAAATGCACCCCGTTTTGCTGTTGGGGGTGAAACGGGAAGGAACCGCGTTCTGTGAAATGGAGGTGTAAAGCACAGCGAGAGTTTTCGACAGCAGTGTTATGTGCTGCTTCACTGTGTTGCAAGCGGTTAGAAGAAGGTCGTGGGTTCACTTCCACCAAAGCCTATTTCCTTTATGCATGATGATCCCGTGTCTGTCCGGAAACCCCATTTCCTTCCACCATCAGAACTTGGTAACCCAAGTTCTGATGGAAAAGCAGCTGGTAACGGGATTGGGCACTCCAGTTATTATAAAAAACATTTAGGCATTTGAAACCACATGAGGGTAGAGAGTGGTGACAATTAATGATTTGAAGCCGAGTTTGTTTCTTAGCTCAGTCCCCTGCATGCTGCATTTACTGCGTTTAAGCAGAATAAAAAAGAAAAGTTTCATATATTAACAATTCTTTAAAGATTAGTAGCATTTTAGTGCAAAACGTCACCACTACACACCCATAAAAACACATTTGAGATACATCCATGATAGTTATTAAAGCAAGTTGCTTCTGTAAGAACCATCAGGTGTTTGACCGACGTGTCCAGCAGAGCTACACAAACACATGATCGTAGCTCTGTATTCCTCATCTTTCTGCCCATACGCTGAAGCCATTACTGATATCCTGAATAATATTTATAAGGTATATAATTCTGGTCTGGCATTGAAGAGATTAATCATTAATTTTTTTACTCTAAATTAAGAGACCAAAGACCAAACTTTTCACAGAACTTACTAAATTAAAAAAGTGACAACCTGTCCTACAGTGTTACTTTCCAAAAAAGAAAAAAAAAAAAAAAAAAAAAAGCTGTCCTGACCTTGTCCTCTGTCTGAGAGTGTCAAGTTTCTGATATCTTGTCTGTAACAAATGCAAACTGTTAAGCATTTTGTGAAAACTGGTTCATTAGTTTTTGTGTAGTCAAATACACAAATAGTCAGATCAGTCTGTGTGTGCGCACTGTTTTTGTTACACTTTAAAACTTTGCTGTTGTAATTGTTAATGGCTTTGTATTTTCCAGATCAGATGTCTTTTTTTGTTTTTTCCGGTCACCCTTAAAGCTGGGTATTGAAATTGTCTGTAATGTTCTTTTGTGCCCCTTAAAGCTTTGTGAGCTCCTGGCAAAGGAGAAAGACACCATCCGGAAGGAGTACTGGCTGTTCTTGGAACATTCTTTGAAGAGTAAATGCGGAAGCGGCGGTACTTCCGGTGAGGCGCTGGCTGAGGAACATGAGGCTTCAGTCAACTTTCCGGAGCAGCAGGAGCTGAGTTAGGCCTCCGTTTGCACGCCTTCTGTGTTCCTGCACCATTCTCAGTGGAACCAACGCTTACAGCTTGAGCTTATTGAAAATCTCTGATGCGTAACTCTCTAAAAACTCCCCTGACTGAACTCGGACGACTGTATTCCCCAGGATTAAAACGGCGGTTTGTATCTGCAGCCCTCCTTAAACTTTGAGGGACTGTTGCTGATTGACTTATCTGTGGTTTAAGGATTTAAACCTGTTAAAACACATTTCATTGCTGTGTCCTCCAGAGGCCCTGCTAATGTTAAAGGTAGGGCCTGATAAAAATGTATGCTAATCAAAGTGTCATCTGTACGTTAGTGAACTGGGAAAAAAAAAAATCCAAAAGCCAATGTTATGTACCATTTTTGCATTAACCCTCTAAAGATGAATACGGTTTGCTGGAATCAGGTGATGTTCTGTGTGAAATAAGAACCATAAACTGTTTCTTGTACAGATGTTTACTACATGTGATCACTAACCTGTAGCGAGCAGCGCGATCTTCACATGGCGGTTTGTACTCTGTCTGGTTATGACGCGTTTAGTTCAGAGATTTTGTTCAGTGTGCTCATTTCGACACGGTTGTTCCTACTCTTGATTATCTTGAACTGAGTTAAACCTCGGCTAAGTGACCAAAAAATACAACCCCAGAAACTGGATGATGTTATCTGTTCAGGCAAAGTCATGCTGTAGCGGCCTTTCTAGTTGTGAGACATTAAAAGCAGCTGGACTACAGTGTGCTGCATCATCCATGTGGAAGTGAGACACCTTTATCATCGTCTTCCTGAGATTTATGTTCTCTCTCTGCGGATCAGCTGTGCCAGCCTTTTAAAGGGGCCATATTGTGATCAGTTTTTAATCTACCTTGTGCACTCACATTTATTTGGATTTTCATGTTAAACATCGGCCATCACACTGATGTCTCCTGCCGATCAGCTGCACCGTTGGACTCAGAGGACTGTCATGTCCACACGCGTGCTCTGACATCACAGATCACACACACAGGACTCGAGAGTGTAAATGTCTGACTGCGTCTGTCACCAGTCCTGAATAACAAAACCAGCTACATTGCAAAAAAACCCAGTTTGCCAGCTCATTGAACATGAATGGTCACGCTTTGAAATCATTCCACTTTAAAAGGATCAGATAGCTGCTGCATCACTCTGCATTGTTTGAGGGGGTAGCACTCTCGTGGCTCAAACAAGGCAATTTAAAAAAGGGACTAATTAAAATCCAAATTAAATCCAGTGCAGGATTAAACAAACCAAATAGGAGTGTCTGTCTGCAGGCAGCAGGAGTTAATAAACACAGGTGAAGACAGCAGCCGCAAAGCTGTCATCCATATCTGATCAGCTCCACAGCACTGAAACAAAACTTTGGTTGCTGGAGGTTTTAATAAATGCAGGTACAGATCAGGGAGAGTGATTAAACCGGACTATTGAGGCCAAGTCCAGGCAAAGATCCAGTGTGGATTTGAGACATCTGTTTTTAGAGGAAAAGGCAGCCTTGTGTGGGAATCTGCAGCCTCTGAATGAATGTGATGAATAGGATTTTCTTTTTAAACATGCACATTGAAATGCAGCACAAAATGTTTTTGTGAGGGAGCACATATACCAGAGCTGTCAAGTTAGAATACGCTCCAGGAGCTGTTTTCCCACGAATTTTGTCTTGCAGCTCACAGTGGTGAAATGCGGGAGAATGTTGTGCATTAGCATGAGAGCGTGAAACCATGTTGAGTCTCACACCAAATGCGTGAGACCTGACAGGTCTGACGGACTGAGGGTCATCATCTGTTAAAGTATGAATATCAGAACATGTAAAACTCTGAGCACGCACATCTGTGAGGTTGAACAGTCCCCATAACGGCTATTCATTACGAATGGAACATGCACAGAATGCACAAGTATGGCAATCACACGATTAATATTTTACAAACCCAAATCAGAAAGATGTTGAGATGGTATGGAAAATGCAAATTAAAGAAAAATGCAGTGTTTCTTGCACTGAGTTCTGTTTCACTGCAGACACTCTGAACCCAACATACTTAATGTTTTGTGATCAAATTAATTTCATGTTAATATACTGCATCCATTCCTGCATTTCAGGCCTGCAACACATTCTAAAGAAATGAAAGCCTTTACCACTTTGTAATGTTGCCATTCCTTCTCACAGCACTTAAGATGTTTTGGTATTGCTGTTAATTAAGGTGTGCCACAGTACGGGGTTGTCATTGCATTTTTCATGGGTTCTTAAGTGGAGACCGGTTAGGACCTAGGACAGGCAGGCCAGTCCCGTATCTGGGTGATTTTTTAACTACGGGCACTATTGGCCTTGTAAATGTAATTTCCACCACACCATTGCCTTACAATATAAAGCGCCTTGGGGCAACTGTTTGTTGTGATTTGGCGCTATATACATGTGCTCTGATGTCACTGTTTATCTCCATAGAAACTACCCAAACAATCTTTCATACAAACTGTTTAAAGGGACATTACAGTGTTGTGGTGGAAATTACAGCAATAGTGTGGGACAACTACATTTTGTTTAAAAAATCGCAACAGTTGTATGACATTGAATACCCCAATTATGTTTTGATTATTTTACTGATATTCAGAGATATTTTAAAACATTAGAACTAAGTTTTTTTACCATTCATTTTTATCATTGAAGATCAAGTCTGGGTGTGGGACAAGCACAAAACGGCAATATTTGCATATAACGATGCTGAAAAAAGGTGAAAAAGTCATCATAGACTACTAGAACAAATTTCTTAAAACACTTTCATTGTAAAGATAACTATAAAAGTGTGAAATTTCCCCTTTTTTCGGTTTTTCATACAATATGATCAAAGGACATAAGTGCCTGTAGTCTAAGAATCACCCTTCTGTGTCCTCTTCTTCTACAACCATGTCTTTGTAATGTGTGCAGAATGTGGTTTTGCAGTCTTGTTGAAAATGCAGGAAAAAGATATCTTCTTGAAGGCTGCGTATGTTGGTCTAAAATCTCAGTGTACTTTTTCTGCATTCATGCTGTCATCACAGAAGTGTAAATTGTCTTTGCCAAGGGCACTGACACAACCCCATACTTTCAGACTTGTTGCTGGCAACTGTCTGGCCCTGGATTCTCTTGTTCATGCCACCAGACACCTATTTGGACCATTTATATCGTGGAGTGTGCATTAGCTCTCTAACAACTTTTATTTGTAAGTGGGTCATACAACTGATCTGAGAACTTCATACATTAACAAATTTTCTTGAGTTTTTCATGGGTATCCAAACCTGTAGTAGGCATCCATCAATGAGTCTGCTGACAAGCTAAATTTTAGAATCCTTAATACAAATAAATAATTACACAGCTTGTTTTCATTAGTCAGAAACATTTCTGAATCACTGAAAATATCTTGGACTTTATTCCATCAATCATTCAAGGGGAACCAAGTAACACTTTTACCTTAATTTTACAGTTTGGGGGTAATTGTAATGGTTAAATAACTTGTTTTGGGTAGAATGAGGGATCTCGCTCCCCCACCAGGGATCTCATAGCAGAAAACCAGTCTTGCAACTTCAGAAACACCCACCCAGTGAAATGTGAAAGCGTCTCGGTTCTCACAAGAAACACAAAATGTTTTACAGCACTACAACAACACAAACTGTACACGCTCCCAGGTTGAGGTGTGTTAAAAAAAAAAGGGGGAGCTGCTGTCAGGAAACGAGAAAGAGGGAAAAACAGGTCAACCTCAGTCAAGCTTTCTTGGAATAGCAGAGCTGAAAGATAAAGAAGAGTGAAAAACAGATGCAGGCCTGCCGATGCAGCTGGTTGAAGGTTTGTTTTTGTTTTTTACCAAATTGCCGTGCAACAGACCATATAAACCAAATAAACAAAAACAAAGGCAAACTATTCTCCTGTTTTTGAGATTTTAAAAAACTTTTGATTCAATTTTGCACAAGGGTCTGCTGTACAAACTATTGAAAAGTGTGGTTGGAGGAAAAACGTTATCACAAACTTGATGTACACAAACAAGTGCGCTGGTAACATTGCAAAAAACACAGACTTCTTTCCCCAAAGCAGGGAGGTTAGAGAGGGACGCAACTTGAGCCCAACCCCTTTCAACACATGCATCAATGAATTGGCGAAATCATTAGAGCAGTCTACCTGGACATCAGGTCATCTGTATTTTGCAGATGACCTGGCATTGCTGTCCCCAACCAAAGAAGGGCTACAACAATAACTTGACCTTCTACACAATTTCTCCCAAACCCCCGGGCATTGACAGTGAATCAAACCAAGACAAAAATTATGATATTCCAAACAGGACCCAGCCTCCAGTCACACAAGTATAATTTCTTCCTGGATAAGCCGGCCTTAGAACACACAAAAAAAACAATACCTGCCTCGAAATAAACATCAGCACCAGAGGCAATTTCAACAAAGCTGTAAATGACCCGAGAGACAAGGCAAGAAGGGATTTTATGTCATCAAATAGAACATCGGAGTCGACATCCCAATTCAAATCTGGCTCAAAATATTGGATTCTATCATAGAACCCATTTCTCTTTATGGTTGCGAGGTCTGGGGCCTGCTCACAACCAAGATCTTTCAAAATCCAAACTCCAGATTGACACTCCATCCTCTGCATCCAATAGGAAACCCCAAACAATATGCAGAGCAGAACAAGCACATTCAGAGATTTCTGATGTCTGCCAATCCGAATCTGGATCACCTCAAAAATTTAATGGAGTCTTCCATGCCCTAATATCTATCTGTGGTGAAAATTTGGTGAGAATCCGTGAACTAGTTTTGACGTAATCCTTTAAAGCCTATATAAAGTGAATCTTGATCCAGAATCACCTCCAAAATTTCATGGAGTCTTCCATGGCTTAATACAGTAGTGTTCAGAATAATAGTAGTGCTATGTGACTAAAACGTTTAATCCAGGTTTTGAGTATATTTCTTATTGTTACATGGGAAACAAGGTACCAGGAGATTCTCACAAATCCAACAAGACCAAGCATTCATGATAGGCACACTCTTAAGGCTATGATACTGGGCTATTAGTAAAAAAAAAAAGAAAAGGGGGTGTTCACAATAATAGTAGCATCTGCTGTTGACGCTACAAACTCAAAACTATTATGTTCAAACTGCTTTTTTAGCAATCCTGTGAATCACTAAACTAGTATTTAGTTGTATAACCACAGTTTTTCATGATTTCTTCACATCTGTGAGGCATTAATTTTGTTGGTTTGGAACCAAGATTTTGCTGGTTGTGTGCTTGGGGTCATTGTTTTGTTGAAACACCCATTTCAAGGGCATGTCCTCTTCAGCATAAGGCAACATGACCTCTTCAAGTATTTTGACATATCCAAACTGATCCATGATACCTGGTATGTGATATATAGGCCCAACACCATAGTAGGAGAAACATGCCCATATCATGATGCTTGCACCACCATGCTTCACTGTCTTCACTGTGAACTGTGGCTTGAATTCAGAGTTTGGGGGTCGTCTCACAAACTGTCTGCAGCCCTTGGACCCAAAAAGAACAATTTTACTCTCATCAGTCCACAAAATATTCCTCCATTTCTCTTTAGGCCAGTTGATGTGTTCTTTGGCAAATTGTAACCTCTTCTGCACATCTTTTATTTAACAGAGGGACTTTACGGGGATTCTTGCAAATAAATTAGCTTCACAGAGGCGTCTTCTAACTGTCACAGCACTTACAGGTAACTCCAGACTGTGTTTGATCATCCTGGAGCTGATCAATGGGTGAGCCTTTGCCATTCTGGTTCTTCTTCTATCCATTTTGATGGTTTTCCATTTTCTTCTGCGCATCTCTGTTTTTTTTGGCCATTTTAAAGCATTGGAGATCATTGTAGATGAACAGCCTATAATTTTTTGCACCTGCGTGTACGTTTTCCCCTCTCCAATCAACTTTTTAATCAAACTACACTGTTCTTCTGAACAATGTCTTGAACGTCCCATTTTCCTCAGGCTTTCAAAGAGAAAAGCATGTTCAACAGGTGCTGGCTTCATCCTTAAATAAGGGACACCTGATTCACACCTGTTTGTTCCACAAAATTGACGAACTCACTGACTGAATGCCATACTACTATTATTGTGAACACCCCCTTTTCTACTTTTTTTTTTTACTAATAGCCCAATTTCATAGCCTTAAGAGTGTGCATATCATGAATGCTTGGTGTTGTTGGATTTGTGAGAATCTACTGAATCTACTGGTACCTTGTTTCCCATGTAACAATAAGAAATATACTCAAAACCTGGATTACTCTTTTTAGTCACATAGCACTACTATTATTCTGAACACTACTGTATGTATGTGTTGAACACTTTGTCAAAATCCATGCAGTAGTTTTGACGTAATCCAGCTAACTGTAATCCTTCAAAGCCTATATAAAGTGAAACTTGATCCAGAATCCAGATCCGGATCACCTACAAAATTTAATGGGATCTTCCATTGTCTAATATCTGTCTGTGGTGAACATTTCATCAAAATCTGTTCACTGGTTTTGACGTAATCCTGCTAACAGCGCTGTGACCAACCCAAAGCTCAGGAAATCCTTGACCATGTGCAGACTCAGTGAGCACAGCCTCACTATGGAGAAAGGCCGCCCCAGACAGACATGGCCCCCCAGATAAGACAGACTGTGCACCCACTCCTCAAAACACAAGGTGGAGACTGAGCTGTACTTCCTAACCACCTGCCTGCTGTACCAAGACATCAGAGACACGAAATTTCCACTGATCACAAATACCCCAAAAGACTTTGAGAGCATCGACAAACTTCTGCATCTGTTGGGAAGTTCAACAATGTGCAAACACAGCAGCAAGGTTTATGAGCCGTTGTGACACGAAAAGAAGGAGCAATGGACATAACCCACCGTAAACCCAAAACAGATTAAACTGCTACGTCACTTTATCAAAAAAGATTTATTTATCAAAAGATTCCACCTGCTCAAAGTGATATTAATCAGCCAGTGCGCAGCCATTTTCAGATTTCACCAGAGATGTTCAATCAAATTCAGGTCTGGGCTCTGGCTGGGCCACTCAAGGACATTCACAGAGTTGTCCTGAAGACACTCCTTTGATATCTTGGCTGTATGCTTAGGGTCATTGTCCTGCTGAAAGATGAACCATCACCCCAGTCAGGTCCAGAGCGCTCTGGAGCAGGTTTTCATCCAGGATGTCTCTGTACATTGCTGCATTCATCGTTCCCTCAATCCTGACTAGTCTCCCAGTTCCTGCTCCTGAAAAACATCCCCACAGCATGATGCTGCCACCACCATGCTTCACTGTTGGGATGGTGCCTGGTTTCCTCCAAACATGACGCCTGGCATTCATGCCAAAGAGTTCAATTTTTGTCTCATCAGACCAGAGAATGTTGTTTCTCACGGTCTGAGAGTTTTTCAGGTGGCTTTTGTCAAACTCCTGGTGGGCTGCCATGTGCCTTTTATAAAGGAGTGGCTTCCATCTGCCGTCTGGTCACTCTACCACACAGGCCTGATTGGTGGATTGCTGCAGAGATGGTTGTCCTTCTGGAAGGTTCTCCTCTCTCCACAGAGGAATGCTGGAGCTCTGACAGAGTGACAATCGGGTTCTTTGTCACCTCCCTGACTAAGGCCCTTCTCCCCTGATCGCTCAGTTTAAAAGGTTCAGGTAACTTTATTTGTACCTGTAGGTAGATTTGACTTGCAGCAAACAGAAAACACAAAAAAGGCGTCCATGTTAGTCAACACAACAACAACAATAAAAAACACTAAAAATCCTAACAAAGAACATACACAAAACAAGTTAACAAACACCACCAAGGACTCAACCTTAAAACCACTAAAAAGATGGTCAGCTTAAACTATCAACTCAATCAATCAACTTTTTTCTTATATAGCGCCAAATCACAACAAACAGTTGCCCCAAGGCGCTCCACATTGCAAGGCAAGGCCATACAATAATTATGAAAAACCCCAACGGTCAAAACGACCCCCTATGAGCAAGCACTTGGCCACAGTGGGAAGGAAAAACTCCCTTTTAACAGGAAGAAACCTCCAGCAGAACCAGGCTCAGGGAGGGGCAGTCTTCTGCTGAGACTGGTTGGGGCTGAGGGAAAGAACCAGGAAAAAGAGATCGATCACTAATGATTAAATGCAGAGTGATGCATACGGAGCAAAAAGAGAAAGAAACAGTGCATCATGGGAACCCCCCCACAGTCTACGTCTAAAGCAACATAACCAAGGGATGGTTCAGGGTCACCCGATCCAGCCCTAACTATAAGCCTTAGCGAAAAGGAAAGTTTTAAGCCTAATCTTAAAAGTAGAGAGGGTATCTGTCTTCCTGATCTGAATTGGGAGCTGGTTCCACAGGAGAGGAGCCTGAAAGCTGAAGGCTCTGCCTCCCATTCTACTCTTACAAACCCTAGGAACTACAAGTAAGCCCGCAGTCTGAGAGCGAAGCGCTCTAATGGGGTAATATGGTACTACGAGGTCCCTAAGATAAGATGGGACCTGATTATTCAAAACCTTATAAGTAAGAAGAAGAATTTTAAATTCTATTCTAGCATTAACAGGAAGCCAATGAAGGGAGGCCAACACGGGTGAGATATGCTCTCTCCTGCTAGTCCCCGTCAGTACTCTAGCTGCAGCATTCTGAACCAACTGAAGGCTTTTTAGGGAACTTTTAGGACAACCTGATAATAATGAATTACAATAGTCCAGCCTAGAGGAAATAAATGCATGAATTAGTTTTTCAGCATCACTCTGAGACAAGACCTTTCTGATTTTAGAGTATTGCGTAAATGCAAAAAGGCAGTCCTACATATTTGTTTAATATGCGCTTTGAATGACATATCCTGATCAAAAATAACTCCAAGATTTCTCACAGTATTACTAGAGATCAGGGAAATGCCATCCAGAGTAACGATCTGGTTAGACACCATGCTTCTAAGATTTGTGGGGCCAAGTACAATAACTTCAGTTTTATCTGAGTTTAAAAGCAGGAAATTAGAGGTCATCCATGTCTTTATGTCTGTAAGACAATCCTGCAGTTTAGCTAATTGGTGTGTATCCTCTGGCTTCATGGATAGATAAAGCTGGGTATCATCTGCGTAACAATGAAAATTTAAGCAATACCGTCTAATAATACTGCCCAAGGGAAGCATGTATCAAGTGAATAAAATTGGTCCTAGCACAGAACCTTGTGGAACTCCATAATTAACTTTAGTCTGTGAAGAAGATTCCCCATTTACATGAACAAACTGTAATCTATTAGACAAATATGATTCAAACCACTGCAGCGCAGTGCCTTTAATACCTATGACATGCTCTAATCTCTGTAATAAAATTTTATGGTCAACAGTATCAAAAGCAGCACTGAGGTCCAACAGAACAAGCACAGAGATGAGTCCACTGTCCGAAGCCATAAGAAGATCATTTGTAACCTTCACTAATGCTGTTTCTGTACTATGATGAATTCTAAAACCTGACTGAAACTCTTCAAATAGACCATTCCTCTGCAGGTGATCAGTTAGCTGTTTTACAACTACCCTCTCAAGAATCTTTGAGAGAAAAGGAAGGTTGGAGATTGGCCTATAATTAGCTAAGATAGCAGGGTCAAGTGATGGCTTTTTAAGTAATGGTTTAATTACTGCCACCTTAAAGGCCTGTGGTACATAACCAACTAACAAAGATAGATTGATCATATTTAAGATTGAAGCATTAAATAATGGTAGGACTTCCTTGAGCAGCCTGGCAGGAATGGGGTCTAATAAGCATGTTGATGGTTTGGATGAAGTAACTAATGAAAATAACTCAGACAGAACAATCGGAGAGAAAGAGTCTAACCAAATACCGGCATCACTGAAAGCAGCCAAAGATAACGATACATCTTTGGGATGGTTATGAGTAATTTTTTCTCTAATAGTCAAAATTTTGTTAGCAAAGAAAGTCATGAAGTCATTACTAGTTAAAGTTAATGGAATACTCAGCTCAATAGAGCTCTGACTCTTTGTCAGCCTGGCTACAGTGCTGAAAAGAAACCTGGGGTTGTTCTTATTTTCTTCAATTAGTGATGAGTAGAAAGATGTCCTAGCTTCACGAAGGGCTTTCTTATAGAGCAACAAACTCTTTTTCCAGGCTAAGTGAAGATCTTCTAAATTAGTGAGACGCCATTTCCTCTCCAACTTACGGGTTATCTGCTTTAAGCTACGAGTTTGTGAGTTATACCACGGAGTCAGACACTTCTGATTTAAAGCTCTCTTTTTCAGAGGAGCTACAGCATCCAAAGTTGTCTTCAATGAGGATGTAAAACTATTGACAAGATACTCTAACTCCCTTACAGAGTTTAGGTAGCTACTCTGCACTGTGTTGGTATATGGCATTAGAGAACATAAAGAAGGAATCATATCCTTAAACCTAGTTACAGCGCTTTCTGAAAGACTTCTAGTGTAATGAAACTTATTCCCCACTGCAGGGTAGTCCATCAGGGTAAATGTAAATGTTATTAAAAAATGATCAGACAAAAGGGAGTTTTCAGGGAATACTGTTAAGTCTTCTATTTCCATACCATAAGTCAGAACAAGATCTAAAATATGATTAAAGTGGTGGGTGGACTCATTTACTTTTTGAGCAAAGCCGATAGAGTCTAATAATAGATTAAATGCAGTGTTGAGGCTGTCATTCTCAGCATCTGTGTGGATGTTAAAATCGCCCACTATAATTATCTTATCTGAGCTAAGCACTAAGTCAGACAAAAGGTCTGAAAATTCACAGAGAAACTCACAGTAACGACTAGGTGGACGATAGATAATAACAAATAAAACTGGTTTTTGGGACTTCCAATTTGGATGGACAAGACTAAGAGACAAGCTTTCAAATGAATTAAAGCTCTGTCTAGGTTTTTGATTAATTAATAAGCTGGAATGGAAGATTGCTGCTAATCCTCCGCCCCGGCCCGTGCTACGAGCATTCTGACAGTTAGTGTGACTCGGGGGTGTTGACTCATTTAAACTAACATATTCATCCTGCTGTAACCAAGTTTCTGTTAGGCAGAATAAATCAATATGTTGATCAATTATTATATCATTTACCAACAGGGACTTAGAAGAGAGAGACCTAATGTTTAATAGACCACATTTAACTGTTTTAGTCTGTGGTGCAATTGAAGGTGCTATATTTTTTTTTTTTTTGAATTTTTATGCTTAAATAGATTTTTGCTAGTTATTGGTGGTCTGGGAGCAGGCACCGTCTCTACGGGGATGGGGTAATGAGGGGATGGCAGGGGGAGAGAAGCTGCAGAGAGGTGTATAAGACCACAGCTCTGCTTCCTGGTCCCAACGCTAGACAGTCACAGTTTGGAGGATCCCAAAAAATTGGCCAGATTTCTAGAAATGAGAGCTCCAAAGCTACGAATAAGCTGCACTTATTACAAGTACCGTTACTGCTAAAAGAGGCCGAGGAATAACTAAACATTTCACACCCAGAGCAGAAAAGTACGGGAGAGACAGGAGAAGCCGCCATGCTAAAACGGCTAAGAGCTAGTAGCTACGCTAAGCTAGCGGATTCCCAAACAGGGAATCCGACACTAGACAGGCTGTGGAGCAGCACAGGCAACGCACGACAACAGTGCTAAAATAAAATAAAATAAAACTAGTGTGCAAAGGGCAAATAAATAAATAAGTATATAAATATCTAAATATAACCATATGCAAACCTACTAAGATTTGTTCAGTTGCACAATTGCTGCTGGGACAAAACTACTCCTGTAGCGTTTTGTTCTACACCTTGGGACTCTAAACCTACGACCAGAAGGTAAAAGCTGAAATTCATTAGCCAGGGGGTGGGAGTCATCAACTATAATGCAGTTGGTTATCCGCTGTAATTGTTTAGTGTACAGGGACTCTAAACTCAGCTGCGATTCACCAATCAACCGACTGGACCATTTAATGATCTGACTCAGTCTGTTCCTATCCTTCAATGTCAAACCGCCAAACCATGCCACCAAAGAAAAAGCTAAAACAGATTCAATAAAAGCATGATAAAATAATGTTAACATGGTTCGGCCAATGTGAAAATACAACAGTTTCCTGAGACAGAACAAGTGCTGATGTCCCTTCCTACACACCACCTCACAGTTTACCTCAAACTTCAGCGAGTCATCAATAATAGTCCCAAGGTATTTATAAGTTTTCACAATTCCAACTGGTTGACCATCCATTGTTGTGTTGCCAGGTGTGCTACCATTCTTCCTAAAATCAATGACCATATCTTTAGTTTTAGATATATTAATCTGAAGATATGAGTCCTCACACCATTTAACAAAATGGTCAACTACAGGACCGTGGCTGCTCTCGTTATCCCGCAGCAGACTGACAATCACTGCTTCATCCGCGTATTTTAAAATGAACCTGTTATTAAAAGTGCTCTGACACATACTGGTATAGAGAATAAATAACAGAGGTGAGAGCACACACCCTTGTGGCGAGCCAGTAGAAGAACACACTGTGTTTGATAAAATCCCGTTCACTAACTTTCTGTGTTCTGTTTGTTAAAAAGTCTAAAATCCAACCCACGAGATTATTACTTAATTTAAAATGTTCTAAAAGCCTTTGGGTTAAAATACAGGGTTGAATTGTATTAAAAGCTGAAGAGAAGGCAACAAAAAAAAGCCGGGCATGACACCCGCTGCCCTCCAAATGCCTGAGAAGCAGATTAAGCAAAGTGAGTGTGGCGTCCTTCACTCCTCTATTAGGCCTGTAAGCAAATTGTAACGGATCGAGTGCATGCATAGTATTTTTTAGCATTACCGACCGTACCAATTTCTCAAAGATCTTCATCAAAATTGATGTTAGAGCAACAGGCCTAAAATCATTCAAGGATTTAGGATTACTAGATTTAGGAACTGGGACCACAACAGCATCTTTCCACACTTTGGGGACATGCTGTGTTTCCAAGGACCAGTTAAAACTATAATAAAAAAACTGGACTCAGCTCTTTTACACAAGATTTAAGTAAATGGCCACAGATATTATCTGGACCATGACTCTTATTTACCTTTGTGCTAAGAAAAGCTTTTTCTATATCCCATTGGTGAAGGGAGAAGTGTTGAGAGTCACGGAGCCTGAGACCAAGTTCCTGAGTTTCCTTACTAAAATCAGATATGTTAAAACGATTAAAAAAACAATTAAGAGCATTAGCTAGTTCAATATCTGAGTTGAAGCCATTTAAAGTAATATTTGTGCTGCTTTCCATATTTTGGAGACCTGCAATGGCCTTCATACTAGACCAAGCTGACCCAAGATTATGAGCAGCCATCCTCTTCTCCAACTCAGACTTATAGGTCTGTTTTGCTTTAAGAATCTCTATTTTAAGCGCTTTGGTAACTAAAAGAAGGTCCGAGTCTACTCCCTTTTTAAAGACCTTCTTTTTCTTTATACAAGATTTCACTGATTTAGAGACCCAGGGTCTATTATTAGGATAAATTTTAACTTTCTTACAGGGAACAATCATGTCTCTACAAAAAGTGACATAAGAACATATAACATCAGTGAGTTCATCCAGGTTATCAGAGGACTGCTTGAACATGTCCCAGTCAGTACAGTCAAAACATTCCTGCAAACAAAGCTCAGAATCAGCAGTCCAAACTTTAACCTCCTTGGTTTGTACTTTTCCCCTCTTTAAAACAGTCTTGTAGGTTGGCAGAAGATGCACACAATTATGATCTGCAAAACCCAACGGAGGAAGAGGGAGTGATTTAAAAGCGTCTTTAATTGACCCATAACATAAATCCACAGTCTTGCCACGCCTGGTTGGGCAGGTAACATATTGATAGAAGTTTGTTAGGGTTTTTTCCAAGGAGACTTGATTAAAATCTCCCAAAATAAAATTCGGGGCATCAGGTGAAATGGACTGCAATTTTTGAACAACATTAAAAACAGTTCTAGAAGCACAGGCAGCATTTGCCTTTGGGTGAATGTATAGTACTGTTATAAAAAGTTGTGGGAATTCACGAGGCAGATAAAAAGGACGAAATGACAGATAAAAGTTTAACATCTGGTGTGCAGATTTTCTCTCTGACAGTCACAGAGGTGCAGTATTGTTTGTTGACATACAAACATACCCCACCTCCTTGCGTTTTTCCCGTCACTTCAGTCTGACGATCAAGACGAAGCGGAGCTCCAAAACCATCGATGAGCGGATCGGCCTCTCGGTCTTCCTCAGTAAGCCATGTCTCCGTAAAGGCCATGACACAAGTGTTCCTGAAGTCCTTTTGAAAGTGCACATTTCCTTGAAGTTCATCCACTTTATTTCTCAGGGACTGAACATTTCCCATAATCACGACAGGCAAGGGGATCCTGGTAAGCTGCTGTTTACGCACACGCAGCCTCACACCACCTCGTCTCGCCCGCTTTCTCCTCTTCTTCTTTATCGAATCACCTTTGTTAAAAACCAGATAATTAAAATCCCTCGGAATAAATTCTGGTAATATAACATCCGTAACGCGGTTCAGACTGACACAGTTCAACTGCATTAACACATCTCTGGAATAAGTATGACGTGTCCCTGTGGGATTGACAGCTCCGGTGAGATCCCTCACAAACAGGGTACACAATAAAAGCCACAATGCAACAAAATAAAGCGGATCCATTTCCGTTGGCAGCAGAGTAGTCCTTCACACAGCAATAACCACACAGTGAGAACATAAAACACTCCAAAACAAAACAAAGAAAAAAGATTTTAGACAATAAGCCGGAACGCCAAACTCTCGCTGCCGGTCGCTGCGTGCGCATGCGCCCAAAGGTGGCCAGCTCTAGGAATAGTCCTGGTGGATCCCAACTTCTTCCATTTATGGATGATGGAGGCCACCGCAATCATTGGGACCTTCAAAGCAACAGAAATGTTTCTGTACCCTTCCCCAGATTTGTGCCTCGAGACAATCCTGTCTCAGAGGTCTACAGACAATTCCTTTGACTTCATGCTTGGTTTGTGCTCTGACTGTCAACTGCGGGACCTTATATGTAGACAGGTGTGTGTCTTTCCAAAGTCATGTTCAATCAACTGAATTGACCCCAGGTGGACTCCAATTAAGCTGTAGAAACACGTCAAGGATCAGTGGAAACAATACACCTGGGCTCAATTTTGAGTTTCATGGCAAAGGCTGTGAATACTTATATAAATGTTTTGTTTTTTTTGGGTTTTTTTTTTGATAAATTTCCAAAATACATTCTAATTTGTGCACCAAATTCGTGTTTCTTTTTAAGTCATCAGTGCTGTACAATTAGTCCACTCTGGCGTAAGTACAGTTCAAAGACATCATTAAAGCCCAAAATTACCATGACATTCATGATGATGACGAGTATATGTGAACATCCAACCACAAACTGTAGATTTCCACAGTAAGGCTGCAGATCTTGCTGGAGATGCAAGATTTGCAAAGACATGGAGAGTTACATTTACTGAGATGTTTGGCTGAAAGTAAAGTTCAGTCAGCTTAACCTGCACAGTGCTGGATGATTTCAGCACCATGGACAGCGTCTTCAGTGCTGCTCACTTACTGTCTGCTATTTCTGCATTTTCTGTCTCAATATAAACTACCGCTACTGCACACACACACGCATTGTTTTGGATCTATAAAGAAAGAAATAAGCAAAATTTACCTTTACTTTTCACCTTAGCAAACGCTACATAATTACTTTATTTGATTAAAATATATAATTTCTTTGATGTGGTTTCCTGCAATTTATGAGAACAATCAGGTTGTATTTATTCAGAATTTTACAGTTGAATAGCTCCGGTGGTAGTTCTGAGGGATTCCATTTTTGCTGGAGTTTCAGATTGCAGTTATAAAGTGTACTTCATAGTGGAGTGGAGAAGAGGAGGATTTTCTGTCAAAACTAGGCTTGCATCTCCTATGTGGCTTCTGGCAAATTGTGGCTGAACTTTCAAGTATTCTTTTTTTTTTCTCTATACTGCTTCATCATGAAGCAGATGCAAAACGCAAAACTTGTACTGTGCACAATTTCTACTGCAGCCACAGAAACCTATAACTTCTAACTTCTGCAGGGTTGTCTTGGTGGCTTTCCTCACTTGTCTCCTTGCATGGTCAATCAGTTTTTGAGAACTGTCTAATCCACACAGGTTTGCTGTAGTGTACCATACTGTTTGTTTTGGTCTTAATGATTGATGTGTATTAAGTATTAGACATATTCAGTGGTTTGGACATGTTCATGTATCCATCCCCTGACTTGTCTGAAGAAACCTGGCAATAAAACTGATGATTCACATGTGTTATACCAAAGGAGGCCATAACATATGCAACCCGTCATCTTGGCTTTGATGTTTCTATATCAAGTTGTACAGATTTTATTGACATTTCTTGACTAGGTTTAAGGATATGATTCCTTCTTTATGTTCTCTAATGCCATATACCAACACAGTGCAGAGTAGCTACCTAAACTCTGTAAGTGAGATAGAGTATCTCGTCAATAGTTTTACATCCTCATTGAAGACAACTTTGGATGCTGTAGCTCCTCTGAAAAAGAGAGCTTTAAATCAGAAGTGCCTGACTCCGTGGTATAACTCACAAACTCGTAGCTTAAAGCAGATAACCCGTAAGTTGGAGAGGAAATGGCGTCTCACTAATTTAGAAGATCTTCACTTAGCCTGGAAAAAGAGTCTGTTGCTCTATAAAAAAGCCCTCCGTAAAGCTAGGACATCTTTCTACTCATCACTAATTGAAGAAAATAAGAACAACCCCAGGTTTCTTTTCAGCACTGTAGCCAGGCTGACAAAGAGTCAGAGCTCTATTGAGCTGAGTATTCCATTAACTTTAACTAGTAATGACTTCATGACTTTCTTTGCTAACAAAATTTTAACTATTAGAGAAAAAATTACTCATAACCATCCCAAAGACGTATCGTTATCTTTGGCTGCTTTCAGTGATGCCGGTATTTGGTTAGACTCTTTCTCTCCGATTATTCTGTCTGAGTTATTTTCATTAGTTACTTCATCCAAACCATCAACATGTTTATTAGACCCCATTCCTACCAGGCTGCTCAAGGAAGCCCTACCATTATTTAATGCTTCGATCTTAAATATGATCAATCTATCTTTGTTAGTTGGCTATGTACCACAGGCTTTTAAGGTGGCAGTAATTAAACCATTACTTAAAAAGCCATCACTTGACCCAGCTATCTTAGCTAATTATAGGCCAATCTCCAACCTTCCTTTTCTCTCAAAATTCTTGAAAGGGTAGTTGTAAAACAGCTAACTGATCATCTGCAGAGGAATGGTCTATTTGAAGAGTTTCAGTCAGGTTTTAGAATTCATCATAGTACAGAAACAGCATTAGTGAAGGTTACAAATGATCTTCTTATGGCCTCGGACAGTGGACTCATCTCTGTGTTTGTTCTGTTAGACCTCAGTGCTGCTTTTGATACTGTTGACCATAAAATTTTATTACAGAGATTAGAGCATGCCATAGGTATTAAAGGCACTGCGCTGCGGTGGTTTGAATCATATTTGTCTAATAGATTACAATTTGTTCATGTAAATGGGGAATCTTCTTCACAGACTAAGGTTAATTATGGAGTTCCACAAGGTTCTGTGCCAGGACCAATTTTATTCACTTTATACATGCTTCCCTTAGGCAGTATTATTAGACGGTATTGCTTAAATTTTCATTGTT
The DNA here is from genome assembly GCF_902500255.1 of Thalassophryne amazonica. Lineage (NCBI taxonomy): Eukaryota > Metazoa > Chordata > Actinopteri > Batrachoidiformes > Batrachoididae > Thalassophryne > Thalassophryne amazonica. Next base: position 3,047,936 of record NC_047113.1, read on the forward strand.
ACGCAGATGATACCCAGCTTTATCTATCCATGAAGCCAGAGGACACACACCAATTAGCTAAACTGCAGGATTGTCTTACAGACATAAAGACATGGATGACCTCTAATTTCCTGCTTTTAAACTCAGATAAAACTGAAGTTATTGTACTTGGCCCCACAAATCTTAGAAACATGGTGTCTAACCAGATCCTTACTCTGGATGGCATTACCCTGACCTCTAGTAATACTGTGAGAAATCTTGGAGTCATTTTTGATCAGGATATGTCATTCAAAGCGCATATTAAACAAATATGTAGGACTGCTTTTTTGCATTTACGCAATATCTCTAAAATTAGAAAGGTCTTGTCTCAGAGTGATGCTGAAAAAACTAATTCATGCATTTATTTCCTCTAGGCTGGACTATTGTAATTCATTATTATCAGGTTGTCCTAAAAGTTCCCTAAAAAGCCTTCAGTTAATTCAAAATGCTGCAGCTAGAGTACTAACGGGGACTAGAAGGAGAGAGCATATCTCACCCATATTGGCCTCTCTTCATTGGCTTCCTGTTAATTCTAGAATAGAATTTAAAATTCTTCTTCTTACTTATAAGGTTTTGAATAATCAGGTCCCATCTTATCTTAGGGACCTCGTAGTACCATATCACCCCAATAGAGCGCTTCGCTCTCAGACTGCAGGCTTACTTGTAGTTCCTAGGGTTTGTAAGAGTAGAATGGGAGGCAGAGCCTTCAGCTTTCAGGCTCCTCTCCTGTGGAACCAGCTCCCAATTCAGATCAGGGAGACAGACACCCTCTCTACTTTTAAGATTAGGCTTAAAACTTTCCTTTTTGCTAAAGCTTATAGTTAGGGCTGGATCGGGTGACCCTGAACCATCCCTTAGTTATGCTGCTATAGACGTAGACTGCTGGGGGGTTCCCATGATGCACTGTTTCTTTCTCTTTTTGCTCTGTATGCACCACTCTGCTTTTAATCTTTAGTGATCAATCTCTGCTCCCCTCCACAGCATGTCTTGCCTGGTTCTCTCTCTCAGCCCCAACCAGTCCCAGCAGAAGACTGCCCCTCCCTGAGCCTGGTTCTGCTGGAGGTTTCTTCCTGTTAAAAGGGAGTTTTTCCTTCCCACTGTAGCCAAGTGCTTGCTCACAGGGGGTCGTTTTGACCGTTGGGGTTTTACATAATTATTGTATGGCCTTGCCTTACAATATAAAGCGCCTTGGGGCAACTGTTTGTTGTGATTTGGCGCTATATAAAAAAAAAATTGATTGATTGATTGACATGTACACTCAACAAAAATATAAACGCAACACTTTTGGTTTTGCTCCCATTTTGTATGAGACGAACCCAAAGATCTAAAACTTTTTCCACATACACAATATCACCATTTCCCTCAAATATTGTTCACAAACTAGTCTAAATCTGTGATAGTGAGCACTTCTCCTTTGCTGAGATAATCCATCCCACCTCACAGGTGTGCCATATCAAGATGCTGATTAGACACCATGATTAGTGCACAGGTGTGCCTTAGACTGTCCACAATAAAAGGCCACTCTGAAAGGTGCAGTTTTGTTTTACTGGGGGGGGGGATACCAGTCAGTATCTGGTGTGACCACCATTTGCCTCATGCAGTGCAACACATCTCCTTCGCGTAGAGTTGATCAGGTTGTCAATTGTGGCCTGTGGAATGTTGGTCCACTCCTCTTCAATGGCTGTGCGAAGTTGCTGCATATTGGTAGGAACTGGTACATGCTGTCGTATACGCCGGTCCAGAGCATCCCAAACATGCTCAATGGGTGACATGTCCGGTGAGTATGCCGGCCATGCAAGAACTGGGACATTTTCAGCTTCCAAGAATTGTGTACAGATCCTTGCAACATGGGGCCGTGCATTATCCTGCTGCAACATGAGGTGATGTTCTTGGATGTATGGCACAACAATGGGCCTCAGGATCTCGTCACGGTATCTCTGTGCATTCAAAATGCCATCAATAAAATGCACCTGTGTTCTTCGTCCATTACAGACGCCTGCCCATACCATAACCCCACCGCCACCATGGGCCACTCGATCCACAACATTGACATCAGAAAACTGCTCACCCACACGACGCCACACACGCTGTCTGCCATCTGCCCTGGACAGTGTGAACCGGGATTCATCCGTGAAGAGAACACCTCTCCAACGTGCCAAATTCCAGCGAATGTGAGCATGTGCCCACTCAAGCTGGTTACGACGACGAACTGGAGTCAGGTCGAGACCCCGATGAGGACGACGAGCATGCAGATGAGCTTCCCTGAGACGGTTTCTGACAGTTTGTGCAGAAATTCTTTGGTTATGCAAACTGATTGTTTCAGCAGCTGTCCGAGTGGCTGGTCTCAGACGATCTTGGAGGTGAACATGCTGGATGTGGAGGTCCTGGGCTGGTGTGGTTACACGATTACACGCGGTTGTGAGGCTGGTTGGATGTACTGCCAAATTCTCTGAAACGCCTTTGGAGACGGCTTATGGTAGAGAAATGAACATTCAATACACGAGCAACAGCTCTGGTTGACATTCCTGCTGTCAGCATGCCAATTGCACGCTCCCTCAATCTTGCGACATCTGTGGCATTGTGCTGTGTGATAAAACTGCACCTTTCAGAGTGGCTTTTTATTGTGGGCAGTCTAAGGCACACCTGTGCACTAATCATGGTGTCTAATCAGCATCTTGATATGGCACACCTGTGAGGTGGGATGGATTATCTCAGCAAAGGAGAATTGCTCACTATCACAGATTTAGACTGGTTTGTGAACAATATTTGAGGGAAATGGTGATATTGTGTATGTGGAAAAAGTTTTAGATCTTTGAGTTCATTTCATACAAAATGGGAGCAAAACCAAAAGTGTTGCGTTTATATTTTTGTTGAGTGTCTATATATGGTGTGCATGCTGTAGTAGATCAACACTCTCCACTATTTTACTTATTTTAATAACTGTATGATTACTATTGATGCTTAAAAAGCCTGATGTCATGGGGAAGTAGAGTTAAGAGCCTTGTTCTGTAAATCCAGCAATGACAAATTAAAATGTACAAAAGACCAAGGGAGTGAATACTTTCACAAGGCACTATATGACAAGTGGCCCTTGCTCTTGTGAGGTTTGACCAGCAGTTTCCCTGACTTGAACGTGCAGCTTGCTTCAGAAAATGGAGCTGGAAGTCACTCAATGACCAAGAATCAGCATTTTTCTTTTATTTTGAAGTCATCAAGGCCAAGCACAAGTGAAAAACCTTTAAATACAAACACCAATAGGAGGTTAAGGAAAATGTAACCCAATGAAACCACAATTGTTATGTGCAGATGCAGGTTGAGGAGCGGACCAACGTCTGACCGAACCCAGCGCTAAATAACCAGAAAGCGGTTCCACAAACAAAACGATTTTATTTCCCCTCCAGTGCAATAATTAGTGTACAACATAAATATTTGGTTTGTCTGGCGGAGTGAAGGACGGCGCGCTCTCCAGCGCCCAAAAGGATCGAAGCCTCGGCGCTTCTGGACTCAGATTCACCGCCAAACACCCCCCAGGTGGACACGACAAACTGACTCTGTGAAGGATGGAAAAGGTGAGGTAAGTCAACAGAGTTACAGCAAATATCCTTCAGAGGCACACACTATCAGCAACACATTCAGGTCTGAATTTAAGCTTTATGTAAATGAGCAGCTTCTCACAACAGGTGGAGGATCATCATTCCGTACACCACGGCAGTGAGAAGCAAACTGCACAATTCTCATCAATGTTCAAATATACTGCGTAACAAAATGCCAAATTACTATTAACGATCATTCAGACAATAATCACCTCTGATGTGTGCTGACAGCATGTGTCCCTCACCCGTCCTCCTTCACAGGCACGATGTGTCAAACCCTGGCGCGGTCCTCAGCGTCTCACAAACGAACGTCACAAGGTTGAGTTCCCGGCAATTCTGCTTGAACCACTCATGGCTTAAATGCAGAACGCCATCTCATTATCTGCTTCAGCTGAAAGTCTTTAAGTTTACACGTGAGCATCATCCACAGGTGCTGCGAGTCAGTAGGCCTGCACGTGAACATCCTCCACAGGTGCAGCTAATAATGCTGATGAGGGCGAAGGACTCTTCTGCCAGCACCGTCTCCACAGACAAAAAACATTTTGCATACCATCTGGAGAGCAAAGAAAAGAAAACAACACAAAAACATCCAGCCAAACCCCCCAACACACAACAGTACCCCCCATCAACGGGAAGCCTCCCGGCAACCGAACAGACCAGGCCCGAGAACAACATCTCCCTCCGGGGTCCATGACAGAAAGCAGACGGCAGGACAGGGCACCGCGGCTGGAAGGCCGGCTGGCATTAACAAAAACCCCAAACAAGTCCCATATACAGCCCAACATAGAAGAAAAACACAAAACCCACCCAAACCCTCCACAGGGGACCGTCCCATCCAACCCCGGGAAGAAAAGAAAAACTCCCAAATGCAATAACCCAACACAGCCCCAACAACACAATACAAACATAAATTCACAAAGAAAAATAACAAACAACCCCCCCCCAGAATGATATGCAGGGAAGCAGGGAAATAAAAACAACAAAACAAACGACCCAATCCTCAAACAGAAAATACCTAAGTCCAAATAATGAAAACAAACGATTACCTGAGTCCAGCCGAGCTCCAAACTGCCAGTCGTTCACTCCTCCGGAACCGCCTCTAAATCCCCAAACAATTTATAACCCCTTACAAAAAAACAAAAATAGCCCAAATAACTAAACAACCAAAGGGTTTTTTTTTTTTTTTTGTGTGTGTGTGTCCATTTTTATGCCTGTCCCAGAACACCTGGAGATACGTCATCACTATCTTTCTTGACGCTTATGTGACCGGGGCAATATTGCGGCTTCAGCTCGTCCGAGCTGCATGGGCTCATCCGCAAGAGGAGCCAGAGGTCTCGTCGGAGGAGTCCCAGCGGGGCGAAGAAGAGGCAGCCCAGATCCGTGTCGGGGAAAGCCCCGAGATGAAAAAACCCGCTCTGATGTCCGTCCTCTCTCGCGTCCACGCTCCTCCATCCAATCATCTAGACGAACAACCAAAGATATTAGTTCATCTAAATCTTTTGGTTCGTCACGGACTGCTAGCTCGTCTTTTAATGGATCTTTCAAACCATCTACAAACACTCTTAAAGCTGTGGCATTCCAACCGGACTGAGCAGAAAATATTCGGAAATCCACGGAATAATCCGCCGCACTCCGCCTCCCCTGCCTGAGATTCAGCAACCGTTGGGCAACGGTATTTGTTTTCACCGGATGGTCAAAAACCAAGCGGAACTCCCGAGAGAAATCCTTAAAGGATCCTAACAATGGAGAGTTATTACTCCACAACGCAGTGACCCAAGCTAAAGCGTCACCTCGGAGCAAATTTGTCACATATGAGACACGACTACCATCAGAAGAGAAGGAAGCCGGTCGCTGAACAAAAACCAGAGAACATTGCATCAAAAACGGAGCACAGGCTTCAACGTTTCCCGCATAAGGCTCCGGATGACAAATGATTGGTTCGGAAGCCGAATCTCTGGGTGACGGAGTTATCTGCACCGGTATCGATGGTGCCGCAGCTGGAGCAGCAGGAAGCGGAACGGCTTGCGCTGCAAGCTCCGTAACGCGGGCATCTGTTTGTTTAATTTGGTTTGCGAGATGCTGTAATTGCTCCCATATTTTCTCCAAGTGTTCTTGAACTCTTTTGGCAAACGGAACCGCTTCTGCCGCTGGGTCCATTTTGGAAAGGCCAGGAACTACTGTTATGTGCAGACGCAGGTTGAGAAGCGGACCAACGTCTGACCGAACCCAGCGCTAAATAACCAGAAAGCGGTTCCACAAACAAAACGATTTTATTTCCCCTCCAGTGCAATAATTAGTGTACAACATAAATATTTAGTTTGTCTGGCGGAGTGAAGGACGGCGCGCTCTCCAGCGCCCAAAAGGATTGAAGCCTCAGCGCTTCTGGACTCAGATTCACTGCCAAACACCCCCCAGGTGGACACGACAAACTGACTCTGTGAAGGATGGAAAAGGTGAGGTAAGTCAACAGAGCTACAGCAAATATCTTTCAGAGGCACACACTATCAGCAACACATTCAGGTCTGAATTTAAGCTTTATGTAAATGAGCAGCTTCTCACAACAGGTGGAGGATCATCAGTCCGTACGCCACGGCAGTGAGAAGCAAACTGCACAATTCTCATCAATGTTCAAATATACTGCGTAACAAAATGCCAAATTACTATTAACGATCATTCAGACAATAATCACCTCTGATGTGTGCTGACAGCATGTGTCCCTCCACAGGTGCAGCTAATAATGCTGATGAGGGCGAAGGACTCTTCTGCCAGCACCGTCTCCACAGACAAAAACCAGTTTGCATACCACCTGGAGAGCAAAGAAAAGAAAACAACACAAAAACATCCAGCCAAACCCCCCAACACACAACAACAATAAATCACCATAACCCAAAATCAAATAATTTTTAAACTACTAAAAATGAATCTTACAAATAAGTAGAAAATTCTCACATTTAAAGTACTCCAAATAAACTAAATACATCTTAAAGCACTGTTCAATAATGATCTTTAAACTTACAACTTTAGCAGAGTTTAATATCTGTAAAAAAACAAAACAAAACAGTATCACATAACTTTAGCCATTAAACATTTAAAAAAATTCATTACATTTTTAACTATACTTTTAAACCCACATGATATTAAAATATGACATTTCAACTTACATTTCAATCATGTGATTTTGTAACACATCACATTTTAAGCTAAATGATCACATTATTTTCCAAATGCAGCTACAAAGACACACATCCCAAATGAAGCCTCACCGGCTTCTTCTTCCTTGCTTGAAACAAGCAGTCTCCTTTTTCCAAGTCCAGACTGTCCAAACATTTCCCTCACACACTGCTTTTACTCCCCACTGTGCTGTGAATGACTGCCTCCAAACTCCCCTGATCACCACATCAGATCATTCCTACCTGGTGCAGTCAACCAGCTGCCTTCAGGCTGGGAGACACGCCCACACCTGAAGCACTCAGACAGAGAGGGTGTGGCCTGCAGCTCACCTCAGCACTGTAGCTTGTCCAGCATGTGGCACTGTAAACACACCTGTATCAGCAAGGACCATCTCCAAAACAAACAAACAAGCAAAAGTCGGTGGTGCCAGTTTCCAGTTCTTTATTGAGTCTTTCAGTCTGGCCGTTAGACTGAGGGTGGTACCCCAGCGTGAGGCTTGTGGAGGAGCCTCCAGAACCCCTTCCAAAACTGAGATACAAACTGCGGTCTGCGGCCAGATACAATGTCCTGTCGAAACCCATGTAACTTGAACACGTTCGACAACATGACCTTGGCCGTTTCTTTGGCTGAGGGAAGTTTAGACAATGGAATGAAGTGAACCATTTTAGAGAGACGGTCTACTACAGTAAGTACCACAGTATTACACTTGGAGACCGGAAACCCCATCACAAAATCAGTAGAAATGTGCGACCACGGATGCTTTAGGATGGGAAGAGGGAGTAATTTACTTGACAGACTTTCTGTGGAAGACTTGTACATGGCACACATTTGGCAGGCGTTAACATAATCAGTGATGTTAGTAAGCATACATGGCCACCAGAACCTTTGTTGGATCATGAATGAGGTCTTCTTAATACTCGGATGACAGGAAAATTGATTGTCATGCCCACACCTAATACCATCTCCTCTTAGGGAGTCTGGCCCTGGTAATTTTCCATGAGGACATTCCGGAGAGACAGGTTGTTGCATGATGGCTGCCTTGACCCGCATTTCTACATCCCAGGTGAGCACAGACATGAGGCATGATTCGGGAAGAATAGTAGAAATGCTAGGGGGTGACTCGGACAGATCGAATTTACGTGACAGTGCATCAGGTTTACCATTCTTTGTTCCGGGGCGATATGTGAGAACCAACTGAAAGCGGCTGAAAAATATAGCCCACTGTGCTTGTCTGGCATTGAGTCTTTTGGCCGTTTGTAGGTACTCTAGATTCTTGTGATGCATCCAATCCAGAAACGGCATCTGTGCCCCCTCCAACCAGTGGCACCACTCCTCCAAGGCCACCTTGACTGCTAACAGTTTGGGGTCTCCAATGTTGTAATTGCGCTCTGCGGGTGATAATCTCTTGTCTGCTGGGTTAACCTGAGACAGTATTTCCCCAATGCCCAAGTCAGAGGCAGGCATTGACCTCCACCACGAACTGTCGAGCAGGGTCAGGGAGGAGTAACACGGGAGCCACAGTAAAGCATTGTTACGAGGGTAGGCTGAAAAGTTCTAAGGCTGACTATGATGCAGTTGTCGAACAAATTCAGGGTTATTTTTCTACATAGTCTCCTTGTAACTCCACACACTTCTTCCCGCGGTGCTTGAGTGCTTCAATTCCCTTGGCATAGAAGCTTTCATCTTGAGAGTCAAAATAGTCCTCAACGGCAGCCATCACCTCATCATTGCTCCGATAGTGCTTCCCAGCCAAGTTTTTTTTCAGGTTTGGGAACAGATGAAAGTCCGAGGGTGCCAAGTCAGGGGAGTATGGTGGGTGATCTACCAGTTCAAATCCACACTCGTGGATAGTGGCCATGGCCACTGTTGACTTGTGAGCTGGGGCATTGTCTTGATGGAACAGCACCCCTTTCGTCAGCTTTCCTGGTCGCTTCTTTTTGATAGCCTCATGTAACTGTCTCAGTAGGTTAGAATAGTACTGTCCATTTATGATTTGTCCCTTTTCAAGATAATCCAGGAACACAATGCCCTTGGCATCCCAGAAAACTGAAACCATGACCTTCCCTGCAGACGAAACAACCTTGGCCTTCTTTGGAGGTGGTGACCTTGGGTGTTTCCACTGCATTGATTGTTTTTTGTCTCTGGTTCAAAGTGGTGAACCCAACACTCATCCTGGGTAAGAAAACGTTCCATGTAATTGGCTGGATCCTCTTCAAATTGCGCCAAGTTTGCCTTTGAAATGACTAGCCTGGTGCATTTCTGATCAGGTGTCAGAAGACGTGGCACCCACCGAGCTGACACCTTTGACATTCCAAGTTATTCATGCAGAATGTGTTCAATTCTCTCACGGGATATTCCCACAGCATCTGCTAGCTGATTAATCGTCGATCATCTGTCGTCCATCACCATTTCATGAACAAGGTCAATGTTTTTCTGGGTTGTGACTGTTGCAGGCTGCCCAGACCTTGGGTCATCTTCAAGGCTCTCTGTGCCCCTCTTAAATTCAGCTGCCCACTTCTGCACTGTAGATATGGAGGGAGCTTCATCCCCTAATGTAGCAACCATATCCGCATGAATGTCCTTGGGCTTTAACCCCTTCTTATGCAGGTACTTAATCACACCGCGATGCCAGATTTTGTCCATTTTTGCCGTTTCCCTCTACCACGAACTTTCAAACTTGGCTATGAACCACAAACTACCTCACAACCTGGAAGAAAATAACACAGTCATCAGAAGAGTTGAACTTAATGCATGCCAAGTTTTATTGAAATGGCATTTCTCCTTCTTGGTGAGCCTTAGAACTTTTCAGCCTACCCTAGTATAGTACACGAAAAGCTTCACTGCATTCAGTGGACCAGACAATCGGCCGGCGGGACGACGTAAGCTTGTGAAGTGGTGCGGCTATGAATCTGAAATTCCTAATGAACTTTCTACAGAAATTTGCAAAGCCTAGAAATCTTTGCACATCCTTACAGGAGTGGGGAATGGCGCACTCAGACACGGCCGCAGTCTTGCTAGGATCCATTCTGATCTCCCCTCAGCCAACACAAACCCCAGAAAGACACTGAGGGTAGGTGGAGCTCACATTTTTGAGCTTTGACATACAACTGATTCTGGAGCAGTTTCTGTAGCACTGCTGAAATATGTGAGTGGTATTCCTCATCAGGGGAAAATATTAGGATATCATTGAGATACACAAAGACAAATTTGCTAAGAAACTCACAGAGGACTTCGTTGACGAGATTTTGGAAGACCCACCCCCAGCAGGAGAGGAGGATGGGCGGATTAGGCTGGCGGTGAGCGATTCCTGAGTATACTCTGTCATGGCTTGCTGTTCTGGCACTGACAGTGAAAACAGTTTACTCCTAGGGGACTGGTACCAGGGAGTGGGTTGATGGCACAATCATATTCACGATGTGGTGGAAGAGATTTTGCTTTAGCTTTACTGAATACCAAAGCGAGGTTGTGGTAACAAGTCAGAACGCCCGAAAGATATGGATTACTCAAGGCCGGAGATTCCAGATGGTGAATTAAACATGAGTTAGCACACATTGGACCCCAAGAGCAAATTTGTCCATCAGCTGCTTAAGCCAAGGATGCCCCAAAATCACCGGGGTGAGTCATGTTATCAAAAATATGAAAAATAATTGATTCTGAATGGTTCTCAGATACCACCAATTGAACTGACTAACGGTGAGAAATTTGACCCAAGGAACCACCATTCACGGCCCTGACCACCAGAGGGCGTGGGAGGTGAAAGGTTTTAAGGCATCCTGCTCAGTGTGCTCTTGTTGGAGTGTCATCTCTGCTATTTAGGCATTGTGGGATAGCTCGCCCACAGATTGAGCTCACCAGACTACTTTCGCCTGACCCAGTTTCCGGTTGTTTGCAAAATGGCGCTGAATTTGCCGACATGAGAAGATGCTGCTGGATGAGTGTGAACATTGACTTACAATTATTTAGGTGTAAAAACACATGAGATACACAAATTCTTGTGCCAAATATCACAATTACCTGGGAACTACTTTTGCACAGGAATTCATCAAGCACATCGCTGCGGGCGCGTACTAACACAGAATATACAAAAACTGTATAGAAGTTTGGCCAAAATGAGAGCGTCCACTTTTAGCTTGCCATAAAATAAGCTAGATATGCTCATGAGAGTATAGTTTTAAGGTGCAGCTCCCTGGCAAGACAAGAATGCGTTAGATTAGCATCAGAACCCAAATCCACAAATACAGGAATAGATACAGAAGTTACATCAGAAATTAGTTTGGCCTTGATCATGTTTTGAGCTTCAGAAAAAATAATAGAGTTTTGACTCACCCGGACTGACTGCTTATTCTGCTTGGAGGCACCTCTGACCAGGTCGGGTGCTAGCCATTTGAGTGCCCTAAGCACAAATGCTTTGGGGCGTCAAGTGTTTCAGAGCCCTGGATGTCAACAAAGGATCATTCAGCTCTCTGTAGCCTAATTCCAGAAAACATGATTCCAAAAATGATCCGGGTGAGGCCGCAACATACACTATTAAAGTGATGCAGTGGCTTAAAAAAATACACTGTGGATCTGGAAGGTTCAAGTTCTTACATGAAAAACAGCAGAAAAAACCTCACTAATCTTCCAAGTCATTATACTTTCGCTCTCCTGAAATGTTAAAGACGAGAAGCGTGGTTTTCTTCTTTAAAAAAAAAAACTGGCTCTCCTCTTGTCTGTAGTGCAGCGCCGAGACAGGCGGGCCACAGGAGCCTTTATCGTCAGTGGAAAACTGTCTGCTGTGACGCAGGCAGTGACACGCGCACAAAGCCTGCCCACGCCGCTTCCTGCCTGCGTGCCTCCTCCTCTGATTACTTTTGCTTATACATGTTAACATGCTTTACACAAATTTTAGATATATCATTACAAGTACAAGAATTGGAGCAGTACACCAGAATTAACGACGTCATCATCACAGGTCTTCACATCAAACCACGGTCCTACGCACGGGCGGTAACAGATGAGAGCGGAGGGGATCCCAGTGAACAGGAGGTCAGCTCTGTGGAAAAACAGGTTGCTGATTTCCTCCTATCTAAAGGTATAGAAATGGATTTAAATAACATTGAAGCGTGCCACCCTCTGCCCCGGAGAAATGACGGTGATAAACGAACCGTCATCATGAGATTCATCAACAGAAAACACAAAACAGCACTGTTAAAACAAGGAAGAAAACTGAAAGGGACAAACGTATTCATCAATGAACATCTCACCAAACGGAATGCCGACATCGCCAGGAAAGCACGCTTCTTAAAGAAACAGGGAAAAATCCAGCACACATGGACTTCAAACTGTAAAATATTCATCAAACTGAACGGATCACCAGAACAAGCAAAAGTCATGGCAATAAGGAACATCGAGGAGCTGGACAAATATGAACAATAGGTATGAGGACTCAAACACATCACAGCACCATGATGCAGACTGGAGCAACCCACTCATCCACATCATCTACACCCGGAGACAAGAGAGACATAATGACTAAGGATAATGATCCGTTTATTTCTGCCCAGGAGCTCTGTCTAGATACATTTAATTATAATAACTCTGCTAACCACCCCTTCGAATCTGAAAATGATCCTGATACCTTTTTCAGTGAGAATATTGTGAGACAGTGCAAATATTTTACAGAAGAACAATTCAAAAATTATAAAATCAATGATGAAAATTTTTCAATTATACATTTCAACAGCAGAAGTCTTTCTCGTAATCTGTCCACTATTAATGATTGTTTGAAAACATCCAAAAAACGTTTTTCAGTTATTGCAATTTCAGAAACATGGTTAAATGAGGATAATAAAGATCTGGTATATCTTGATGGTTAATAGGCAGACGAGAAGGGGCAGAGGCATTGCATTGTTTGTAAGGTCAGATTATAACTGTAAACTCATTAACAACATGTCATTTTCAGTGGACAACATCATGGAATGTGTTACCATAGAAATGACATCTATAAACTCCAAAAACATAGTTGTTAGTTGCATTTACAGAGCTCCTGGGACAAATATTGACACCTTTGAAGACATTATCTTAGGAATGTACAACAAAATCAACAGAAATAAGCATTTATTTGTCTGTGGAGATTTCAATATAGATTTTTTAAACCCTCACAATCATCCACAAATTACCTCATTTATAAACACCTTGTACTGTTTAGGACTGTTTCCAACCATCATTCATCCTAGCAGAATAACTATGGACTCAACAACTCTCATTGACAATATTTTAACTAACGTTATATCCGGTAATCTTAGTGGGGGACTACTGGTCAGTGATATCAGTGATCACTTGCCAGTTTTCTCAGTCTTTGCATTGGAGGGTTGTTGTAAGTATCGAAGCAATATCAAATTCATGAGTAGAAAAGTAACACCTGAAACAATTGATAATTTAAGGGAGGATTTATCAAGTCAGAATTGGTCAGATGTTTTTGTTGATGATGTTGACAGGTCATATGATGCTTTCATCTCCATTTTTTCCAGTTTGTATAATAAACACTGTCCATTTGTTGACAAAATATATAGAAATCAATATAGCAACAAACCATGGATAACTAAGGGACTTCAGAGGGCATGTAAAAAGAAAAACGTACTATATAAACAATTCATAAAACTACGAACTAAGGAAGCTGAAAGTAAGTATAAAACATATAAGAATAAGTTAATCAATATCATGAGACTCAGTAAAAAAATATATTATAATGAGTTACTTGTCAAAAATAGAAATAACATCAAAAACACATGGAACATATTAAATGAAATAGTAAAAAAGAATAGAGTAACTAGAGATTATCCTTCATTTTTTCAGAGTAACAACTACATCACGATTGATAACGACGAGTCTATTGCTGAACACTTTAATGAATACTTCGTTAATGTGGGTAAAAATCTTGCCAGAAAGATTGACTCATCAACTAATAACTTCTGGGTAAATAATTCAACGTTTAACAAATCTGTTTCAATGTTCATTGGTGGTACTCATGAAAGGGAAATACTTGATCTGGTTCATGGTTCAAAAAGTAAGAAATTGACTGATTTTAATAATTTGGATATGGCTTTATTAAAAAAAAGTTATTGATTGTATAGTAAAACCGTTCAATTATATTTGCAATATGTCACTAAGTACTGGTAAATTTCCTTCTCAAATGAAAATAGCCAAAGTAATTCCTCTGTTTAAAACTGGTGACAAACACACATTTTCTAATTATAGACCTATATCACTCCTGCCACAATTTTCCAAAATTTTGGAAAAAATATTTGCTAAAAGATTAAATGATTATTTACTGAAGCATAACATCATTTGTGAAGAACAATATGGATTCAGAAGGTCTCGAACTACATCACATGCTTTGATGGACTTTGTGGAAAGTATAGCAACTGCAATTGATAATAAACAATACACAATAGGTGTTTTTTTTGATTTACAGAAAGCGTTTGACACAATTAACCATGGAATACTATTAAGTAAACTGCAGAAATATGGAATCAGAGGTCTGGCATATGAATGGATAGCTAGTTATTTACAAGGCAGATTTCAGTATGTTCAATTCAATAATACAAATTCTGAACTCAGGGATGTCACATGTGGGGTGCCGCAGGGCTCAGTGCTGGGTCCTTTGTTGTTTATAATCTATATAAATGATATAAGTTGGGTGTCGAGTTCACTGAGATGTGTCCTTTTTGCGGATGATACAACTGTGTTCTGTAGTGGTGAAAATCTTGAACAGCTTCTGGACATAGTGGAGAAAGAACTGGAAAAATTTAAGGTTTGGTTTGACGCTAATAAGTTGTCACTCAACCTTGGGAAAACTAAATGTATTATATTTGGAAATAAACAGGCACCCAAATGTAAAAATTTAACTATAAACAATAAGGAAATTGAGTTAGTAACAGAGAATAAATTTTTAGGTGTTATAATTGATAATAAACTTAGCTGGAAACCACATATAAATTATGTGAAATCAAAATTGTCAAAAACTATAGCCATTTTGTATAAAGCCAAAGACCTACTGCCGCAAGAAGGGTTACTTACTTTATATCATTCTCTGATGGTACCATATATGACATATTGTGTTGAGTCATGGGGAAACACTTACAAATCAAATACCAATCCAATATTCCTTTTGCAAAAACGAGCCATACGAATCATCTGCAATAAACAATATCGTGAACCAACTCATTCTCTATTTGTGTCTTTAAATTTATTAAAATTCATTGATTTGGTCGATTACATTACAATTCAAACTTTATTTCGAGCGAAAAACCAAGCCTTACCGAGACATGTCCAGAGTCTGTTCCGATTGAGGGAATCCAGATATAGTTTAAGAGGTTGTGCAATTTTTATGAAACCACCAGTAAGAACAAATGTAAAGGGTTTTTGTGTGTCTGTGGTTGGGGTGAGGAAATGGAACAAATGTTCAACAGAGGTTAGAATGAGTAGTACCTTAGTGAGATTTAAGAAACTACTCAAAAAGAACATTATGTCTAAGTATCATAAAGAAGCAAATATAATTTGATTTATATGGAATGTTCAATTTATAAGTGGGACTTATTGTATATTTGAATGTGTGGGTATGTATATGCGTATGTTGTGTGGGCCGCTGAAGAGGAGGTACTGCTGGCCCACCACCACCAGAGGGCGCTCCTGGGTGAAGAAGGGCTTCATCCTGGACCCGGCCCTCCTGGCCGACTTCTACCGTCGCCATCCGGACAAGCCCGGTCGTGCGCCAGGAGGCGCCCGTTGAGGGGGGGGGTCCTGTTGTGTGGGCCGCTGAAGAGGAGGTACTGCTGGCCCACCACCACCAGAGGGCGCCCTGCCTGGAGTGCGAGCTCCAGGCACCAGAGGGCGCTGCCGCATCATGGGAGTAGCCTGGGTGACAGCTGTCACCCATCACCAGACACAGCTGTTCCACTCAGCACAGAGGTATATCAGGAGGACGGCGTCTCCACCTCAGTGCCGAGATATCGCCTAAGACTAAGGTAGTATTCTCTGCATTTATATATATTAACCAGCTAAACCTATTAAACCTTTTCAGGACTGGTGACTACAGATAGCTTCAATGTTTTGGATAAGTACTCACCTTCCTGCTGTTCTTTGACAAGAGGTGGAGGCGGCTTCTCCCCTCTCCGTTACTGGGTGCGGTCATCCACGCCTGTGTGTTGTCGCTCTCTCCTGCCAGCAGTACCGGATCCGACGAGCGGAGGCAGTGGCCACCTGGGAATTCGGGACTTGGCGGTTCCAGTATTTCCAGGGTTCGGTGGCAGAGGAGATCTGGGTGGTTCCGGTTCGACTGAGACGGACGTCTCCTACCTTCGAGCCTGCCCACACAACACCAGCGGATTCGACCCCAAATTGTGTTTGTTATATTAATTGTGCCTGTTTCACAGAAGTAAATCTTGTTATTTACCTTCTCCATTGTCCGTTCATTGCGCCCCCTGTTGTGGGTCCGTGTTCCAACACTTTCACAACAGCGTATGTAGATATATAGATATGGGTAGGTGTATATGTATATAAGTGACTGTGTATATGTATGTATATATTTATGTTTGTAAAGTATATACGTATGTATATAGGTATATGTGGCACAGCCCAAGCAGAGGGTCACCCCCAAGAGCCTGGTCTGCTTGAGGTTTCTTCCTTATAGGGAGTTTTTCCTCACCACAGTTGCCTAGTGCTTGCTCTGGGGGTTGGTAAGGTTAGTCCTTACTGGCGTAAAGTGCCTTGATTTGACTTTCTTATGATCTGGTACTATATAAATATAATTATAAGTGAATAGTATATTGATGTGTATGTCTGTGTGTCGACATGTAGTAGTGAATTTATATTTATGTAAATATGACTGATTAGAATTGTTGGACTTGTACTAGCAGGGGTGGGCGCTAATAAGCTTTGCTTCAGCCCACACCCTTTCGGACTCACTAGTTTTGTCTGTGTTTGTTTGTGGAATTGTTCATTTTTTTCTATTTGAATATTTTGTGTGCCGAATTAAAACTTTGTCAGACTTTGTCAAGTATCCTATTAGGATGATTTTTCACGAGCTTGGTTTTGTGGTGGCCTACGCACAGTGCGTAATTGGCGTGTGCGGAACGACGGCACTGCCCCTGACTAGGCAGCTAGAGATCATGTAGCTGTGCTGACCACAGTACAAACAAAGTCCATTGTCACGATCACCGCGATGCTCCTCTTCTGAGAATCGAGTTTGACCCAGCTGCATTGGCTCCTCCACGCTGCTTCTGGATGAGCTGGAGCCGAACTGGGCCAGAACGATGAAGCGTGCGAGTGGCGTAGATGGGTGGGTCTCCCTCTGGGATCTGTTGGCGAGATGTCGATCTAGTCTGATCGCCAGTACGATGAGCACATCCAGATCCTCCAGGAGCTCCATGGCGACGAGCTGATCCTGGATGCGGCTGGCGAGTCCCTGGAAAACGACGTCATCCAAAGCTGCTGGATTGCACTCGCTCTTGGTGGCTAAAACACTGAAATCAATAGCGTAGTGGAATACCTTCCGTGATCCATGCTTGAGCTTCAGATGCGACCTTGCCACCTCTTGACTCAGGGACGTGTGCTGAAGTACTTGCTGTAATGACTCCGTGAACGATTGGAGGGACCGACATGACGGTGACTGCCTGCTCCACTCAGCCATAGCCCAGGACACCGCCGTTCGGTAAGGTATGATATCATGAATGTTTTCTTCATCTTATCAGACGGAAACATTGATAACATGAGTTCAAAATGTAATTCACACTGAGTGATAAAAGATTTTGCATCTCCTGATTCCCCAGAGAAACGCTCCAGGCAGGAGAGCTGGTTGCAAAAAACCGTGTCCATTACGGAATCCAACAAGGCTGTCAGTGGACCTGGAAGTGGGCTAATGGCGATTTCTGACTGCGTTGCTGACTGTGTCGGAGGCTCCAGTCTGTCCAACAAGTGACTGAACAGAGAACTCTTTGTGTGCCAAAGGGAGTTGCAAGATAGTGCGTGGTGGCATGCCATCAACCCTCTCTCTCTCTCTCGTTCGCTGGGTTTTTTGTTGTTTGCAGTTATTTTTTGCCCAACCTGTGTCCATCCTCGCTGGAGCTTCCTGCTGCTTTCTCTTGTCAGGCCATGGAGGTTCTGCGTTGGTGCTGTTGGCTGCAGGCCTGCAGACGTGCCGTTTCACTTGAGCTCCTTCGGCCACTGAAACGCGTTGTGTCACCGGCGGCTGAGGCGCTAAATCTCCGCATGGCTTCACCAAAAACTGTTGACCCCACTGACATCCTTAGTTTGGGTCTCATTAACATCAGATCATTGTCTTTGAAGTCATTGCTGGTTAATGGTTTAATTATGGATCATTGTCTAGATATGATTGGGTTATGTGAAACCTGGTTTAAATCCACAGCTGTCCTTCCTCTGAATGAGGCCTGACCACCAGCATACACTTGTAGTCATGTTTCTTGTGATGTGAGGCAGGGCGGGGGTGTTGCTTTTATTTATAAATCCAGGTTTACCTTATTCACTGTTGGGGATCATAAATATAATTTGTTTGAGCATCTGATTCTCCGTTATGTGCATGATACTAATTATTATCAGGGTAATAAAAATGAAAATCACTTATGCTATTTTGTCACTGTTTATAGGCCTCCTGGCCTTTACTCTTGAGTTCTTAGATGAATCTGGTGTGTTCATCTCTAGTCTGTCAACTAGAGCAGATAACATCTTTATTGGTGACTTTAACATTCATAAATCAGCCCTCTGATCCCCTCTGCAAATTATTTATGGAAATTGTGGATACATTGGGATTCCAGCAAAGCATTCAGGACTCGACGCACATTAGTGAAAATACCCTGGATTTGGTTCTCGCAAGTGGCTTTGCTGTCACGAATATCGACGTCTTGCCTCTTGCATTGGTGGTCTGTGACCACTCATTTATATGGTTGACATTTACGTTGCTGCGTTTGGTGGAGCAACAACCTTGTCCATTACTGCAGCGACATATTATACCTTCAGCTATGACTGAACTCGAAACTAGACTGCCTGAAATTTTAACTTCAAGTCTGGTGAATGTTCAGTCAGTGGACAGTTTGGCGGATAGTTTAAATTCAGCACTCAAAGCCACATTTGATAAGATTGTGCCTCCTCTATCAAGGCCACACCTTCCCAAGGCACAGTTACCTTGTTTCAATGGTTACTTGTGTGACCTCAGGCAGAATGCTAGAGGTTTGGAATGGAAATGGCGTAGTTCCAAATTAGAGGTGTTCCACATTGCTTGGTGTGATGCTATTTTAGATTATAAGCATGCTGTTGTGGTTTGGGTGCAAGTGGAAGACAAACCCAGAAGCAGAGAGCAGCAAGTGAGTGGTAACAAAGGATTTATTGAACAGAATACACACACACACACACACACACACACACAAGGCTGCCTAGCTGAGTGGAGACCGGCCCACTGAGCAGTGGAACCAGGGAGTCCGCAGTCCAAAATGACTTCAGTCCCAGCAGATGGATCCAGAGCCAGGTGGCCGCCCCAAGCTGTCGACAAGGCTGAAGAGAGAGACACAGATGGTGAGTGCTGAGTCAATCACTTCCAGAAGCGGTTCACACAGTCAATCAGGGACAACTATCACAACTGGTCCAGATAAGCAGGCAGTTAAACGTATAGATTCTGTTCAGTTTCTTCAAATCGTTCTTAATCTGGAAAAGTTCTCAGTTCAGTTTGAATCAGTGATAGTTGATCACAGCTGGTCCTGGTAAGCAGGCGATTAGACAAAAAATGATTCAGTGCAGCTTCTTCCAGTAGCTCCTCTTCAGGAAAAGTTCACAGTTCAATTTGCAAAACTTTTAAGCAGAGTTCAGTATACAGCAATTCGTAAAAGCAAAGACAGCAAACACTTACCTTTGGCTGATGTGGAGCGTGGGAGCTCTGTCACCTGCTGCAGGAACGTCTCGGTTTGCTTCAGCA
Organism: Thalassophryne amazonica; assembly: GCF_902500255.1. Lineage (NCBI taxonomy): Eukaryota > Metazoa > Chordata > Actinopteri > Batrachoidiformes > Batrachoididae > Thalassophryne > Thalassophryne amazonica. The sequence continues at coordinate 3,067,679 of NC_047113.1, forward strand.
ACAAGCTGCGTCTTTCAGGCTGGTGTGTGGAAACACCAAGAGCAGCAAATAGTTGAGCAAGAGAAAAATGACCACTCTTACCATGGAAGGTTTTCAGAGTTTCTGGCGAGGATGGAGTGAAAAGCCGGGGTTGATATACAGATGCTGATGAGATGTGGCACAGGTGTGTCAATCAGCTTGAGGCGCACCACCTGTGCAGAGGAGAGAGAGCACAGCAGCAGCTGGAACAGAGCAGGCAGCCCACAACACATGCACTATTGGCTACAAAGCAGGTGTATTTTTCTGATTTGATTAATAAAAACAAGCATAATTCAAAGTTTTTGTTTGACATGGAAGCATTTCTCATTCATGGACAGCCACCTGTTGGTTGCTCTCCCTTTTCAGCACAGGACCTCCTGGATTATTTTGAGAAGAAAATAGAAGATATTAGGTCGAGCATATCTCAGCATGCCTTCGTCAAACCACTGCACCCTCCTATTGAGGTGGGTGCTACCATTGAGGTGTTACCTAGATTTACAGAATTTAATAGTATCTCACTAGGCATGCTGACAAAACCCGTGATGTCTACGAAAAGTACAACCTGCGTACTTGATCCCATATCAACAAAATTGTTTAAGGACCTGTGGCCCATTCTCAGGCCGACTGTGCTGGAAATTGTTAATCTCTCACTAACTTCTGGATCTTTTCCTAAATGCTTTAAATCTGCAGTGATTATGCCATTACTTAAGAAATCTAATCTTGACCCTAGTGTATTGAAAAATTATAGGCCAATGTCAAATCTATCCTTTTGTTCTAAAATTCTGGAAAAAGTGGTTTCACAGCAGCTTGTGAACCACCTTACTGAGAATAATCTTTTTGAGCCACTGCAGTCTGCTTTTAGAAAATATCACTCCACTGAGACGGCTCTCACTAAAGTAGTGAATGATCTTCTGCGAGCAATGGACTCGGATACCACCATGGTTTTGGTGCTGTTAGATCTTCGTGCTGATAATGTGGATCATGATATTTTACTCGATAGGCTGGAGAATTATTTTGGGATTACTGGAAGTGCCCTTGCATGGTTGACGTCATAACAACAAAGTTGCTTAAGGCACTTCACACAAGTAAGGTCTAACCTTACCAACCCCCAAAGCAAGCACACAGGCGATAGTGGTAAGGAAAATCTCCCTCCAGTGATTTGAGGAAGAAACCTCAAACAGACACCAGACTCAAAGGGGTGACCCTCTGCTTGGGCCATGCCACTGACACCATTTACAGAACAATTCACAAAAAAAAGCACAAAATGTTGCCGGTGCGCAGGACAGGAGGGTACAAAAACAGAAAACAGACACCACACATAGTATCTCTGGATGGAGCCACACCTTAAACAGAGAGAGAGAGAAAAAAACAGAATCAGACATCAGAAAGACAACAAATACAGTATAATTTGTCAGCATTAAGCAACAAGAAAAACAAAGGAAATACGAAGGTGACTGATGGCCACTAGCCCTATGCTTCACTAAAAGACCCAGAATTCAGATAAAGTTGAGGCCGCGGCGCGCTCCGTTTACTAATAAAATGAATTAAAATAGTAAAAAGCATAGTAATATACTATGCCAGTATGCTAGCCATACGAAAGGGAAAATAAGTGTGTCTTAAGTCTGCACTTGAAAGTCCTCTACAGAATCTGACTGTTTTATTGATGCAGGGAGATCATTCCACAGAACAAGGTCATGATAAGAGAAAGCTCTGTGACCTGCAGACTTCTTATTCACCCTAGGGACACAAAGTAGTCCTGCACCCTGAGAACACAAAGCCCGGGCCGGTACGTAAGGTTTAATTAGGTCAGCTAGGTAGGGAGGTGCCAGTCCATGAACAATTTTATAGGTTAGTGGTAGAACCTTAATATCTGATCTCACTGGGACAGGAAGGCAGTGAAGAGACGCCAAAATGGGTGTAATGTGGTTGAACTTTCTGCTTCGTGTCAAACATCTGGCAGCAGTATTCAAATTCTTCTAATTCTTCTATTTCTAATTCATTCTTCTAATCTTAGTGATATAAAGTTCAAGGTTCCACAGGGATCTGTCTTGGGCACCCTGCTTTTTTCCCTGTATGTAGCACGCCTTGGACATATACTGTGGTGTTTTGGGATTGCCTTTCATTGCTATGCTGATGATACTCAATTGTACATTCTGATAACTGCTGGTAATCTCAGTCAATTAAAATCTTTAGAAGATTGCCTTGCATCAGTGAGAAGTTGGATGTCTAGTAATGTCCTACTTTTAAACTCTGATAAGACTGAAATGATGGTTCTTGGTCCAGAGAAGCATCGGTATCAATTTGACCAGCTTGCGCTTAGCTTGGTTTTGTGTGTTATACATCATACGGACAAAGTGAGGAATCTTGGGGTAATTTTTGATTTTTGATCTCCACATTAGAGACATTAGAGACACGAGGACTGCTTTCTTCCATTTGCAAAATATAACGAGGATTTATCCCATCCTGTCTACGGCTGATGCTGAGACTTTAATACATGCATTTATCTCTGCTAGACTGAATTATTGTAATGCTTTATTTTCTGGTTTGCCGCAGCCCAGTACTAGGGCTCTTCAACTGGATCAAAATGTTGCTGCCAGACTCTTGACACAAAGCAGAAGGTTTGAGCATATTACCCCCATTTTTGGCATCCCTTCACTGACTATCTGCGAGGTCAGATTTTAAGGTTTTGCTATTGGCCTATAGAGTTGTTCATGGACTGGCACCAGCCTGTCTGGCTGATTTAGTTAAGTCTTACCGGTCCGGGCTTTGCGTTCACGGAATGCAGGACTGCTCTGTGTCCCAAGGATGAGGAAAAGGTCTACGGGACAGAGAGCCTTTTCGTACCATGCTCCTGTTTTGTGGAATGCTCTCCCAGCCTGAGTGAGACTTTCGGATTCTATGGACATTTTTAAGATAAGACTGAAGACACATCTTATTACCCAGTCTCATGGCTAGCATCCTGTTTTAATTCTTTTGAGTTATTTTACTTTTTATTGTGTTTTATCGTGAACTTTTGTGTTTTTTGATGATTTAATTTTATTTTACATTGTTTTTTATTATTTTACATTTTTCTTGAGCTGTTTTTATGTGAGGCGCCTTGAGGATATGTTGTCAAGATTTGGTGCAATATAAATTGAATAAATTGAAATTGAAATTGAATTGAGAAGTCAGCAATGTCTTCACAGCGTCTTGGCATCTGGACAGTTCACTGAATCTGACGCACAGCGTAGCTAGCTTATCTTCTTGCTGAGCTAACTGTTGGCTGTGGGTGCGTACCGTCAGCTGGAAAGAGTCTGATCTCGCTGCATCCATTGTTGGCCAGATCGTTCTATCAGGCTCGTGGGCAGGAATGGCTGGATGCAAGTGCAGAGCTCAGACACTAGAGGAATACGGTTAAAAGGCTTTACTGGGTAAACAGGCAAAAAATGGTACACGGTGAAGCAGTCCAAGGTCAACAACAGTAACAGAAACATAAGGCTAATGCATGGTCCAAAACAAGCAGGTAGTCAAAAACACAGCAAGGCAAAAATGTGTTGAGAACAGAGCAAAAACGGAACTGGAAGCGAAGGCACAAGGTACAATGATCTGGTGGGGAACTAGTGCAACCAGTGAAGCTTATATACACCCTGGTGATGAGCTACAGATTAGAAACAGGTGTGTGGAAAGCTCCAGAATAGTGAGCTCCACCTACCGCCAAGCACCAGCAGAGGCAGACAAGAGAGAGAGGGAAAGACAAAAGCCCAAGCAGGAAAAACCCAGCAAGAGAAATCACACACAGAAAAACAACCAAACCTAACTAAACACTACAAAACAGAACAAACATAATACAAAAGTCCAAATCCTGACATCAGTCATCTCTGCTATCATTTGTTACTCCCATGAGGAATATCAGATCCTCTTTTTTGTCTCCAATGTAGAATCTCTGAAGTCATGTGTCGTGGCGACTACATTCAGAGGGCTTTGTGACACCTGTGATGGCTCTGTGAGTTTTTAACGAGGACTTCTGTCAACTAGCCAACTTCAAACTGTTCAAAATTCAGGGGACACAAGAGCAACACCCTGTAACTCATGCGAGAGGATGGTGCCACCCAGCAAATGTTGCGTGAAAGTTTGCGAAATCCCTCAAAAATGTCATGCGTAAGCTGTCACAGCCCAGTGAGACAGTGGCCTTAGTGGCAGTGAATGGAAAGGGATTATTTTCTAGTTTTGTTGTTTCTTTTTGCATTTATAATGAATGTTTGTGTGTGTGCACACACTTATATGCCAATGCCCATGTATGCACACACACACACACACACACACACACATATTTATGTGTGGGTGTGTGTGTGTGTGTGTGTGTGTGTGTGTTGTAAAGTAGTAGTAATGACAGGAAAGCAACTTCAAATTAATATTCACCGCATTATGCAATCACATCATCACATCTAATGCTATATTTAGATTAAATGTATGAAGGACAAGCATTTAAGTAATGAGAGTTTCTAAAGGGCACATTATTTTCTTTTAATACAGATAACATAAGTGTATTTGTCATTTCATAAACTTGTTGTGCTGTAATTGTGTTTTTTGTTTTATACTGATGTAATAACCATATGTGGGTTCTAATACTGGTGTAATAATGTGTGTGTTTTCATACTGAGGGAATAACCAGGTGTGATTTAAAACTGATGGATTAACCGCGTGCGCTTTAATAATGATGGAATAATGTTGTGTGTTTAAATACTGATGTAATAACTGTGTGTGGTTTAATACTGATGTATTAACCAGATCTGTGTTTCAGTACTGATGTATTAACTGTGTGTTTTAATACTGATGTAATAACCAGGTGTGTGTTTTAATACTGATGTAATTACCAGGTGTGTGTTTTAATACTGATGTAATAACCAGATGTGTGTTTTAATACTGATGTAATTACCAGGTGTGTGTTTTAATACTGATGTAATTACCAGGTGTGTGTTTTAATACTGATCAGAATCAGAATCAGAAGACGTTTATTGCCATTGCCAATGAACAGGATTCACAGACTAGGAATTTGCTTCGATATAATGGTGCAACATTAAACAGAGAGCAATATAAAATGCTAAGATAAAATATACAATATGTGCCAAAATAAGACAAAAATGTAAAATGTAACATAATGTAAAATGATGTAATAACCAGATGTGTGTTTTAATACTGATGTAATAACCATGTGTGTTTTAATACTGATGTAATAACCAGGTGTGTGTTTTAATACTGATGTAATAACCATGTGTGTTTTAATACTGATGTAATAACCAGATGTGTGTTTTAATACTGATCAGAATCAGAATCAGAAGACGTTTATTGCCATTGCCAATGAACAGGATTCACAGACTAGGAATTTGCTTCGATATAATGGTGCAACATTAAACAGAGAGCAATATAAAATGCTAAGATAAAATATACAATATATGCCAAAATAAGACAAAAATGTAAAATGTAATGTAATGTAAAATGATGTAATAACCAGATGTGTGCTTTAATACTGATGTAATTATCAGGTGTGTGTTTTAATACTGATCAGAATCAGAAGATGTTTATTGCCATTGCCAATGAACAGGATTCACAGATTAGGAATTTGCTTCGATATAATGGTGCAACATTAAACAGAGAGCAATATAAAATGCTAAGATAAAATATACAATATGTGCCAAAATAAGACAAAAATGTAAAATGCAATGTAATGTAAAATGATGTAATAACCATGTGTGTTTTAATACTGATGTAATAACCAGATGTGTGTTTTAATACTGGTGTAATTACCAGGTGTGTGTTTTTAATACTGATGTAATAACCAGATGTGTGTTTTAATACTGATGTAATAACCATGTGTGTTTTAATACTGATGTAATTACCAGGTGTGTTTTTAATACTGATGTAATAACCAAGTGTGTGTTTTAATACTGATGTAATAACCCGGTGTGTTGTAAAACTGATATAATAACCAGGTGTGTGTTTTAATGCCGATGTATTAACTCTGTGTCTGCTTTAATACTGATGTAATAAAGGAGTGTATGTTTTAATACTGATGTAATAACCATGTGTGTGCTTTAATGCTGATGTTATAACCATGTGTGTGCTTTAATACTGATATAATAACCAGGTCTGTGATTCAGTGCTGATGTAATAATGTGTGTGCTTTAATACTGATGTAATAACCAGGTGTGATTTAATACTGATATAATAACCAGATCTGTAATTCAGTACTGATGTAATAATGTGTGTGCTTTAATACTGATGGAATAACCAGGTGTGATTTAAAACTGATGGATTAACCGTGTGTGCTTTAATACTGATGGAATAACCTTAAGTGTTTAAATACTGATGTATTAACTAGGTCTGTGTTTTAATACTGATGTAATAACCATATCTGTGTTTCAGCATTGATGTATTAACCGTGTGTGTTTTAATACTGATGTAATAACCATGTGTGTGCTTTAATACTGATGTAATAACCATGTGTGCTTTAATACTGATGTAATAACCAGGTGTGTTTTAATACTGAAGTAATAACCAGGTGTGTGTTTTAATACTGAAGTAATAACCAGGTGTGTGTTTTAATACTGATATAATAACCATGTGTGTTTTAATACTGATATAATAACCAGATCTGTAATTCAGTACTGATGTAATAATGTGTGTGCTTTAATACTGATGGAATAACCAGGTGTGATTTAAAACTGATGGATTAACCGTGTGTGCTTTAATACTGATGGAATAACCTTAAGTGTTTAAATACTGATGTATTAACTAGGTCTGTGTTTTAATACTGATGTAATAACCATATCTGTGTTTCAGCATTGATGTATTAACCGTGTGTGTTTTAATACTGATGTAATAACCATGTGTGTGCTTTAATACTGATGTAATAACCAGATGTGTGTTTTAATACTGATGTAATTACCAGGTGTGTGTTTTAATACTGATGTAATTACCAGGTGTGTGTTTTAATACTGATCAGAATCAGAATCAGAAGACGTTTATTGCCATTGCCAATGAACAGGATTCACAGACTAGGAATTTGCTTCGATATAATGGTGCAACATTAAACAGAGAGCAATATAAAATGCTAAGATAAAATATACAATATGTGCCAAAATAAGACAAAAATGTAAAATGTAACATAATGTAAAATGATGTAATAACCAGATGTGTGTTTTAATACTGATGTAATAACCATGTGTGTTTTAATACTGATGTAATAACCAGGTGTGTGTTTTAATACTGATGTAATAACCATGTGTGTTTTAATACTGATGTAATAACCAGATGTGTGTTTTAATACTGATCAGAATCAGAATCAGAAGACGTTTATTGCCATTGCCAATGAACAGGATTCACAGACTAGGAATTTGCTTCGATATAATGGTGCAACATTAAACAGAGAGCAATATAAAATGCTAAGATAAAATATACAATATATGCCAAAATAAGACAAAAATGTAAAATGTAATGTAATGTAAAATGATGTAATAACCAGATGTGTGCTTTAATACTGATGTAATTATCAGGTGTGTGTTTTAATACTGATCAGAATCAGAAGATGTTTATTGCCATTGCCAATGAACAGGATTCACAGATTAGGAATTTGCTTCGATATAATGGTGCAACATTAAACAGAGAGCAATATAAAATGCTAAGATAAAATATACAATATGTGCCAAAATAAGACAAAAATGTAAAATGCAATGTAATGTAAAATGATGTAATAACCATGTGTGTTTTAATACTGATGTAATAACCAGATGTGTGTTTTAATACTGGTGTAATTACCAGGTGTGTGTTTTTAATACTGATGTAATAACCAGATGTGTGTTTTAATACTGATGTAATAACCATGTGTGTTTTAATACTGATGTAATTACCAGGTGTGTGTTTTTAATACTGATGTAATAACCAAGTGTGTGTTTTAATACTGATGTAATAACCCGGTGTGTTGTAAAACTGATATAATAACCAGGTGTGTGTTTTAATGCCGATGTATTAACTCTGTGTCTGCTTTAATACTGATGTAATAAAGGAGTGTATGTTTTAATACTGATGTAATAACCATGTGTGTGCTTTAATGCTGATGTTATAACCATGTGTGTGCTTTAATACTGATATAATAACCAGGTCTGTGATTCAGTGCTGATGTAATAATGTGTGTGCTTTAATACTGATGTAATAACCAGGTGTGATTTAATACTGATATAATAACCAGATCTGTAATTCAGTACTGATGTAATAATGTGTGTGCTTTAATACTGATGGAATAACCAGGTGTGATTTAAAACTGATGGATTAACCGTGTGTGCTTTAATACTGATGGAATAACCTTAAGTGTTTAAATACTGATGTATTAACTAGGTCTGTGTTTTAATACTGATGTAATAACCATATCTGTGTTTCAGCATTGATGTATTAACCGTGTGTGTTTTAATACTGATGTAATAACCATGTGTGTGCTTTAATACTGATGTAATAACCATGTGTGCTTTAATACTGATGTAATAACCAGGTGTGTTTTAATACTGAAGTAATAACCAGGTGTGTGTTTTAATACTGAAGTAATAACCAGGTGTGTGTTTTAATACTGATATAATAACCATGTGTGTTTTAATACTGATATAATAACCAGATCTGTAATTCAGTACTGATGTAATAATGTGTGTGCTTTAATACTGATGGAATAACCAGGTGTGATTTAAAACTGATGGATTAACCGTGTGTGCTTTAATACTGATGGAATAACCTTAAGTGTTTAAATACTGATGTATTAACTAGGTCTGTGTTTTAATACTGATGTAATAACCATATCTGTGTTTCAGCATTGATGTATTAACCGTGTGTGTTTTAATACTGATGTAATAACCATGTGTGTGCTTTAATACTGATGTAATAACCATGTGTGCTTTAATACTGATGTAATAACCAGGTGTGTTTTAATACTGAAGTAATAACCAGGTGTGTGTTTTAATACTGAAGTAATAACCAGGTGTGTGTTTTAATACTGATATAATAACCATGTGTGTTTTAACACTGATGTAATAACCTTAAGTGTTTAAATACTGATGTATTAACTAGGTCTGTGTTTTAATACTGATGTAATAACCATATCTGTGTTTCAGCATTGATGTATTAACCGTGTGTGTTTTAATACTGATGTAATAACCACGTGTATGTTTTAATACTGATGTAATAACCATGAGTGTGTTTTAACACTGATGTAATAACCAGGTGTGTGTTTTAATACTGATATAATAACCATGTGTGTTTTAACACTGATGTAATAACCAAGTCAAATCAAATCAATTTTATTTATATAGCGCCAAATCACAACAAACAGTTGCCCCAAGGCGCTTTATATTGTAAGGCAAAGCCATACAATAATTATGGAAAAACCCCAACGGTCAGGGGCAGTCTTCTGCTGGGACTGGTTGGGGCTGAGGGAGAGAACCAGGAAAAGGACATGCTGTGGAGGGGAGCAGAGATTAATCACTAATGATTAAATGCAGAGTGGTGCATACAGAGCAAAAGAGAAAGAAACACTCAGTGCATCATGGGAACCCCCCAGCAGTCTAAGTCTATAGCAGCATAACTAAGGGATGGTTCAGGGTCACCTGATCCAGCCCTAACTATAAGCTTTAGCAAAAAGGAAAGTTTTAAGCCTAATCTTAAAAGTAGAGAGGGTGTCTGTCTCCCTGATCCGAATTGGGAGCTGGTTCCACAGGAGAGGAGCCTAAAAGCTGAAGGCTCTGCCTCCCATTCTAATCTTACAAACCCTAGGAACTACAAGTAAGCCTGCAGTCTGAGAGCGAAGCGCTCTATTGGGGTGATATGGTACTATGAGGTCCCTAAGATAAGATGGGACCTGATTATTCAAAACCTTATAAGTAAGAAGAAGAATTTTAAATTCTATTCTAGAATTAACAGGAAGCCAATGAAGAGAGGCCAATATAGGTGAAATATGCTCTCTCCTTCTAGTCCCTGTCAGTACTCTAGCTGCAGCATTTTGAATTAACTGAAGGCTTTTCAGGGAACTTTTAGGACAACCTGATAATAATGAATTACAATAGTCCAGCCTAGAGGAAATAAATGCATGAATTAGTTTTTCAGCATCACTCTGAGACAAGACCTTTCTGATTTTAGAGATATTGCGCAAATGCAAAAAAGCAGTCCTACATATTTAGTAGAGAAGCTTGAATCTTCGACTGGACTGGGTTGCTTGACGCGAGGACGTTTTGCTTCAAATCGCAGAAGCTTCCTCAGCTAAAATTCTTGCTCTGGTGGTCTGACTTCTGTCTTGACTCTTGTAGAGAAGAATAATCAAGAAGTCACAAAAGCTGGAGTATTAAACCTAACCAGACCCCTCCTACCGAGAGGCAGACTGCTATAGGCTGGTGACTAAACAATAGCTCTAATTAGCACCTATTGTGTTCTAGTTAGCACCCTCCTAATGACAGGGCAGCTTAAAATTAAACAGAAGTTAAAATATTAGCCAGAGAGAAGAAATGGTTTGAGAGAGGGGTCAAGGAGGCATTCTTTGTGAAACGTTTGAAACCCAGCCTTAATCGGGGAGGGGGTCTGAGACACGCTTTATCTCCTGTTTACAATGGGGTACTCAGGTCAAAGCAGTTTCAGTCTTTTGTTCATGGTAATGAGTCATTCACGTCATCAGCAGAGTCGTCAATGGAGCCATCAGGAGAGGGACAGCTGCCCTGCTATTAGGAGGGTGCTAACTAGAGCACAATAGGTGCTAATTAGAGGTATTGTTTAGTCACCAGCCTATAGCAGTCTGCCTCTCGGTAGGAGGGGTCTAGTTAAGTTTAAAACTCCAGCTTTTGTGACTTCTTGATTATTCTTCTCTACAAGAGTCAAGACAGACGTCAGACCACCAGAGCAAGAATTTTAGCTGAGGAAGCTTCTGCGATTTGAAGCGAAACGTCCTCGCATCAAGCAACACAGTCCAGTCGAAGATTCAAGCTTCTCTACTATGGAAACCACCTGGACAACTGAGAGCCTACACAGAAACAGTCCTACATATTTGTTTAATATGCGCATTGAATGACATATCCTGATCAAAAATGACTCCAAGATTTCTCACAGTATTACTAGAGGTCAGGGTAATGCCATCCAGAGTAAGGGTCTGGTTAGACACCATGTTTCTAAGATTTGTGGGGCCAAGTACAATAACTTCAGTTTTATCTGAGTTTAAAAGCAGGAAATTAGAGGTCATCCATGTCTTTATGTCTGTAAGACGTTCCTGCAGTTTAGCTAATTGGTGTGTGTCCTCTGGCTTCATGGATAGATAAAGCTGGGTATCATCTGCGTAACAATGAAAATTTAAGCAATGCTGTCTAATAATACTGCCTAAGGAAAGCATGTATAAAGTGAATAAAATTGGTCCTAGCACAGAACCTTGTGGAACTCCATAATTAACCTTAGTCTGTGAAGAAGATTCCCCATTTACATGAACAAATTGTAATCTATTAGATAAATATGATTCAAACCACCGCAGCGCAGTGCCTTTAATACCTATGGCATGCTCTAATCTCTGTAATAAAATTTTATGGCCAACAGTATCAAAAGCAGCACCGAGGTCTAACAGAACAAGCACAGAGATGAGTCCACTGTCTGAGGCCATAAGAAGATCATTTGTAACCTTCACTAATGCTGTTTCTGTACTATGATGAATTCTAAACCCTGACTGAAACTCTTCAAATAGACCATTCCTCTGCAGATGATCAGTTAGCTGTTTTACAACTACCCTTTCAAGAATTTTTGAGAGAAAAGGAAGGTTGGAGATTGGCCTATAATTGGCTAAGATAGCTGGGTCAAGTGATGGCTTTTTAAGTAATGGTTTAATTACTGCCACCTTAAAAGCCTGTGGTACATAGCCAACTAATAAAGATAGATTGAGCATATTTAAGATCGAAGCATTAATTTAATGGTAGGGCTTCCTTGAGCAGCCTGGTAGGAATGGGGTCCAATAGACATGTTGATGGTTTGGATGAAGTAACTAATGAAAATAACTCAGACAGAACAATTGGAGAGAAAGAGTCTAACCAAATACCGGCATCACTGAAAGCAGCCAAAGAGAATGATATGTCTTTGGGATGATTATGAGTAATTTTTTGTCTAATAGTTAAAATTTTATTAGCAAAGAAAGTCATGAAGTCATTACTAGTTAAAGTTAAAGGAATACTCGGCTCAATAGAGCTCTGACTCTTTGTCAGCCTGGCTGTTGTGAAAGTGTAGTGACACGGACCCACAACAGGGGGCGTAAATGAACGGTCAATAGATGAGCCAAAAAGTAACAATTTAATGTTGTGAAATGTGCACAACGAAATACAGACAATCTCAGAATATAATTACAGTCAAATCACAAAGGTGACGTGTGGGCAGGCTCGAGGATAGAAGACGTCTGTCCTGAGAAGAGCTGGAACCACGCGATTTCCACCGCCTCCGAACCTGGTGAATACTGGAGCCGCCAAGTCCCGAATTCCCAGGTGATCACCGTCCCCGACTGTCGGATCTGGTACTGCTGGCGAGAACAAAGACAGTCAAGTGTAGGTGTGTGCACACCCAGTAACAATAACGGTGGGAATGCCACCTCCACCTCTCACTCAATATGTAGCAGAGTACCGCAGTGATCCCTCAGAGGAAAAGAGTGCCGTCCTGCACTCACTCAGCCTCCACAGGAAGAGGGACCGGTACTCCTGCAAACACTCACAATATACAGCTTATTAGTAACACAAATCAATCAATCAATCAATCAACTTTTTTCTTGTATAGCGCCAAATCACAACAAACAGTTGCCCCAAGGCGCTCCACATTGCAAGGCAAGGCCATACAATAATTATGAAACACAGTCTACGTCTAAAGCAACATAACCAAGGGATGGTCCAGGGTCACCCGATCCAGCCCTAACTATAAGCCTTAGCGAAAAGGAAAGTTTTAAGCCTAATCTTAAAAGTAGAGAGGGTATCTGTCTCCCTGATCTGAATTGGGAGCTGGTTCCACAGGAGAGGAGCCTGAAAGCTGAAGGCTCTGCCTCCCATTCTACTCTTACAAACCCTAGGAACTACAAGTAAGCCCGCAGTCTGAGAGCGAAGCGCTCTAATGGGGTAATATGGTACTACGAGGTCCCTAAGATAAGATGGGACCTGATTATTCAAAACCTTATAAGTAAGAAGAAGAATTTTAAATTCTATTCTAGCATTAACAGGAAGCCAATGAAGGGAGGCCAACACGGGTGAGATATGCTCTCTCCTGCTAGTCCCCGTCAGTACTCTAGCTGCAGCATTCTGAACCAACTGAAGGCTTTTTAGGGAACTTTTAGGACAACCTGATAATAATGAATTACAATAGTCCAGCCTAGAGGAAATAAATGCATGAATTAGTTTTTCAGCATCACTCTGAGACAAGACCTTTCTGATTTTAGAGATATTGCGTAAATGCAAAAAGGCAGTCCTACATATTTGTTTAATATGCGCTTTGAATGACATATCCTGATCAAAAATAACTCCAAGATTTCTCACAGTATTACTAGAGATCAGGGAAATGCCATCCAGAGTAACGATCTGGTTAGACACCATGCTTCTAAGATTTGTGGGGCCAAGTACAATAACTTCAGTTTTATCTGAGTTTAAAAGCAGGAAATTAGAGGTCATCCATGTCTTTATGTCTGTAAGACAATCCTGCAGTTTAGCTAATTGGTGCGTATCCTCTGGCTTCATGGATAGATAAAGCTGGGTATCATCTGCGTAACAATGAAAATTTAAGCAATACCGTCTAATAATACTGCCTAAGGGAAGCATATATAAAGTGAATAAAATTGGTCCTAGCACAGAACCTTGTGGAACTCCATAATTAACTTTAGTCTGTGAAGAAGATTCCCCATTTACATGAACAAACTGTAATCTATTAGACAAATATGATTCAAACCACCGCAGCGCAATGCCTTTAATACCTATGACATGCTCTAATCTCTGTAATAAATTTTATGGTCAACAGTATCAAAAGCAGCACTGAGGTCCAACAGAACAAGCACAGAGATAAGTCCACTGTCCGAAGCCATAAGAAGATCATTTGTAACCTTCACTAATGCTGTTTCTGTACTATGATGAATTCTAAAACCTGACTGAAACTCTTCAAATAGACCATTCCTCTGCAGGTGATCAGTTAGCTGTTTTACAACTACCCTCTCAAGAATCTTTGAGAGAAAAGGAAGGTTGGAGATTGGCCTATAATTAGCTAAGATAGCTGGGTCAAGTGATGGCTTTTTAAGTAATGGTTTAATTACTGCCACCTTAAAGGCCTGTGGTACATAACCAACTAACAAAGATAGATTGATCATATTTAAGATTGAAGCATTAAATAATGGTAGGACTTCCTTGAGCAGCCTGGCAGGAATGGGGTCTAATAAGCATGTTGATGGTTTGGATGAAGTAACTAATGAAAATAACTCAGACAGAACAATCGGAGAGAAAGAGTCTAACCAAATACCGGCATCACTGAAAGCAGCCAAAGATAACGATACATCTTTGGGATGGTTATGAGTAATTTTTTCTCTAATAGTCAAACTTTTGTTAGCAAAGAAAGTCATGAAGTCATTACTAGTTAAAGTTAATGGAATACTCAGCTCAATAGAGCTCTGACTCTTTGTCAGCCTGGCTACAGTGCTGAAAAGAAACCTGGGGTTGTTCTTATTTTCTTCAATTAGTGATGAGTAGAAAGATGTCCTAGCTTCACGAAGGGCTTTCTTATAGAGCAACAAACTCTTTTTCCAGGCTAAGTGAAGATCTTCTAAATTAGTGAGACGCCATTTCCTCTCCAACTTACGGGTTATCTGCTTTAAGCTACGAGTTTGTGAGTTATACCACGGAGTCAGACACTTCTGATTTAAAGCTCTCTTTTTCAGAGGAGCTACAGCATCCAAAGTTGTCTTCAATGAGGATGTAAAACTATTGACAAGATACTCTAACTCCCTTACAGAGTTTAGGTAGCTACTCTGCTCTGTGTTGGTATATGACATTAGAGAACATAAAGAAGGAATCATATCCTTAAACCTAGTTACAGCGCTTTCTGAAAGACTTCTAGTGTAATGAAACTTATTCCCCACTGCAGGGTAGTCCATCAGGGTAAATGTAAATGTTATTAAAAAATGATCAGACAAAAGGGAGTTTTCAGGGAATACTGTTAAGTCTTCTATTTCCATACCATAAGTCAGAACAAGATCTAAAATATGATTAAAGTGGTGGGTGGACTCATTTACTTTTTGAGCAAAGCCGATAGAGTCTAATAATAGATTAAATGCAGTGTTGAGGCTGTCATTCTCAGCATCTGTGTGGATGTTAAAATCGCCCACTATAATTATCTTATCTGAGCTAAGCACTAAGTCAGACAAAAGGTCTGAAAATTCACAGAGAAACTCACAGTAACGACCAGGTGGACGATAGATAATAACAAATAAAACTGGTTTTTGGGACTTCCAATTTGGATGGACAAGACTAAGAGACAAGCTTTCAAATGAATTAAAGCTCTGTCTAGGTTTTTGATTAATTAATAAGCTGGAATGGAAGATTGCTGCTAATCCTCCGCCCCGGCCCGTGCTACGAGCATTCTGACAGTTAGTGTGACTCGGGGGTGTTGACTCATTTAACTAACATATTCATCCTGCTGTAACCAAGTTTCTGTTAGGCAGAATAAATCAATACGTTGATCAATTATTATATCATTTACCAACAGGGACTTAGAAGAAAGAGACCTAATGTTTAATAGACCACATTTAACTGTTTTAGTCTGTGGTGCAATTGAAGGTGCTATATTATTTTTTCTTTTTGAATTTTTATGCTTAAATAGATTTTTGCTAGTTATTGGTGGTCTGGGAGCAGGCACCGTCTCTACGGGGATGGGGTAATAGGGGGATGGCAGGGGGAGAGAAGCTGCAGAGAGGTGTATAAGACCACAGCTCTGCCTCCTGGTCCCAACGCTAGACAGTCACAGTTTGGAGGATCCCAAAAAATTGGCCAGATTTCTAGAAATGAGAGCTGCTCCCTCTAAAGTGGGATGGATGCCGTCTCTCCTAACAAGACCAGGTTTTGGCTGAGGATATTACCTCCAATGAAGTACGATATCTCGGCAACGAGGTGGAGATGACGTCTGGTCTTTATGGAGTGAGATGATGTTGAGTAGATGGGTGACATACTGATGTAATAACCAGATGGCATCTCCTCCCGATGGTTTCCAGACACCACCAGAGTTACTGGTTGTGTCTTGTGTGTGATTAAAGGGAGGAGGGTGCCATCTAGTGCCCGCACCTGCAATGGCGAAGGAAGCACCACCAGAGGGAGCCCTACCTCCCTTGCCTTGAAAGGTCTTGTCTCAGAGTGATGCTGAAAAACTAATTCATGCATTTATTTCCTCTAGGCTGGACTATTGTAATTCATTATTATCAGGTTGCCCTAAAAGTTCCCTAAAAAGCCTTCAGTTAATTCAAAATGCTGCAGCTAGAGTACTGACGGGGACTAGAAGGAGAGAGCATATCTCACCCATATTGGCCTCTCTTCATTGGCTTCCTGTTAATTCTAGAATAGAATTTAAAATTCTTCTTCTTACTTATAAGGTTTTGAATAATCAGGTCCCATCTTATCTTAGGGACCTCGTAGTACCATATCACCCCAATAGAGGATTGATTGATTGATTGATCTGCTGTCTAGCAAATTCCCTTCTGACCCCAGTGTCCACCAGGGAGTCGTGTGGCAATCTGTGTGTGTCTCACGTGAATGTTTTGACCCCCCCCTTAGCCCAGTCTCTGAGGGCGGTTGTTGTTGTGGCCGTTTGGGGCAGTTTTTCTGTGTGTGCTCCTATGAGCTGCAGAGAAAACACTCCCTGTGGATCAGCCTCCTCATTTTGGCCCTGTGCCTTTCCCTATCAACGTCAGCAGGGGGAGCTGTTGCCCCACAGAGCGCTGCGGCTGTGGAGCGTGGGGAGGGCGGCCCCTTTTCGAACCCGGAAGGGAGAGGGGCGGCGCGTATCCGGCCACGTCCTTCGCCTCGCTCCCGACGGCGTTCCTCCAACCGATTGTCTAATCGTATAACGAGATCGATAAGCCCATCTAAATCCCGCGGTTCCTCCTTAGCTACCAGATGCTCCTTCAGGACAAACGACAGTCCGTTTATGAAGGCGGCGCGGAGCGCAACATTATTCCAGCCGGACCTCGCAGCCGCGATGCGGAAGTCGACTGCTTATTCGGCTGCACACCGGCGCCCCTGTCGCATTGACAGCAGCATTGTTGAAGCGGTCTCTCCTCTGTTAGGGTGATCAAACACTGTTCTGAACTCCCCCACAAACCCAGTGTATGCTGATAACAACCGTGAGTTCTGTTCCGAGAGCGCCGTAGCCCAGGCGCGTGCCTTACCCCGAAGCAGAGCAATCACATAAGCTATTTTACTAGCATCTGACGCGTACATGACGGGACATTGTGCGAAGACGAGCGAACACTGCATGAGAAAGTCTGCACACGTCTCCACACAACCTTCGTACGGCTCAGGAGGGCTTATGTATGCTTCAGGGGATGGTGGGAGGGGCTGTTGAACCACCACTGGAACGTTCATATCCTGCACAGGGTCGGCAGGAGGAGGAGCTGCAGCAGCGCCCTGAGCGCTTGCCGCCATCTGCGCGGAGAGAGCCTCCACCCTGCGGTTCAGGAGGATGTTTTGCTCGGTCATTTGATCCAACCGAGCCGTAAAGGCGGTGAGAATGTGCTGCAGCTCACCAATCACGCCTCCTGCAGACGCCTGCGCTCCCTGCTCTCCCATTGGTCGTTCAACAGCCGGGTGACGCCCCTCGGAGTCTGTGACGCTGGCCGAGATATCCTGTTGTGAAAGTGTAGTGACACGGACCCACAACAGGGGGCGTAAATGAACGGTCAATAGATGAGCCAAAAAGTAACAATTTAATGTTGTGAAATGTGCACAACGAATACACAGACAATCTCAGAATATAATTACAGTCAAATCACAAAGGTGACGTGTGGGCAGGCTCGAGGATAGAAGATGTCTGTCCTGAGAAAGCCGGAACCACACGATTTCCGCCGCCTCCGAACCTGGTGAATACTGGAGCCGCCAAGTCCCGAATTCCCAGGTGATCATCGTCCCCGACTGTCGGATCTGGTACTGCTGGCGAGAACAAAGACAGTCAAGTGTAGGCGTGTGCACACCCAGTAACAATAACGGTGGGAATGCCACCTCCACCTCTCACTCAATATGTAGCAGAGTACCGCAGTGATCCCTCAGAGGAAAAGAGTGCCGTCCTGCACTCACTCAGCCTCCACAGGAAGAGAGACCGGTACTCCTGCAAACACTCACAATATACAGCTTATTAGTAACACAAATGGCTGAGGATATTACCTCCAATGAAGTACGATATCTCGGCAACGAGGTGGAGATGACGTCTGGTCTTTATGGAGTGAGATGATGTTGAGTAGATGGGTGACAGCTGTCAAGAGATAATGAGTGACAGCTGTCACCCCCAGCTGTGTCCATGGTGGCAGCGCCTTCTCGTGCCTGAAGCCCGCACTTCAGGCAGGGCGCCCACTGGTGGTGGGCCAGCAGTACCTCCTCTTCTGGCGGCCCACACACAACACTGGCTACAGTGCTGAAAAGAAACCTGGGGTTGTTCTTATTTTCTTCAATTAGTGATGAGTAGCAAGATGTCCTAGCTTTACGGAGGGCTTTTTTATAGAGCAACAGGCTTTTTCCAGGCTAAGTGAAGATCTTCTAAATTAGTGAGACACCATTTCCTCTCCAACTTACGGGTTATCTGCTTTAAGCTGCGAGTTTGTGAGTTATACCACGGAGTCAGGTACTTCTGATTTAAGGCTCTCTTTTTCAGAGGAGCTACAGCATCCAAAGTTGTCTTCAATGAGGATATAAAACTATTGACGAGATAATCTATCTCACTCACAGAGTTTAGGTAGCTACTCTGCACTGTGTTGGTATACGGCATTGGAGAACATAAAGAAGGAATCATATCCTTAAACCTAGTTACAGCGCTTTCTGAAAGACTTCTACTGTAATGAAACTTATTCCCCACTGCTGGGTAGTCCATTAAAGTAAATGTAAATGTTATTAAGAAATGATCAGACAGAAGGGGGTTTTCAGGGAATACTGTTAATTCTTCAATTTCCATACCATAAGTCAGAACAAGATCTAAGGTATGATTAAAGTGGTGGGTGGACTCATTTACATTTTGAGCAAAGCCAATCGAGTCTAACAATAGATTAAATGCAGTGTTGAGGCTGTCATTCTCAGCATCTGTGTGGATGTTAAAATCGCCCACTATAATTTTCTTATCTGAGTTAAGCACTAAGTCAGACAAAAGGTCTGAAAATTCACAGAGAAACTCACAGTAATGACCAGGTGGATGATAGATAACAACAAATAAAACTGGTTTTTGGGACTTCCAATTTGGATGGACAAGACTAAGAGTCAAGCTTTCAAATGAATTAAAGCTCTGTCTGGGTTTTTGATTAATTAATAAGCTGGAATGGAAGATTGCTGCTAATCCTCCGCCTCGGCCCGTGCTACAAGCGTTCTGGCAGTTAGTGTGACTCGGGGGTGTTGACTCATTTAAACTAACATATTCATCATGCTGTAACCAGGTTTCTGTAAGGCAGAATAAATTGATCAATTATTATATCATTTACTAACAGGGACATAGAAGAGAGAGATCTAATGTTTAATAGACCACATTTAACTGTTTTAGTCTGTGGTGCAGTTGAAGGTGCTATATTATTTTTTCTTTTTGAATTTTTATGCTTAAATAGATTTTTGCTGGTTATTGGTGGTCTGGGAGCAGGCACCGTCTCTACGGGGATGGGGTAATGAGGGGATGGCAGGGGGAGAGAAGCTGCAGAGAGGTGTGTAAGACTACAACTCTGCTTCCTGGTCCCAACCCTGGATAGTCACGGTTTGGAGGATTTAAGAAAATTGGCCAGATTTCTAGAAATGAGAGCTGCTCCATCCAAAGTGGGATGGATGTCGTGTCTCCTAACAAGACCAGGTTTTCCCCAGAACCTTTGCCAATTATCTATGAAGCCCACCTCATTTTTTGGACACCACTCAGACAGCCAGCAATTCAGGGAGAACATGCGGCTAAACATGTCACTCCCGTTCTGATTAGGGAGGGACCCAGAGAAAACTACAGAGTCTGACATTGTTTTTGCAAAGTTACACACCGATTCAATGTTAATTTTAGTGACCTCCGATTGGCGTAACCGGGTGTCATTACTGCCAACGTGAATTACAATCTTACCAAATTTACGCTTATCCTTAGCCATCAGTTTCAAATTTCCTTCAATGTCGCCTGTTCTGGCCCCCGGAAGACAATTGACTATGGTTGCTGGTGTCGCTAACTTCACATTTCTCAAAACAGAGTCGCCAATAACCAGAGTTTGATCCTCGGCGGGTGTGTCGCCGAGTGGGGAAAAACAGAGATGTGAACGGGTTGGCGGTGTACACGGGGCTTCTGTTTAGGACTACGCTTCCTCCTCACAGTCACCCAGTCGGCCTGCTTTCCCGGCTGCTCGGGATCTGCTGGAGGGAAACTAACGGCGGCTAAGCTACCTTGGTCTGCACCGACTACAGGGGCCTGGCTAGCTGTAGGATTTTCCAAGGTGCGGAGCCGAGTCTCCAATTCGCCCAGCCTGGACTCCAAAGCTACGAATAAGCTACACTTATTACAACTACCATTACTGCTAAAGGAGGCCGAGGAATAACTAAACATTTCACACCCAGAGCAGAAAAGTGCGGGAGAGACAGGAGAAGCCGCCATGCTAAACCGGCTAAGAGCTAGTAGCTGCGCTAAGCTAGCGGATTTCTAAAAACACACAAAGTGAATAATGTGTAAATAATTTAGAGGTGATTCAGCAGAGGGAGTGCTTTAGTTAAGGCACGTGAAGATTACACTGTGAAACAAATCGTTATCTAGTTAACTAGATCAATCTAACTGCGCAGATTAAACAGCTAACAGATACAGCAAAACACCGCTGTGCTCCGGAACAGGAAGTGATACAATACCGCAGTGAAAGCCAACCACTAGTAGAGGCCGGAGAAGCTCTCAGAGTTCACAGAAGCAGTGAGAAGATGAGATGAGATCAAGTGTGTTTTAATACTGATGTAATAACCATGTGTGTGCTTTAATACTGTGTGTTTTAATACTGATGTAATAACCATGTGTGTGCTTTAATACTGTGTGTGTTTTAATACTGATGTAATAACATGTGTGCTTTAATAATGATGTAATAACCATGTGTGTTTTAACGCTGATGTAATTAATGAATCTTCGACTGGACTGGGTTGCTTGACGCGACGACGTTTCACTTCAAATCGCAGAAGCTTCCTCAGCTAAAATTCTTCCTCTGGTAGTCTGATTTCTGTCTTGACTCTTGTAGAGAAGAATAACAGAAGCCACAAAAGTTGGAGTTTTAAACCTAACCAGACCCCTCCTACCGAGAGGCAGACTGCTATAAGCTAGTGACTCTTCTTACTTATAAGGTTTTGAATTATCAGGTCCCATCTTATCTTATGGACCTCATAGTACCATATCACCCCAATAGAGCGCTTCGCTCTCAGACTGCAGGCTTACTTGTAGTTCCTAGGGTTTGTAAGAGTAGAATGGGAGGCAGAGCCTTCAGCTTTCAGGCTCCTCTCCTGTGGAACCAGCTCCCAATTCAGATCAGGGAGACAGACACCCTCTCTACTTTTAAGATTAGGCTTAAAACTTTCCTTTTTGCTAAAGCTTATAGTTAGGGCTGGATCAGGTGACCCTAAACCATCCCTTAGTTATGCTGCTATAGACTTAGACTGCTGGGGGGTTCCCATGATGCACTGAATGTTTCTTTCTCTTTTTGCTCTGTATGCACCACTCTGCATTTAATCATTAGTGATTGATCTCTGCTCCCCTCCACAGCATGTCTTTTTCCTGGTTCTCTCCCTCAGCCCCAACCAGTCCCAGCAGAAGACTGCCCCTCCCTGAGCCTGGTTCTGCTGGAGGTTTCTTCCTGTTAAAAGGGAGTTTTTCCTTCCCACTGTCGCCAAGTGCTTGCTCACAGGGGGTCGTTTTGACCGTTGGGGTTTTTCCGTAATTATTGTATGGCTTTGCCTTACAATATAAAGCGCCTTGGGGCAACTGTTTGTTGTGATTTGGCGCTATATAAATAAAATTGATTTGATTTGATTTGATTTAGTGACTAAACAATTGTTTTAATTAGCACCTATTGTGCTCTAGTTAGCACACTCCTAATGACAGGGTAGCTGTCCCTCCTAACGATGGGACTGACGCCTCTCCTGACGGCTCTCCTGACGAGTCTCCTGATGACGTGAATGACTCATTACAAAAGACCGAAACTGCTTTGACCTGAGTACCCCATTGTAAACAGGGGACAAAGCATGTCTCAGACCCCCTCCCTGGTTAAGACTGGGTTTCAACTGTTTCACATACAATGCCTCCTTCACTCCTCTCTCAAACCATTTGTTGCAGATGGAACCATGGGGTGTCGCTGTTGCCCCACAGACTACTATAAGAAGGGGAAGTGGGGTGGCAAGTGCGAGCTTTTCCGTCGGAGGCCAGGGCATTAGCTGGGTTCACGTCTCATGCTGATGCAGTGAATTGTTTGGTGAGTTTTTAATTGTTTTATGGTTTAAATTATTAGCGCAGAAGTAAATCTTTTTATTGTTTTATGGCAGGGTTGCATTTAATTCGACGCTTTGCGTTGGCTGAACAACAGATGCCAGGAGAAGCGAGACGTGTGTGTGTGTGGGAATTCGACACACAGGTACATCTGTTTTATTGCATTAGTTTTATTAAAGTAGTTGGGGTTTAAATATTGATTTATGTTTTGCTTTTTTTACAGTGATACACTGTCTTCTGCTGTCCTTAGAGTTGTGTTTTTGTTTTTTTTTCCTAGTTGGTCCGTCTAAATTTTAGCTTGTTGATGTATGAATTAGTGTTTGTAAAGATGGATTAACTAGTTTATTTTTGTTTTATTGTTTGGTCACTTCCCTAAACCTACGCTGCCGAGGTAAACTTTTTGTCGCCCAATCCTCTGAAATGCTGTGATGTAATGTGGTGCACTGGTCCGTCTGTGGTTTGCCGTGGTTGACACTGGTGTGTGTTGTGTGGGCCGCCAGAAGAGGAGGTACTGCTGGCCCACCACCAGAGGGCGCCCTGTCTGGAGTGCCAGGAAATCACCGGGAGGAGATCGAGTTTTTTGTGACTCCTGCTACCTCCCGTGTGATTTTAGGGTTCCCCTGGATGTTAAAACACAATCCCCGGATCGATTGGCCGTCCGGGGTAGTGGTTCAGTGGAGCGAGACCTGCCATCGGGTATGTTTAGGTTCCTCGGTTCCTCCCGGTTCCCAGGCTAAGGAGGAGGTCAGAGTCCCGCCCAATCTAGGGACGGTGCCGGTGGAGTACCATGACCTTGTAGATGTGTTCAGTAAGGATCTGGCGCTCACCCTTCCCCCCCACTGTCCGTACGATTGTGCCATTGATTTGGTTCCAGGCGTTGAGTTCCCGTCCAGCAGGTTGTACAACCTCTCACGACCTGAGCGCGAATCAATGGAGACCTACATCCGGGACTCTTTAGCTGCCGGGTTGATCCGGAATTCCACTTCCCCGATGGGTGCAGGTTTCTTTTTTGTGGGAAAAAAGGATGGCGGACTACGTCCATGCATTGATTACAGGGGGCTGAACGAAATCATGGTTCATAACCGATACCCATTGCCCTTGTTGGATTCAGTGTTCACGCCCCTGCATGGAGCCCAAATATTCACGAAACTAGATCTTAGAAATGCGTATCACCTGGTTCGGATCCGGAAGGGAGACGAGTGGAAGACGGCATTTAACACCCCCTTAGGTCACTTTGAGTACCTGGTCATGCCGTTCGGCCTCACAAACGCCCCCGCGACGTTCCAAGCATTGGTTAATGATGTCTTGCGGGATTTCCTGCACCGATTCGTCTTCGTATATCTAGACGATATACTCATCTTTTCTCCGGATCCTGAGACTCATGTCCGGCATGTATGTCAGGTCCTGCAGCGGTTGTTGGAGAACCGGCTGTTTGTGAAGGGCGAGAAGTGCGAGTTTCACCGCACTTCTTTGTCCTTCCTGGGGTTTATCATCTCCCCCAACTCCGTCGCTCCTGATCCGGCCAAGGTTGCGGCGGTGAGAGACTGGCCCCAACCCACTAGCCGTAGGAAGCTGCAACAGTTCCTCGGCTTTGCAAATTTCTACAGGAGGTTCATTAAGGGCTACAGTCAGGTAGTTAGCCCCCTGACAGCCCTGACCTCACCAAAAGTCCCCTTCACCTGGTCGGATCGTTGCAATGCCGCGTTCAAGGAGTTGAAACGGCGCTTCTCGTCTGCACCCGTTCTGGTGCAGCCCGATCCTAGTCGCCAGTTAGTGGTTGAAGTGGACGCCTCGGACTCAGGGATAGGAGCTGTGCTTTCCCAGAGCGGGAAGACCGATAAGGTCCTTCACCCGTGTGCCTATTTTTCCCGCAGGTTGACCCCAGCCGAACGGAACTATGACGTCGGAAATCGAGAACTCCTTGCGGTGAAAGAGGCTCTTGAAGAGTGGAGACATCTGTTGGAGGGAACGTCCGTGCCATTCACGGTTTTCACTGACCACCGGAACCTGGAGTATATCAGGACCGCCAAGCGGCTGAACCCCAGGCAAGCCCGCTGGTCACTGTTCTTCGGCCGTTTTGACTTCCGGATCACCTACCGTCCCGGGACCAAGAACCAGAAATCGGATGCCTTGTCCCGGGTACATGAAGATGAAGTCAAAGTGGAGTTGTCGGATCCACCGGAACCCATCATCCCGGAGTCCACTATCGTGGCCACCCTCACCTGGGACGTAGAGAGAACCGTCTGGGAGGCCCTGGCATGAAGCCCGGACCCCGGAACTGGGCCGAAGAACAGACTCTACGTCCCACCAGAAGCTAGGGCTGCAGTCTTGGACTTCTGTCACGGCTCTAAGTTCTCCTGTCATCCAGGGGTGCGAAGAACCGTGGCAGTTGTCCGGCAGCGCTTCTGGTGGGCGTCCCTAGAGGCCGACGTCCGGGATTATATCCAGGCCTGCACCACCTGCGCCAGGGGCAAGGCTGACCATCGCAGGGCTTCGGGACTGCTCCAGCCGCTGCCCGTGCCCCATCGCCCCTGGTCCCACATCGGCCTGGATTTTGTCACGGGCCTCCCGCCGTCCCAGGGCAACACCACCATCCTCACGATAGTGGACCGATTCTCCAAGGCGGCCCACTTCGTGGCCCTCCCGAAGCTCCCGACGGCCCAGGAGACAGCGGACCTCCTGGTCCACCACGTCGTCCGGTTGCATGGGATCCCAACAGACATCGTCTCCGATCACGGTCCCCAGTTCTCCTTGCAAGTCTGGAGGAGCTTCTGCTGGGAACTGGGGGCCACGGTGAATCTCTCATCCGGGTATCATCCCCAGACCAACGTGCAAGCAGAACGGGCCAATCAGGAGGTGGAGCAGGCCCTGCGTTGCGTGACAGCCACGCACCCGGCGGCCTGGAGTACCCATCTGGCCTGGATCGAGTATGCCCATAACAGCCAGGTGTCGCCAGCCACCGGCCTCTCCCCTTTCGAGGTGTGTCTGGGGTACCAACCCCCTTTGTTTCCGGTGGTTGAGGGAGAGGTCGGTGTGCCCTCGGTCCAGGCCCACCTACGGAAGTGCCGTCGGGTGTGGCGTGCCGCCCGTTCTGCCTTGCTGAAGGCCCGGATGAGGACGAAGGCCCATGCAGACCGTCGGCAGACCCCGGCCCCTACGTACCGGCCAGGGCAGGCAGTGTGGTTGTCTACTAAGGACATACCCCTTCAAGTGGACTCCCCTAAACTGCAGGACCGGTATATCAGTCCGTTCAAGATCATCAAGGTCATCAGTCCAGCCGCAGTGAGGCTTCAGCTTCCGGCCTCACTGCGGATCCATCCCGTTTTCCACATGTCCCGGATCAAGCCCCATCACACCTCACTCCTCTGTACTCCCGGTGAGGCACCACCTCCTGCCCGGATCATCGATGGCGAGCCGGCTTGGACTGTGCGCCGGCTCTTAGATGTCCGTAGGATGGGCCGGGGCTTCCAGTATTTGGTGGACTGGGAGGGGTATGGACCTGAAGAACGCTCCTGGGTGAAGAGGAGCTTCATCCTGGACCCGGCCCTCCTGGCCGATTTCTACCGCCGCCACCCGGACAAGCCTGGTTGGGCGCCAGGAGGCGCCCGTTGGGGGGGGGGGTCCTGTTGTGTGGGCCGCCAGAAGAGGAGGTACTGTTGGCCCACCACCAGAGGGCGCCCTGTCTGGAGTGCGGGCTCCAGGCACCAGAGGGCGCAGCCGTCTCACAGGAGCAGCCAGGGTGACAGCTGTCACGCATCACCTGCAACAGCTGTTACCAATCATCTGATCGGCAGGAGTATATCAGCAGGACGACGTCTCCACCTCTTTGCCGAGATATCGTTCTACCTGGAAGGTAACGTACCTCAGCTGACTGTTTTGACAGTATTTCTTGTGACTAGTGCATTGTTAGTGTGGACTCCTTATCCAACGAGAGGTGGAGGTAGTTTTCCTGCCGTGTGGATTGCTGGGTGCAAACGCGCCCACATTTAATTGTTTGTTGTTCCTCGCCAGCAGTACCAGGTCTGACACGCGGAGGCAGTGGCCACCTGGGAGTTCGGGACTTGGCAGCTCCAGTATTCCCGGGGTCTGGTGGCGGAGGAAATCGTGTGGTTCCGGTTCTGCCTTGGACAGACGTCCCCTATCTTCGAGCCTGCCCACACGACATCTTTGTGAATTGACTTTTGACCATTGTTGTAATCTGTTGTATTGGTTGTGCACATTCACAACAGTAAAGTGTTGTTATTTGACCTACTCCACTGACCGTTCATTTGCGCCCCCTGTTGTGGGTCCGTGTACCTACACTTTCCCAACAGGTGTGTTTGTGATCGGGTTGCTCTTAAAGTGTCCTCAGGGTGGCATAGCTGAAGCAGGAATGTGATTCATCTATTTTGAGTGTAAATAAATATTCTAAACTATACTGTTGATTGTCTGCGTATTTGCGTCCTGTAGAGAGGTGTTCTCTTCACGGATGAATCCTGGTTCACACTGTTCAGGGCAGATGGCAGACAGCGTGTGTGGCATTGTGTGGGTGAGAGGTTTTCTGATGTCAATGTTGTGGATCGAGTGGCCCATGGTGGCGATGGGGTTATGGTATGGGTAGGTGTCTGTTATGGACGAAGAACACAGGTGCATTTTATTGATGGCATTTTGAATGCACAGAGATACCGTGACGAGATCCTGAGGCCCATTGTTGTGCCATACATCCAAGAACATCACCTCATGTTGCAGCAGGATAATGCACGGCCCCATGTTGCAAGGATCTGTACACAATTCTTGGAAGCTGAAAATGTCCCAGTTCTTGTATGGCCGGCATAATCACCGGACATGTCACCCATTGAGCATGTTTGGGATGCTCTGGACCGGCGTATACGACAGCGTGTACCAGTTCCTGCCAATATCCAGCAACTTCGCACAGCCATTGAAGAGGAGTGGACCAACATTCCACAATTGACAACCTGATCAACTCTATGCGAAGATGTGTTGCACTGCATGAGGCAAATGGTGGTCACACCAGATACTGACTGGTATCCCCCCCAATAAAACAAAACTGCACCTTTCAGAGTGGCCTTTTATTGTGGACAGTCTAAGGCACACCTGTGCACTAATCATGGTGTCTAATCAGCATCTTGATATGGCACACCTGTGAGGTGGGATGGATTATCTCAGCAAAGGAGAAGTGCTCACTATCACAGATTTAGACTGGTATGTGAACAATATTTGAGGAAAATGGTGATATTGTGTATGTGGAAAAAGTTTTAGATCTTTGAGTTCATCTCATACAAAATGGGAGCAAAACCAAGTGTTGCGTTTATATTTTTGTTGAGTGTATATACGAGGTCTATTAGAAAAGAAACCGACAGTTTTATTTTTTTTAAAAACTATATGGATTTGAATCACGTGTGATTACATCAGCCAAGCTTGAACCCTTGTGCGCATGCGAGAGTTTTGTCACGCCTGTTGGTGACGTCATTCACCTGTGAGCACGCCTTGTGGAAGGAGTGGTCCAGCCCCCTTGTCGGATTTTCATTGTCTGAGAAGTTGCTGAGAGACTGGCGCTGTGCTTGAGCAAAATTTTTTCCAAAACTGTGAGGCACATCCGAGTGGACATCATTCGAGAAATTCAGATGGTTTTTGGTGTAAATTTTAACGACTGATGAGAGATTTTGGATTGTTTCTATCACTGTAAGGACTTCCCATGGAGCGGGATGTCGCGCAGCACTCCGAGGTGACGTCGTCATCCTGTTTCAAGCTGAAAACCTCCAAATTTAAGCCTCTGTTGTTAAGCCTCAGAGAACTTTCAGAAGAGGTCGGAATCAGCAGTTTATCCGGACATTCCACTGTTAAAGGAGATTTTTTTAATGAAAGACGTGCGGACGGATTGGCGCGTCGGCTCACAGCCGGCGTGGCGCGGCCGCCACAGGAAAAACACCTCCGTGTTGATAACCATTTGTAAAATCCAGGTGGCTTTTGGTGGCTTTCAGTTGAGTGAGTATCTGAGAAATTGTTTAACAGCAGGGCATGTTCCAATTTGTCCTTAAGGCTTCCAACGGAGGTGTTTTTCCTGTGGCCGGCTGCGAGCCGACGCGCCAATCTGTCCACACGTCTTTTATTAAAAAAATGTCCTTTAACAGTGGAATGTCTGGATAAACTGCTGATTCCAACCTCTTCTGAAAGTTCTCTGTTCTCTCACGACGTCCTGGGTCAACAGAGGCTTAAATTTGGAGGTTTTCAGCCTGAAACAGGATGACGACATCGCCTCGGAGCGCAGTGCGACGTCCCGCTCCATGGGAAGTCCTTACAGCGATAGAAACAATCCAAAATCTCTCATCAGCCGTTAAAATTTTCACCGAAAACCAGCTGAACTTCTCGAATGATGTCCACTCGGATGTGCCTCACAGTTTTTGAAAACATTTTGATCAAGCACAGCGCCAGTCTCTCAGCAACTTCTCAGACAAAGGAATTCCGACAAGGGGGCTGGACCACTCCTTCCACAAGGCGTGCTCACAGGCGAATGACGTCACCGACAGGCGTGAAAAAACTCTTGCATGCCCACAAGGGTTCAAGCTTGGCTGATGTAATCACACGTGATTCAAATCCATATGGTTTTTAAAAAAATAATAAGGTTGGATACTTTTCTCACAGACCTCGTATGCTACTCTGGAACTACCCCTAAACCCAAACAGTTCAACTGTCAACCCCACTGAGGTCCTTAGACTGGGTCTCATTAACATAAGATCACTGTCCTCAAAATCATTGTTGATCAATGATCTAATTATTGATCATCAGTTAGATATGATTGGGCTATGTGAAACCTGGCTTAACCTACAGCTGTCCTCCCCTTAAATGAGGCCTGCCCACCAGCACATACATTTAGTCACGTCCCTCGTGATGCGAAGCAAGGCGGGGGTGTTGCTCTTATTTATAAATCTAGGTTTAGCTTATTAGCTGCTGGGGGTTACAAATATCACTCATTTGAGCATCTCGAAGCTAGACTGCCTGATGTCTTAGCTTCACATTTGACAAATACCCAGTCAGTAGACAGACTTGTGGATAGTTTAAACTCAGTACTCAAAACTACACTCGACATGACTGCACCACCTGTGTTTAAACCGCGCTCCCCCAAATCACAGTCACCTTGGTTCAGTGATTATCTGCGTGACCTCAAGCATAAAGCAAGAGGTCTAGAACGGAAATGGTGTTGTTCAAAATTAGAAGTATTTCACCTTGCGTGGCATGATGCTATCTTAGACTATAAGCATGCATTATTAGCTACAAAGCGGACTTACTACTCTGATTTGATCAACAAAAACAAGCATAACTCAAAGTTCTTGTTCGACACGGTGGCAACACTTTTGCATGGACAACCACCTGTAGTTCGCTCTCCTTTTACAGCACAAGATTTCCTGGATTACTTTGGGAAGAAAATAGAAGACATCAGGTTAAACATATCCCAGCATGCCTTAATCCAGCCACTACGCCCTGCTATTGATGTGGGCACCACTACTGAGGTATTACCTAGATTTACAGAATTTGACAGTATCTCACTAGGCATGCTGACAAAACTCGTAATGTCAACAAAAAGCACAACCTGTTTATTTGATCCTATACCAACAAAACTGTTTAAGGACCTGTGGCCCACTCTTGGGCTGACTGTGCTGGAAATTCTTAATCTTTCTTTAGCTTCTGGATCTGTTCCTAAATGTTTCAAATCTGCAGTGATTAAACCATTACTTAAGAAACCTAATCTTGACCCTAGTGTATTGACAAACTATCGGCTGATATCAAATCTATAATTTTTCTCTAAAATTCTGGAAAAAGTGGTGTCACGGCAGCTCGTAGACTATCTTACTGATAATAATCTCTTTGAGCCACTGCAGTCTGCTTTTAGAAAATATCATTCCACAGAGACAGCTCTCACTAAAGTGGTGAATGATCTTCTGCTTACAATGGATTCGGACACCACTACGGTTCTGTTGCTGTTAGATCTCAGTGCTGCATTTGATACAGTGGTTCATCATATTCTACTTGATAGGCTGGAAAATCATTTTGGGATTACTGGGAGTGCCCTTGCATGGCTGACGTCATACTTGACCAGTCATTCTCACTGTGTTTTGTACAGTAACACTACCTCTAAAATTAGTGACATGAAATTTGGGGTTCCACAGGGGTCTGTCTTAGGCCCCCTGCTTTTCTCCCTTTATATAGCACCCCTTGGGCACATATTGCGGCGTTTTGGGATTACCTTTCACTGCTATGCAGATGATACTCAGTTATACATGCCAATAACTGCTGGTAATCTCATTCACATAAAATCCTTAGAAGATTGCCTTGCAGCAGTGAGAAGTTGGATGTCTAGAAACTTCCTACTTTTAAACTCTGGTAAGACTGGAATGATGGTTCTTGGTCCAGTGAGACATCGGCATCAATTTGACCAGTTAACGCTCAGCCTCGGCTCGTGTGTCATACATCACACTGACAAAGTGAGGAACCTTGGGGTAATTTTTGATCCTTTGTTGTCCTTTGGCCTCCACATTAGAAATATTACTAGGACTGCTTTCTTCCACCTGCGAAATATAGCGAAGATTCGTCCCATCCTGTCTATGGCTGAAGCTGAGACCCTGATCCATGCATTTATCTCTTCTAGATTGGACTACTGCAATGTTCTATTTTCTGGTTTACCGCAGTCTCGCATTAGGGGTCTCCAATTTGTTCAAAATGCTGCAGCCAGACTTTTTACACGAAGCAGAAAGTTGGACCACATTACACCCATTTTGGCATCTCTTTACTGGCTTCCTGTCCCAGTGAGATCAGATTTTAAGGTTCTGCTACTAACCTATAAAATTATTCATGGACTGGCACCTCCCTACCTAGCTGACCTAATTAAACCTTACGTACCAGCCCGGGCTTTACGTTCTCAGGGTGCAGGACTACTTTGTGTCCCTAAGGTGAATAAGAAGTCTGCGGGTCACAGAGCTTTCTCTTATCGTGTCCCTGTTCTGTGGAATGATCTCCCTGCATCAATAAAACAGTCAGATTCTGTGGAGACTTTAAAGTCCAGACTTAAGATGCACTTATTTTCCCTTTCATATTGCTAGCATACTGGTACAGTTTTGTTTTACGCTTTTTACTCTTTTAATTAATTTTATTAGTAATTGGAGCGTGCCGCGGCCTCAACTTTACCTAAATTCGGGGTCTTTTAGTGAAGTTTAGGGCTAGTGGTCGGTGATCACCTTAGTATTTCTCTGTTTTTCTTGTTTAATGCTGACAAATTATACAGTATTTCTTGTCTTTCTGATGCTTGATTCTGTTTTTTCTCTCTGTTTAAGGTGCAGCTCCATCCAGAGATGGGAGTTGTGTTTGTGTTCGCGACCCTCCTGTCCTGTGCGCCAATAGCATTTCTTGCATATTCATCCGTGAATTGTTCTGTGAATTGTTCTGTAATTTATGTTTGTATCATGGCCCAGGCAGAGGGTCACCCCTTTGAGTCTGGTCTGCTTGAGGTTTCTTCCTCAGAGGGAGTTTTTCCTTACCACTGTTGCTCTGGGGGTTGGTAAGGTTAGACCTTACCTGTGTGAAGCGCTTTGAGGCAACTCGGTTGTGATTTGGCGCTATATAAATGAAAATAAATTGAAATTGAAAATTAATACTGATATAATAACTAGGTGTGTGTTTTAATGCTGATGTAATAACCGTGTGTGTTTTAACACTGATGTAATAATGTGTGTGCTTTAATAATGATGTAATAACGTGTGTTTTAATACTGATGTAATAATCATGTGTGTGTTTTAATACTGATTTAATAACAATGTGTGTTTTAACACTGATGTAATTACCAGGTGTGTGTTTTAATGCTGATGTAATAACCATGTGTGTGGTAGAGCAGCTTGAATCTTCGACTGGACTGGGTTGCTTGACACGACGACGTTTCGCTTCAAATTGCAGAAGCTTCCTCAGCTAAAACTCTTCCTCTGGTAGTCTGACTTCTGTCTTGACTCTTGTAGAGAAGAATAACGGAAGCCACAAAAGCTGGAGTTTTAAACCTAACCAGACCCCTCCTACCGAGAGGCAGACTGGTATAAGCTAGTGACTAAACAATTGCTTTAATTAGCACCTATTGTGCTCTAGTTAGCACCCTCCTAATGACAGGGCAGCTGTCCCTCCTAACGATGGGACTGACGGCTCTTCTGA
The DNA here is from genome assembly GCF_902500255.1 of Thalassophryne amazonica. Classification (NCBI taxonomy): domain Eukaryota; kingdom Metazoa; phylum Chordata; class Actinopteri; order Batrachoidiformes; family Batrachoididae; genus Thalassophryne; species Thalassophryne amazonica. The sequence continues at coordinate 3,100,583 of NC_047113.1, forward strand.
CGAGTCTCCTGATGACGTGAATGACTCATTACCGTGAACAAAAGACCGAAACTGCTTTGACCTGAGTACCCCATTGTAAACAGGGGACAAAGCGTGTCTCAGACCCCCTCCCCAGTTAAGACTGGGTTTCAACTGTTTCACATACAATGTCTCCTTCACTCCTCTCTCAAACCATTTCTTTTCTCTGGCTAAGATTTGAACTTCCTTGTCCTCAAATGTGTGGTTAGTGTCTTTAAGGTGGAGATGAACTGCAGACTGAAGTAATAACCGAAGATCTAATAACCGTGTGTGTTTTAATACTGATGTAATAACCAGGTCTGTGATTCAGTACTGATGTAATAACCAGGTGTGGGTTTTAACACTGATGTAATAACCATGTGTGTGTTTTAATACTGATGTAATAACCATGTGTGTGTCTTAATACTGATGTAATAACTATGTGTGTGTTGTCATACTGATGTAATAACCAGGTCTGTGATTCAGTACTGATGTAATAAAAAGGTGTGGGTTTTAACACTGATGTAATAACCGTGTGTGTTGTAATACTGATGTAATAACCATGCGTGTGTTTTAATAATGATGTAATAACCAGGTGTGTGTTGTAATACTGATGTAATAATGTGTGTGTTTTAACAGTGATGTAATAACCAGGTGTGAGTTTTAATACGGATGTAATAATCATGTTTGTGTTTTAATATTGATGTAATAACCAGGTGTGGGTTTTAACACTGATGTAATAACCATGCGTGTTTTAATACTAATGTAATAACCATGTGTTTTTTAATACTGATGTAATAACCGTGTGTGTTTTAACAGTGATGTAATAACCAGGTGTGTGTTGTAATTCTGATGTAATAACATATGGGTGTATAACCATGTGTGTGTGTTTTAATACTGATGTAATAACCAGGTAATAACAGAGGCTCAGGGCTCGGAGTCCCAAGCTGAATGTAATAACTTTCAGCTTGGGACTCCGATGAGGGCGGTCGCATCTCCTCCACTCTCCCTTATCTATGTTCTCTGCTTTGACCTTCAAGTCCCCACTTCACCAGACTGTGAATTCCTCAAATTATATTGGATTCTGGATGTATTGGACTACTATTGGATTAACCAGGGAATTGATCAGCTGGTCTCTGAATGCTATTGACACCATTTTTTCTACAAGAAGGTCAGGACCGGGGGATCCTACCTGCCCAAATGGAACGTATCTTGCGGGCTATGTTCTCGACTCCTGGAGTTCCTGATGTGTGGCATGCTTGGCGCTTTTCTCCGGTGAGCACATCGAGGATTTATTCATTTTTGGTGTTATGGTAGCAGGGCTGGTACTTTTTGGCTTATGTGCTGCCTTGATCTACCGGAAAACTGGCAAGACGGTGGCATCAAGAACCACGGCCCCTCGCTTGTCCGTCATGATTAACGAGGTTGGCAAGGCAGTGCATTCTCAGACTGCGATGACTCTTGAACTCAGACGCAAATTGGATGCCATCTTGCAGCAGATGCGTGCCTTGCAGTTGAAGTTGAAGATTTCAGAGGCTGGTGAATATTTTTAATTCATAATTGGGAATACTCTTAATTCATAATTGGGATTTGGTTGTTCAAGTGGAACTGTTAAAAAGTGTTTTTCACTGCTCAAACCATAACATTACAGGCTTATTAAGCCTGAAGGTCAAATTGCCCAACTGTTTTCCTCCAGAGAAATTTCTTTGGCCTGGGGAACATTTGGCTGTTTCACTTTAACACTGATGTAATAACCATGCGTGTGTTTTAACACTGATGTAATAACCATGCGTGTGATTTAATACTGATTTAATAACCATGCATTTGTTTTAACACTGATGTAATAACCATGCATGTGATTTAATACTGATTTAATAACCATGCATGTGATTTAATATTGATTTAATAACCATGCGTGTTTTTACACTGATGTAATAATCATGCGTGTGATTTTAATACTGATGTAATAACCATGCGTGTGATTTAATACTGATGTAATTACCATGCGTGTGATTTAATACTGATTTAATAACCATGCATTTGTTTTAATACTGATTTAATAACCATGCGTGTGATTTAATATTGATTTAATAACCATGCATGTTTTTTAACACTGATGTAATAATCATGCGTGCGATTTTAATACTGATGTAATAACCATGCGTGTGATTTAATACTAATGTAATTACCATGTGTGTAATTTAATACTGATTTAATAACCATGTGTTTGTTTTAACACTGATGTAATAACCATGCATGTGATTTAATACTGATTTAATAACCATGCGTGTGATTTAATACTGATTTAATAACATGCGTTTGTGTTAACACTGATGTAATAACCATGCATGTGATTTTAATACTGATGTAATAACAATGCGTGTGATTTAATACTGATGTAATTACCATGGGTGTGATTTAATACTGATGTAATAACCATGCGTTTGTTTTAACAATGATGTAATAACCATGCGTGTGATTTAAGACTGATTTAATAACCATGTGTTTGTTTTAACATTGATGTAATAACCATGCGTGTGATGTCATACTGATTTAATAACCATGTGTTTGTTTTAACACTGATGTAATAACCATGTGTGTGTTTTAACACTGATGTAATAACCATGCGTGTGATTTAACACTGATGTAATAACCATGCGTGTGATTTAATACTGATGTAATAACCATGCGTGTGATTTTTAATACTGATGTAATAACCATGCGTGTGATTTAGTACTGATGTAATTACCATGGGTGTGATTTAATAACCATGCATTTGTTTTAACACTGATGTAATAACCATGCGTGTGATTTAATAGTGATTTAATAACCATGCGTTTGTTTTAACACTGATGTAATAACCATGCGTGTGATGTCATACTGATTTAATAACCATGAGTTTGTTTTAACACTGATGTAATAATCATGCGTGTGTTTTAACAGTGATGTAATAACCATGTGTGTGTTTTAACAGTGATGTAATAACCATGCGTGTGTTTTAATAGTGATGTAATAACCATGTGTGTGTTTTAACACTGATGTAATAACCATGCGTGTGTTTTAATACTGATGTAATAGCCATGTGTGTGTTTTAACAGTGATGTAATAACCATGCGTGTGTTTTAATAGTGATGTAATAACCATGTGTGTGTTTTAACACTGATGTAATAACCATGCGTGTGTTTTAATACTGATGTAATAGCCATGCGTGTGATTTAACACTAATGTAATAACCATGCATGTGTTTTAACACTGATGTAATAACCATGCGTGTGTTTTAACACTGATGTAATAATCATGTGTGTGTTTTAACACTGATGTAATAACCATGCTTAATACTGATGTAATAACCATGTGTGTGTTTTAACACTGATGTAATAACCATGTGTGTGTTTTAACACTGATGTAATAACCATGCTTAATACTGATGTAATAACCATGTGTGTGTTTTAACACTGATGTAATAACCATGCTTAATACTGATGTAATAACCATGTCTTTCAGTAGAAATCATTAACATGGAGGAGGTGGAATCTTTCATTTTGCAGACTTTTCCAAACTCTAGATGTTTTTTTTTATATATGTGTGTTTTTATAAAATATTCGCAGAAAAAAAACCTGATTTGAAACAAACCCTGCCTTTTGTGTCACTGTGTGTTTTGTTTGTGGGAACACCCACGTGTTGAGATCACCGTGACCGTGGACTCCTGTGGGAGTGTCTGAGGAGGGACCTACAGGGTTAACTGTGCACCTCCTCCTCCTCCTCTTCTGACTCCTCATTCCGCCGCGCGTCCTGACGGGCTGCAGATCGCCGGAGGACCGAAAACTTTTTTTTTCCTCCTCACAAACCTTCAGGCTGCGCGTCTGTACGGCCAGTGGGGAAGTGATCAATATGGATGATCGATAAGAAATCACCGGCATTAATTATTCACTTCTTCTTCCCGTAAATCTGCGGAGATGAGGAAACGCCACAGCGGAGAGGAGCGGCGGCTGTGAGCCGGAGGAGTCGGCGGCAGATGAGCGCTTCCAGAGGAGCCGAAGAGGACGCAGGAGGATGAAGAAGGAAGGAGAACAGGTTTGGACCACGGCAGAGGTGGAATATCATGAAGTTGAGTGGGAAAGGACTGTGCGCCTTCGTGTCCAGCTCCCTCCTCTTCGTGTGCGCCCTGAGCGAACTTGTGGTCGGATTACGATGCGTGTCCGTGGGCTCCTCGGTCAAAGCGCAGTTCCGCCTCAGCGCCGCGGCCGGAGCCTTCTACTCGGGGCTCCTTGTGGGAGCGGGTCAGCTCCTGCTGGGCTCCGCGCTCCTCTGCTGCGCGGGGAGACCCGGCTGCAGGAACCTGCTCCTCCTCGGGGTCGTGGTCTTCTTGCTGGGAGTCCTCACCGCCTTCTCCGGCGCCGTGGTGGACGGAGACACGGCGTCCGTGGTGGAGAGGAAATACTCCCACTACTGCTTCCACTCCGCGCACAGGAGCCGCGCGTGCGCGCAGCTGCGGGAGTACCAGCGGAGTCTGGTCCTGTCGTCGGTGCTCAGCACGCTGGAGTGCGTGTTGGGGCTCATCAACCTGCTGGTCATCAAACGGTACAAAGCGGCGCAGCTCCCGCGGAGTCGAGTGTCTGAGAGGAGGAGCGCAGGGGCCATCATCCTCGGCGAGGAGCGGGACTGCGCCTCCGCCGACTTCCAGCCGGTGTCCTACATCAACTTGGGTGTTTTTAACGTCTTTGATGACGAGGCGGGCGCCGAGGTGCAGTGCGGAGGACACCCGTGTGTGGAGCTGCCGGGTTACTCCTCCTCGGACCCGGAGCTCAACCACTGCTTCCCCTTCTCCTTCCCGCTGCCCGCCGAGCTTCCGCCCGCCTACGAGGACATTTTCCCCGCCGAGGCATGTGACACATAGCCGCTCCATCTCCTCCACGCGCTTTGCGCTTAAATCCACGCCGCCCGCCTCCTTCCTCCTCCTTCCTCCTCCTCCACAGGAGGGACGTAAACCCGCCGGAGGAGGAGAACCTCCTGCAGGCCCACGTGTGCGGGCACCGGGCCCGCACACGCAACAGCTTGCTGCCAGAACAGAAAGCAGAGTTTGTGTTTGGAATGTTTTGCCGATCAACATTTTTACTTGTGAATAAAAAGTGTGTTTAACCTCATATGACGTCATCAAGCTGATAAAGAAATCCTCGTGGGTTCGCTTTAAATATTATCTCATGATTGCGTAAACAATCAAATCCCTTTATGTTTGGGTTTTGGAAGAATCCCCAAACACTTTAAATGTACCTTCCAATCAAATCCATCCATCTAATTTCCAAACTGTAAGTTTTCAGAGGTGAATCATATGTTTTAAAAAGCATGTACAGGTTTCTGTGCCTTGATTTAAAAATTGGGAAGGGCCACGTGCTGCTGGCCACGCCCCCTCAATTAAGGAACAGAACCAATGTATGGCCTCTGAACAGCACTGTGGGCGTTGTACTCTTTGAGCATGGCATCACATGGTAAAAAAAAGTAGTTCTGTAATGTCCAACTGTGACATATGTCACAGCATTTTAAAATGAGCTGTTTCAGGCCTTAAATTTGCTCATGCCAAGAACATTTTTACTTTTACGATGGTTAAAGCAAAACTTGAAATCACATTTAACTGTAAAATGTAGCTCAATACTTTGTGCAGGATGACCCCTTTAAGTGCTATGATATGTTACTGCCACCTTATTACTTTGATTTCCATGTTGAATTTACAAAAGGATCAAGTATATATATATATTTATTCCTTAGAACAGTATTTCCATATTTACATGTGGCAGAAAAGTGCGTGAAGTTGTTTGGCTCAAACTGGATAACCTGAGCTATGAAATAACAATTTAATCTGAAATTTTAGTCCAAAGGTACCTATTATATATATATATATATATATATATATATATATATATATATATATATATATATATACACGCGCGTGCACACACACACACACACACACACTCACTCACTCCTTTTTTGGGGGTGGGGGGTGCGTAGCAGACTTTCCCTTGTTGCGTCCTTCCAGACACTATGAAGCAGCTTTGGATGTGATGCAGACTGAAGATGCTGTTTTGTGCTTTAAACTGCTGTTTTTCCTCGGGGTTCCATTTGATGCAACATGAAATAATTTATTAACTTCACCACACATAAACACAATCTCTCAGCACAGATCTTTGTGGTGTTCCAGAACATTTTCCAGCTTTGCCTGATTAATATTCAGTGTCAGTTTGAACAGGGATAAAAAACCCTCCCTCCCTGTGGTGGGACCTTTATTGTGTGTGTGTGTGTGTGTGTGTGTGTGTGTGTGTGTGTGTGTGTGTGTGTGTGTGTGTGTGTGTGTGTGTGTGTGTGTGTCCCTCAGGACCACTCTGGCTCTCTGTGTCTTGCTCAAAGACACTTTGACATGATGTCGTCAGGGATCAATCTACCACTTTTTGGTCTTTTGGAGGCTTCCACTTGAGCTTCAGACACCAAACTAAGAGAAGTAAAATGTGCATGAGTCCATTCACCCATCAAATCAGTTTAAATGTGTTCAGGGTCACAGTCGGGGTCAGCGATTCCACACAAACAACACATGGGATAAAAATCAGTTCATTGGCTATTATTACTCTGAGTAGCCAAATTAAAAAAAGTAACAGACCTTTTCCAATGAAGAAAACTGGATGACGGCAGCCACTGAATAATGAGGTGAACAACATGATGTTATTGGAAACAAGAAGCTCGTTCAACCAAACAAATTCAATTTACTGGCAGAGGACAGCCACACCAGGAATTTGTTTTAAGTCTTTCATGCTTCACGCTCTTTCTTATAAAGTGACATTTCGAAGCTTGTCAATATTTTTGCAGCACCATTGCCTGTTTTTATGATGTCAGAGGTTTTGGCACAGTGCTGCACATCACCGTGCAGGTATCGATACGTGCTCATCCTACCGTGCATTATGACACTGCCATTCCAAATGAGTCCACCCGCAGAAAGACATATTACAGTTTTAATTTAAGCACTTCTTATGAAGCTTTTCGATGTTGTTGCGTTTTGCACTGCTGCTCCCCCCCACCCCCCCCCCCCCACCCAAAAATGTGGTAGCTCAGCCAATCTATAAAAAAGGGCTCAACCCCAAAAATTGCAGAATAATTTATTGTACTTGTTTCAGATTCACTGACACTGCAGTAATAACATCTTACAAATGCACCACAGTTACGGAGGGGAAAGTCCATAACACCAAGGGAGTTATGAAGAAAAGTGGCCACCAGGACCCCATCATGACCAACGAGGTTTCACATGAAACTTGTCAGGCCCGTCTGCCTTGAATTTAGTTTCCATGTCAAAAGATGCCAACATGGCATCAAAATAAGATGTTCACTAGTCCTCAACCGCATCACCACCAACTCCCACCAGGTGATTTCACTGATGAACTCATTTGCTCAAAGTGATGTTAAGCAGTGAAATGACCTGGTGGAGTGGGTGGTTACAAAGAAACCCTGCAGCCTCTCAGTCCTTTCTGGAATCACTTTGATGCCTATGGACTATGTAAACGCCCTTGTTTTGATACATCTCTGTTCTTGATAAAACTGGTGCTTTGAATACAGCAGCAAACAGTTACTTTCCATTTAAAGATTAGTGACATAATGGCATCCTGTGCAGAGAATGAAGCAACGCTCCCTCTGTCTGTGTCATAATCTGAGTTTTTCTTGTTCCTTTTTTTCATCTATGGATCTGTTGCATTTGTATGTATAGTGCATGTGAGTTCTGCCCTGTGTGAAACAGTGGTCACATAGTGCTGTGCATTCAGTCAGGCAGGCAGACAGTGACACCTTTCTAGGTGTCACTGTTCTAGGTCCCTTCTTGGAGAAACCGTGTTCAATGTCTAAAAAGGCCTCTAACAAAGGACTTGGATGGACTAGAATTTACACAGGTCTGGCTTTTATCAGATGGCAGAAGGGAATCCAATGTTTTGGTCTGAGATTGTGGTGCCTGTGTGACATCTAGCGGTGCTAAAGTACAGAGGTGGGACGAAGTCACTCTCAAGTCATAAATCTGCAAGTCTCAAGTCATAATGACCACCAATTGTTTGTAAGCTGACTTGAGACTTGATTTGGGACTTGCAGATTGATGACTTGAGAATGACTTGATAGCGACTTCCTCCCACCTCTGCTGAAGTATTTATAGTACCTTGAAGGGTCAAAGAATACTTTGAAAATACATATATAATCTATTACCAAACCCAAGACATACTAATGAGCTTCACCAATATAATAAAATGTATTTTGTTATATATATCTTGGGCCCTACCTACTCTCTCCAATTAAAAATGTCTACACTCGTGTTTTTAGGGCCTAAAAGAATGTACAAAGTGATCAGGACAAAGATTCTACACATAAAGGATTAAGAAGACCTGGGAGGATCCATACTGTATAAGAGTTTGCAGATTCTTTGTATAATTGACTCATTTGATCCAGATCATGTAGTTTCTGACTTTGTTAGAGGTTTGGTTGCAAGCCAAGAAGTGTTGATGCAACATGTGATGTTTGGAAAAGATACATACATGCTGATTTCAGCACAGGGTTGTGGTTAGGGTTCAAGTAAGGTGGATTGAAATGTATGAAGAACAAGTACCATTAGAACCCCATGATGGCTTGATGCATGATGGCTATCCATGGCTTCCTATGATGATCCGAAATCGTTTGTTTTTTTTAACATGAACCGCATACCCATCCAACCTGGTCTCACGGCAAGTCGTTATTCAGCAGCAAGAAATATACATTAATCATTTGGTTCGTGATTTTGTGAAGAAAAGCGTCTCATTTTTGTCACAGCAGCACAAATTCATTCTAATTCATTCTGTGATGGCTGCACAAAATTAAAAGTGAAGCGGGGGGGTTGGGGTGGTTATGGTTAGGGTCGGGGGTAGGAGTAGGGTTAGGAATAGTGAATTAAAAAAACCCTGTCACGAAAATTTGACTCATTTCGTGACGGGAGGATGAGAAAAAAAACAAACAAACCGTGAGACTGGGCTGACCCATCTCATTGGTCTGTTTATCCATAGTTGATGCCATGGGAAGCAGACAAACCAGTTCTGGTTGACAAAGTTTGGAATGCAGTTGGCTACTGTACTAACTGTCCAAAGTGTTGTGTCCTTAAAGAAAGCTGCCTTCATCACCAACATTACCACTAAACATTGGGTTTTGTCACTTCTGAGCTTTAATCTTAAATGGACTGCTGCCATGCAAGGCACCCACTACACACTGGGAGCAACCAGGGGATTAAGGACCTTGCCCAAGGGCCCTTAGTGATTTTCTGGTCAGGCTGAGATTTGAACCGAGGATCCTCTGGTCTCAAGCCCAACGCTTAACCACTCGACCATCACCTCCCCCTAAATCTTGAGCAAGCAGGTTGTGAGACCAAACACAGAAAGGGAGATGATGATGTGCTTACTGTCCAAACTGTTGAGGAATCTGCAAAGTCAAAGTCTTCAGTGCTAGGAGGAGAAGATATGGACCTGCTGGTTTTGTTATGTCATGTTTACTTTACAATCAGGTTTACTTTAAACCTCAACCAAAACCACTTTCTTAAACGTCACCTGAATAGGGGGATATTAAGTCTTGTAAAACAAAACCAGGATTATGACTTTGTTCAGATGTGCTGTTTGATGCAATACTGTGACACCACATTGACATCAGCTGGGATTGTCAAGGCAGCAGGACTGACAAAAGTGAAAAGCAATTAAGATTTTCAGTGTCTTGATGGAGAATTTCTACAGAATAATGTAACCAAGCACAGTGTCATCAATGCTGAACCAAATATTAGTAAGTTCTCTTTGGATGAGATCCAGAGTAGTGGATGGATTCACTTAGACACTCTTCCAGGAAAAGATGGCACAGAGGTCTAAATTTGTTGACGTGCCAACATCAGCATCAGGTTTCATAGCCTTAGAGTTTATTTCCAGCGGCAGGAAGGACGAGGGAAGAGTGGACATTTGAAACCAGATGAAATGGAGATGGGAGATTGTAAGAGTCATGGTACTGCAGAAAAAACCCAGAAGCCTCTTTCAAAGCAGCACGGACTGTGATGCTAGAAAGCGCATCTGAAAACATCATGGATTAGAATGCATCCCTGCTTGTGAACAGTGCAGAGTAATTAGCTACAGCAGGCTTTAAAGGTTCAGGTCAAAGAGAACATTGAAGATTGGATGGGTCTTGTAGTAATATTAGAAGCTCAACATATTTGGTGTTACATACAGTGCATCCAGAAAGTATTCACAGCACCGCACATTTTCCACATTTTATGTTACAGCCTTATTCCAAAATGGATTAAATAATTTTTTTTCGCTCAAAATTTGACACACAATACCCCATAATGACAATGTGAAAGAAGTATTTTTTCATTTTAGATTTTTGCAAATTTATTAAAAATTCAAAAACTAAAAAATTACATGTACATACAGTGATGCAAATAAGTATTTGGTATGCTGTTGATTTTGCAAGTTTTCCCACCTACAACCCCAATTCCAATGAAGTTGGGACATTGTATAATATGTAAATAAAAACAGAATACACTGATTTCCAAATCCTCTTCAACCTATATTCAATTGAATACACCACAAAGATATTTAATGAGCAAAAAACAGAGTTCTCCGCGCTTCTGTATAGCACAAACAAATCTGGTGCAACCAGATAGGACTAATTTGTAAAACAGAAAAATAACTGGTGTAACAGAGAAATAAGTGCCAGACAATTTAATAAGGTGCTGAAAGCAAAAATGTACAGTAGTGTTCAGAATAATCAATCAATCAATTTTTTTATATAGCGCCAAATCACAACAAACAGTTGCCCCAAGGCGCTTTATATTGTAAGGCAAGGCCATACAATAATTATGTAAAATTAAAATAATAATTACACTATTATAGCACTACTAAAATAATTAGTAGTGCTATGTGACTAAAAAGATTAATCCAGGTTTTGAGTATATTTGTTATTGTTACATGGGAAACAAGGTACCAGTAGATTCAGTAGATTCTGAATCCTGATTCTGACCTTGTCTTTGCTTGCCTCTACTGGTGGTTGGCTCTCACTGCGGTATTGTATCACTTCCTGTTCCGGAGCACAGCGGTGTTTTTCTGTATCTGTTAGCTGTTTAATCTGCGCAGTTAGATTGATCTAGTTATCTAGATTACGATTTGTTTCCCAGTGTAATCTTTACGTGCCTTAACTAAAGCACTCATTCTGCTGAATCACCTCTAAATTATTTACACATTATTCACTTTGCGTGTTTTTAGGAATCCGCTAGCTTAGCGTAGCTACTAGCTCTTAGCCGATTTAGCATGGCGGCTTCTCCTGTCTCTCCCGCACTTTTCTGCTCTGGGTGTGAAATGTTTAGTTATTCCTCGGCCTCCTTTAGCAGTAATGGTACTTGTAATAAGTGTAGCTTATTCGTAGCTTTGGAGGCCAGGCTGGGCGAATTGGAGAATCGGCTCCGCACCGTGGAAAATTCTACAGCTAGCCAGGCCCCTGTAGTCGGTGCGGACCAAGGTAGCTTAGCCGCCGTTAGTTCCCCCCTGGCAGATCCCGAGCAGCCGGGAAAGCAGGCTGACTGGGTGACTGTGAGGAGGAAGCGTAGCCCTAAACAGAAGCCCCGTGTACACCGCCAACCCGTTCACATTTCTAACCGTTTTTCCCCACTCGACGACACACCCGCCGAGGATCAAACTCTGGTTATTGGCGACTCTGTTTTGAGAAATGTGAAGTTAGCGACACCAGCAACCATAGTCAATTGTCTTCCGGGGGCCAGAGCAGGCGACATTGAAGGAAATTTGAAACTGCTGGTTAAGGCTAAGCGTAAATTTGGTAAGATTGTAATTCACGTCGGCAGTAATGACACCCGGTTACGCCAATCGGAGGTCACTAAAATTAACATTAAATCGGTGTGTAACTTTGCAAAAACAATGTCGGACTCTGTAGTTTTCTCTGGGCCCCTCCCCAATCAGACCGGGAGTGACATGTTTAGCCGCATGTTCTCCTTGAATTGCTGGCTGTCTGAGTGGTGTCCAAAAAATGAGGTGGGCTTCATAGATAATTGGCAAAGCTTCTGGGGAAAACCTGGTCTTGTTAGGAGAGACGGCATCCATCCCACTTTGGATGGAGCAGCTCTCATTTCTAGAAATCTGGCTAATTTTCTTAAATCCTCCAAACCGTGACTATCCAGGGTTGGGACCAGGAAGCAGAGTTGTAGTCTTACACACCTCTCTGCAGCTTCTCTCCCCCTGCCATCCCCTCATTACCCCATCCCCGTAGAGACGGTGCCTGCTCCCAGACTACCAATAACCAGCAAAAATCTATTTAAGCATAAAAATTCAAAAAGAAAAAATAATATAGCACCTTCTACTGCACCACAGACTAAAACAGTTAAATGTGGTCTATTAAACATTAGGTCTCTCTCTTCTAAGTCCCTGTTGGTAAATGATATAATAATTGATCAACATATTGATTTATTCTGCCTTACAGAAACCTGGTTACAGCAGGATGAATATGTTAGTTTAAATGAGTCAACACCCCCGAGTCACACTAACTGTCAGAATGCTCGTAGCACGGGCCGGGGCGGTGGATTAGCAGCAATCTTCCATTCCAGCTTATTAATGAATCAAAAACCCAGACAGAGCTTTAATTCATTTGAAAGCTTGTCTCTTAGTCTTGTCCATCCAAATTGGAAGTCCCAAAAACCAGTTTTATTTGTTATTATCTATCGTCCACCTGGTCGTTACTGTGAGTTTCTCTGTGAATTTTCAGACCTTTTGTCTGACTTAGTGCTTAGCTCAGATAAGATAATTATAGTGGGCGATTTTAACATCCACACAGATGCTGAGAATGACAGCCTCAACACTGCATTTAATCTATTATTAGACTCTATTGGCTTTGCTCAAAAAGTAAATGAGTCCACCCACCACTTTAATCATATCTTAGATCTTGTTCTGACTTATGGTATGGAAATAGAAGACTTAACAGTATTCCCTGAAAACTCCCTTCTGTCTGATCATTTCTTAATAACATTTACATTTACTCTGATGGACTACCCAGCAGTAGGGAATAAGTTTCATTACACTAGAAGTCTTTCAGAAAGCACTGTAACTAGGTTTAAGGATATGATTCCTTCTTTATGTTCTCTAATGCCATATAACAACACAGTGCAGAGTAGCTACCTAAACTCTGTAAGGGAGATAGAGTATCTCGTCAATAGTTTTACATCCTCATTGAAGACAACTTTGGATGCTGTAGCTCCTCTGAAAAAGAGAGCTTTAAATCAGAAGTGTCTGACTCCATGGTATAACTCTCAAACTCGTAGCTTAAAGCAGATAACCCGTAAGTTGGAGAGGAAATGGCGTCTCACTAATTTAGAAGATCTTCACTTAGCCTGGAAAAAGAGTCTGTTGCTCTATAAAAAAGCCCTCCGTAAAGCTAGGACATCTTTCTACTCATCACTAATTGAAGAAAATAAGAACAACCCCAGGTTTCTTTTCAGCACTGTAGCCAGGCTGACAAAGAGTCAGAGCTCTATTGAGCTGAGTATTCCATTATCTTTAACTAGTAATGAGTTCATGACTTTCTTTGCTAACAAAATTTTAACTATTAGAGAAAAAATTACTCATAACCATCCCAAAGACGTATCGTTATCTTTGGCTGCTTTCAGTGATGCCGGTATTTGGTTAGACTCTTTCTCTCCGATTGTTCTGTCTGAGTTATTTTCATTAGTTACTTAATCCAAACCATCAACATGTTTATTAGACCCCATTCCTACCAGGCTGCTCAAGGAAGCCCTACCATTATTTAATGCTTCGATCTTAAATATGATCAATCTATCTTTGTTAGTTGGCTATGTACCACAGGCTTTTAAGGTGGCAGTAATTAAACCATTACTTAAAAAGCCATCACTTGACCCAGCTATCTTAGCTAATTATAGGCCAATCTCCAACCTTCCTTTTCTCTCAAAAATTCTTGAAAGGGTAGTTGTAAAACAGCTAACTGATCATCTGCAGAGGAATGGTCTATTTGAAGAGTTTCAGTCAGGTTTTAGAATTCATCATAGTACAGAAACAGCATTAGTGAAGGTTACAAATGATCTTCTTATGGCCTCGGACAGTGGACTCATCTCTGTGCTTGTTCTGTTAGACCTCAGTGCTGCTTTTGATACTGTTGACCATAAAATTTTATTACAGAGATTAGAGCATGCCATAGGTATTAAAGGCACTGCGCTGCGGTGGTTTGAATCATATTTGTCTAATAGATTACAATTTGTTCATGTAAATGGGGAATCTTCTTCACAGACTAAAGTTAATTATGGAGTTCCACAAGGTTCTGTGCTAGGACCAATTTTATTCACTTTATATATGCTTCCCTTAGGCAGTATTATTAGACGGTATTGCTTAAATTTTCATTGTTACGCAGATGATACCCAGCTTTATCTATCCATGAAGCCAGAGGACACACACCAATTAGCTAAACTGCAGGATTGTCTTACAGACATAAAGACATGGATGACCTCTAATTTCCTGCTTTTAAACTCAGATAAAACTGAAGTTATTGTTCTTGGCCCCACAAATCTTAGAAACATGGTGTCTAACCAGATCCTTACTCTGGATGGCATTACCCTGACCTCTAGTAATACTGTGAGAAATCTTGGAGTCATTTTTGATCAGGATATGTCATTCAAAGCGCATATTAAACAAATATGTAGGACTGCTTTTTTGCATTTACGCAATATCTCTAAAATCAGAAAGGTCTTGTCTCAGAGTGATGCTGAAAAACTAATTCATGCATTTATTTCCTCTAGGCTGGACTATTGTAATTCATTATTATCAGGTTGTCCTAAAAGTTCCCTAAAAAGCCTTCAGTTAATTCAAAATGCTGCAGCTAGAGTGCTGACGGGGACTAGAAGGAGAGAGCATATCTCACCCATATTGGCCTCTCTTCATTGGCTTCCTGTTAATTCTAGAATAGAATTTAAAATTCTTCTTCTTACTTATAAGGTTTTGAATAATCAGGTCCCATCTTATCTTAGGGACCTCGTAGTACCATATCACCCCAATAGAGCGCTTCGCTCTCAGACTGCAGGCTTACTTGTAGTTCCTAGGGTTTGTAAGAGTAGAATGGGAGGCAGAGCCTTCAGCTTTCAGGCTCCTCTCCTGTGGAACCAGCTCCCAATTCAGATCAGGGAGACAGACACCCTCTCTACTTTTAAGATTAGGCTTAAAACTTTCCTTTTTGCTAAAGCTTATAGTTAGGGCTGGATCAGGTGACCCTGAACCATCCCTTAGTTATGCTGCTATAGACGTAGACTGCTGGGGGGTTCCCATGATGCACTGTTTCTTTCTCTTTTTGCTCTGTATGCACCACTCTGCATTTAATCATTAGTGATCGATCTCTGCTCCCCTCCACAGCATGTCTTTTTCCTGGTTCTCTCCCTCAGCCCCAACCAGTCCCAGCAGAAGACTGCCCCTCCCTGAGCCTGGTTCTGCTGGAGGTTTCTTCCTGTTAAAAGGGAGTTTTTCCTTCCCACTGTAGCCAAGTGCTTGCTCACAGGGGGTCGTTTTGACCGTTGGGGTTTTACATCATTATTGTATGGCCTTGCCTTACAATATAAAGCGCCTTGGGGCAACTGTTTGTTGTGATTTGGCGCTATATAAAAAAAAAATTGATTGATTGATTGATTCTCACAAATCCAACAAGACCAAGCATTCATGATATGGGCATGTTTCTCCTACTATGGTGTTGGGCCTATATATCGCATACCAGGTATCATGGATCAGTTTGGATATGTCAGAATACTTGAAGAGGTCATGTTGCCTTATGCTGAAGAGGACATGCCCTTGAAATGGGTGTTTCAACAAGACAATGACCCCAAGCACACTAGTAAACCAGCAAAATCTTGGTTCCAAACCAACAAAATTAATGCCTCGCAGATGTGAAGAAATCATGAAAAACTGTGGTTATACAACTAAATACTAGTTTAGTGATTCACAGGATTGCTAAAAAAGCAGTTTGAACATAATAGTTTTGAGTTTGTAGCTTCAACAGCAGATGCTACTATTATTGTGAACAACCCCTTTTCTACTTTTTTTTTTACTAATAGCCCAATTTCATAGCCTTAAGAGTGTGCATATCATGAATGCTTGGTCTTGTTGGATTTGTGAGAATCTACTGAATCTACTGGTACCTTGTTTCCCATGTAACAATAAGAAATATACTCAAAACCTGGATTAATCTTTTTAGTCACATAGCACTACTATTATTCTGAACACGGCTGTACATGGGACTAACGTTTTGATGTGAGAGTCACATCTTCCTCAGAGATGACAGAGATGGTACAGCTTAAATACTAATAAGAAGCAGAAGTCCTGATGCTTCCAAAGGGGCATGACCATCCGTCAGACACAACACTCACTCAATTATTAATCAGTTCATGATTAGAAACACACTGTCACTGTCACCATCTCTGTCTTTGCAGGACTCTGAGGAAGATGTGACTCTCACATTTAAACATTAGTCCCGTATACATTTTTGCTTTCAGCACCTTATTAAATTGTCTGGCACTTATTTCTGTGTTGCACCAGTTATTTTTCTCTTTTACAAGATATTTAATGTTCAAACTGATAAACTTTATTGTTTTTGAGCAAATATTTGCTCATTTTGAAATGGATGCCTGCAACACGTTTCAAAAAAGCTGGGACAGTGGTATGTTTCCCACTGTGTTACATCACCTTTGCTTCTAACAACACTCAATAAGCATTTGGGAACTGAGGACACTAATTGTTGAAGCTTTGTAGGTGGAATTCTTTCCCATTCTTGCTTGATATACGACTTCAGTTGTTCAACAGTCCGGGGTCTCCGTTGTCGTATTTTGTACTTCATAATGCGCCACACATTTTCAGTGGGCAACAGGTCTGGACTGCAGGCAGGCCAGTCTAGTACCCGCACTCTTTTACTACGAAGCCACGCTGTTGTAACGTGCAGAATGTGGCTTGGCATTGTCTTGCTGAAATAAGCAGGGACGTCCCTGAAAAAGACGGTGCTTGGACGGCAGCATGTGTTGCTCCAAAACCTGGATGTACCTTTCAGCATTGATGGTGCCATCACAGATGTGTAAGTTGTCCATGGGCACTAACACACCCCCATAGCATCACAGATGCTGGCTTTTGAACTTTGCACTGGTAACAATCTGGATGGTCTTTTCCCTCTTTTGTCCGGAGGACACGACGTCCATGATTTCCAGAAACAATTTGAAATGTGGACTCATCAGACCACAGCACACTTTCCCACTTTGCGTCTGTCCATTTTAAATGAGCTCGGATCCAGAGAAGGCGGCGGTGTTTCTGGATGTTGTTGATGTTTGGCTTTCGCTTTGCATGGTAGAGTTTTAACTTGCACTTGTAGATGTAGCGACGAACTGTGTTAACTGACAATGGTTTTCTGAAGTGTTCCTGAGCCCACTCGGTAAGATCCTTTACACAATGATGTCGGTTTTTAATGCAGTGCTGCCTGAGGGATCGAAGGTCACGGGCATTCAGTGTTGGTTTTCGGCTTTGCCACTTACGTGTAGAAAGTTCTCCAGATTCTCTGAAGCTTCTGATTGTATTATGGACTGTAGATGATGGAATCCCTAAATTCCTTGCAATTGAATGTTGAGAAATATTGTTCCTAAACTGTTGGACTATTTATTCACATAGATGCTCACAAAGTGGTGATCCTCGCCCCATCTTTGCTTGTGAACGGCTGAGACTTTTGGGGATGCTCCTTTTATACCCAATCATGACACTCACAATTAGTGTCCTCAGTTCTCAAACGCTTATTGAGTGTTGTTAGAAGGAAAGGTGATGTAACACAGTGGCAAACATACCACTGTCCCAAAACAATAAAGTCTATCAGTTTGAACATTAAATATGTTGTCTTCATGGTGTAGTCAATTGAATATAGGTTAAAGAGGATTTGCAAATGACTGTATTCTGTTTTTATTTACATTTCACACAACGTCCCAACTTCATTGGAATTGGGGTTGTACAAAGAATGGAGAGGTCTGTAATTTTTATCATAGGTAGACTTCAACTGTGAGAGACAGAATCTAAAAAAATATTACATGAAATAAATATTTGATGCAATAGGAAAACAGAAATCTTTGTTTGCAATTACAGAGGTCAGACATTTCCTGTAGTTCTTGACCAAGTTTTCACACACTGCAGAAGGAATTTTGGTCCACTCCTCCATATAGATCTTCTCCAGATCTTTCAGGTTTGGAGTTTCAGCTCCCTCCAAAGATTTTCTATTGAGTTCAGGTCTGAGACTGGCCAGGCCACTCCAGGACCTTGAAATGCTTCTTACGGAGCCCCTCCTTAGTTGCCCTGACTGTGTGTTTGGGGTCATTGTCATGCTGGAAGACCCAGCCATGACCCATCTTCAATGCTCTTACTGAGGGAAGGAGGTTGTTTGCCAATATCTTGTGATACATGACCCCATCCATTCTTCCTTCAATACGGTGCAGTCGTCCTGTCCTCTTTGCAGAAAACCACCCCCAAAAAAGACGTTTTCACCCTCATGCTTCATGGTTGGGACAGTGTTCTTGGGGTTGTTCTGATCCTCCAATCACAGCGAGTGGAGTTGATACAAAGAAGCTCTATTTTGGTCTCTTCTGACCACATGACCTTCTCCCATGCCTCCTCTGGATCATCCAGATGGTCACTGATGAACCTCAAACGGGCCTGGACATGTGCTGGCTTAAGCAGGGGGACCTTGTTGCCCTGCAGGATTTTAAACCTTGACAGCATCATGTGTTACTAATGTAATCTTTGTGACTGTGGTCCCAGCTCTCTTCATGTCATTGACCACGTCCTCCTGTGTAGTTTTGGGCTTTCTCAGAATCATCCTAGCCCCACGAGGTGAGATCTTGCATGAAGCTTTCATTTTCTAATAATTACGCCAACAGTTGTTGCTTTCTCACCAAGCTGCTTGCCTGTTGTCCTGTAGTCCATCCCAGCCTTGTGCAGGTCTACAATTTTGTCCCTGGTGTCCTTAGACAGCTCTTTGGTCTTGGCCATGGTGGACAGGTTGGAGTGTGATTGATTGAGTGTGTGAACAGGTGTCTTTTATACAGGTAACAAGTTAAAACAGGTGCAATTAATACAGGTAAAGAGTGCAGAATAAGAGGGCTTCTTAAAGAAAAATTAACAGGTCTGTGAGAGACAGAATTCTTGCTGGTTGGTAGGTGATCAAATACTTATTTCGTATTATACTTATCTTCTTTTACTTATTTGCAAATTAAATATTTAAAAATCATACAATGTGATTTTCCAAATTTGTTTATTAGATTCTGTCTCTCACAGTTGAAGTCTACCTACAATAAAAATTACAGACCTCTCCATTGTTTGTAGGTGAGAAAACTTTGAGAGTGTATCAAATATTTATTTGCCTCAGTGTAGGTCGTCACAGCCTTTGCCATGAAGCTCAAAATTGAGCTCAGGTGCATCCTGTTTCCACTGATCATCCTTGAGATGTTTCTACAGTTTAATTGGAGTCCACCTGGGGTAAATTCAGTTGACTGGATGTGATTTAGAAAGACACACACCTGTCTATGTATAAGTTCCCACAGTGACAGTCAGAGCACAAACCAAGCATGAAGTCAAAGGAATTGTCTGTAGACCTCCGAGACAGGATTGTCTCGAGGCACAAATCTGGGGAAGGGTACAGAAACATTTCTGCTGTTTTGAAGGTCCCAATGAGCACAGTGGCCTCCATCATTCATACAGTAAACTGAAGAAGTTTGGATCCACCAGGACTCTTCCTAGAGCTGACCGCACGTCAAAACTGAGTAATTAGGGTAGAAGGGCCTTAGTTAGGGAGGTGACCAAGAACCCGATGGACACTCTTTCAGAGCTCCAACATTCTTCTGTGGAGACAGTTGAACCTTCCAGAAGGACAACCATCTCTGCAATAATTCACCAATCAGGTCTGTATGGTATAGTGGCCAGACGGAAGCTACTCCTTCATGAAAGGCACATGGTAGTCCACCTGGAGTTTGCCAAAAGACACCTGGAGGACTCTCCGACCATGAGACACAAAATTCTCTGGTCTGGTGAGACAAAGATTGAACTCTTTGGCGTGAATGCCAGGCGTCATGTTTGGAGGAAACAGGCACCTTCCCTACACTGAAGCATGATGATGACAGCATCATGCTGTGTGGATGTTTTTCAGCGGCAGGAACTGGGAGACTAGTCAGGATTGAGGGAAAGATTAATTCAGCAATGTACAGAGAGATCCTGGATGAAAACCTGCCCCAGATTGCTCTCAACCTCAGACTGGGGCAACGGTTCATCTTTCAGCAGGACAATGACCCTAAGCACACAGCCAAGATATCAAAGGAGTGGCTTCAGGACAACTCTGTGAATGTCCTTGAGTGGCCCAGCCAGAGCCCAGACCTGAATTTGATTGAACAGCTCTGGAGAGATCTGAAAATATCTGTGCACCGACGCTCCCCATCCAACCTGATGGAGCTTGAGAGGTGCTGCAAAGAGGAATGGACCAAACTGCCCAAAGATAGGTGCACCAAGCTTGTGGCATCATATTCAAGAAGACTTGAGGCTGTAATTGCTGCCAAAGGTGCATCAACAAAGTACTGAGCAAAGGGTGTGCATACTTATGGACATGTGATTTTTATTTATTTTGTTGTTGTTGTTGTTGTTTTTAATAAATTTGCAAAAAAAACCCAACTTTTTTATGTTGTCATTATGGGGTGTTGTGAGCAGAAATTTGAGGGGAAAAATGAATTTATTCCATTCTGGAATAAGGTTGCAACATAACAAAATGTGGAAAAATTGTGAATACTTTCCAGATGCACTGTATGTAGTGAAAGTTTTGGACTTTTTGAGACTTTCTCTAATTATCAACAGTGATTTTCACGTGTCTGGGTTGTCAGACTCTGAGATCGAGAGCTGTTTGGGAAGAGCTTGCAGAGACATCAGGTTGCTGGACAGAAGTATTTGGTGATGTGGCTATCTATTCAGGGGAACGAAGGTCCAAGTCTTTTGGTCCCTGGTACCTCCTGTCTTACTGTATGGTTGTGAGACTTCCAAATCAAATCAAATCAAATCAATTTTATTTATATAGCGCCAAATCACAACAAACAGTCGCCCCAAGGCACTTTATATTGTAAGGCAAAAGCCATACAATAATTACAGAAAAACCCCAACGGTCAAAATGACCCCCTATGAGCAAGCACTTGGCGACAGTGGGAAGGAAAACTCCCTTTTAACAGGAAGAAACCTCCAGCAGAACCATGCTCAGGGAGGGGCAGTCTTCTGCTGGGACTGGTTGGGGCTGAGGGAGAGAACCAGGAAAAAGACATGCTGCGGAGGGCAGCAGAGATCAATCACTAATGATTAAATGCAGAGTGGTGCATACAGAGCAAAAAGAGAAAGAAACACTCAGTGCATCATGGGAACCCCCCAGCAGTCTAAGTCTATAGCAGCATAACTAAGGGATGGTTCAGGGTCACCTGATCCAGCGCTAACTATAAGCTTTTTCAAAAAGGAAAGTTTTAAGATTAATCTTAAAAGTAGAGAGGGTGTCTGTCTCCCTGATCCGAATTAGGGAGATATTGCGCAAATGTAAAAAAGCAGTCCTACATATTTGCTTTATATGCGCTTTGAATGACATATCCTGATCAAAAATGACTCCAAGATTTCTCACAGTATTACTAGAGGTCAGGGTAATGCCATCCAGAGTAAGAATCTGGTTAGACACCATGTTTCTAATATTTGTGGGGCCAAGTACAATAACTTCAGTTTTATCTGAGTTTAAAAGCAGGAAATTAGAGGTCATCCATGTCTTTATGTCTGTAAGACATTCCTGCAGTTTAGCTAATTGGTGTGTGTCCTCTGGCTTCATGGATAGATAAAGCTGGGTATCATCTGGGTAACAATGAAAATTTAAGCAATGCTGTCTAATAATACTGCCTAAGGGAAGCATGTATAAAGTGAATAAAATTGGTCCTAGCACAGAACCTTGTGGAACTCCATAATTAACCTTAGTCTCTGAAGAAGATTCCCCATTTACATGAACAAATTGTAATCTATTAGATAAATTAATGAGATGCCATTTCCTCTCCAGCTTACAAGTTATCTGCTTTAAGCTGCGAGTTTGTGGGTTATACCACGGAGTCAGGCACTTCTGATTTAAGGCTCTCTTTTTCAGAGGAGCTACAGCATCCAAAGTTGTGCTCAATGAGGATGTAAAGCTATTGACGAGATAATCTATCTCACTCACAGAGTTTAGGTAGCTACTCTGCACTGTGTTGGTATATGGCATTGGAGAACATAAAGAAGGAATCATATCCTTAAACCTAGTTACAGCGCTTTCCGAAAGACGTCTACTGTAATGAAACTTATTCCCCACTGCTGGGTAGTCCATTAAAGTAAATGTAAATGTTATTAAGAAATGATCAGACAAAAAGGGGTTTTCAGGGAATACTGTTAAGTCTTCAATTTCTATGCCATATGTCAATCAATCAATCAATTTTTTTTATATAGCGCCAAATCACAACAAACAGTTGCCCCAAGGCGCTTTATATTGTAAGGCAAGGCCATACGATAATTATGTAAAACCCCAATGGTCAAAACGACCCCCTGTGAGCAAGCACTTGGCTACAGTGGGAAGGAAAAACTCCCTTTTAACAGGAAGAAACCTCCAGCAGAACCAGGCTCAGGGAGGGGCAGTCTTCTGCTGGGACTGGTTGGGGCTGAGGGAGAGAACCAGGAAAAAGACATGCTGTGGAGGGGAGCAGAGATCGATCACTAATGATTAAATGCAGAGTGGTGCATACAGAGCAAAAAGAGTAAGAAACAGTGCATCATGGGAACCCCCCAGCAGTCTACATCTATAGTAGCATAACTAAGGGATGGTTCAGGGTCACCTGATCCAGCCCTAACTATAAGCTTTAGCAAAAAGGAAAGTTTTAAGCCTAATCTTAAAAGTAGAGAGGGTATCTGTCTCCCTGATCTGAATTGGGAGCTGGTTCCACAGGAGAGGAGCCTGAAAGCTGAAGGCTCTGCCTCCCATTCTACTCTTACAAACCCTAGGAACTACAAGTAAGCCTGCAGTCTGAGAGCGAAGCGCTCTATTGGGGTGATATGGTACTACGAGGTCCCTAAGATAAGATGGGACCTGATTATTCAAAACCTTATAAGTAAGAAGAAGAATTTTAAATTCTATTCTAGAATTAACAGGAAGCCAATGAAGAAAGGCCAATATGGGTGAGATATGCTCTCTCCTTCTAGTCCCCGTCAGTACTCTAGCTGCAGCATTTTGAATTAACTGAAGGCTTTTTAGGGAACTTTTAGGACAACCTGATAATAATGAATTACAATAGTCCAGCCTAGAGGAAATAAATGCATGAATTAGTTTTTCAGCATCACTCTGAGACAAGACCTTTCTGATTTTAGAGATATTGCGTAAATGCAAAAAAGCAGTCCTACATATTTGTTTAATATGCGCTTTGAATGACATATCCTGATCAAAAATGACTCCAAGATTTCTCACAGTATTACTAGAGGTCAGGGTAATGCCATCCAGAGTAAGGATCTGGTTAGACACCATGTTTCTAAGATTTGTGGGGCCAAGTACAATAACTTCAGTTTTATCTGAGTTTAAAAGCAGGAAATTAGAGGTCATCCATGTATTTATGTCTGTAAGACAATCCTGCAGTTTAGCTAATTGGTGTGTGTCCTCTGGCTTCATGGATTGATAAAGCTGGGTATCATCTGCGTAACAATGAAAATTTAAGCAATACCGTCTAATAATACTACCTAAGGGAAGCATGTATAAAGTGAATAAAATTGGTCCTAGCACAGAACCTTGGCCTATAATTAACTAAGATAGCTGGGTCAAGTGATGGCTTTTTAAGTAATGTTTTAATTACTGCCACCTTAAAAGCCTGTGGTACATAGCCAACTAACAAAGATAGATTGATCATATTTAAGATCGAAGCATTAAATAATGGTAGGGCTTCCTTGAGCAGCCTGGTAGGAATGGGGTCTAATAAACATGTTGATGGTTTGGATGAAGTAACTAATGAAAATAACTCAGACAGAATAATCGGAGAGAAAGAGTCTAACCAAATACCGGCATCACTGAAAGCAGCCAAAGATAACGATACGTCTTTGGGATGGTTATGAGTAATTTTTTCTCTAATAGTTAAAATTTTGTTAGCAAAGAAAGTCATGAAGTCATTACTAGTTAAAGTTAATGGAATACTCAGCTCAATAGAGCTCTGACTCTTTGTCAGCCTGGCTACAGTGCTGAAAAGAAACCTGGGGTTCTTCTTATTTTCTTCAATTAGTGATGAGTAGAAAGATGTCCTAGCTTTACGGAGGGCTTTTTTATAGAGCAACAGACTCTTTTTCCAGGCTAAGTGAAGATCTTCTAAATTAGTGAGACGCCATTTCCTCTCCAACTTACGGGTTATCTGCTTTAAGCTACGAGTTTGTGAGTTATACCACGGAGTCAGGCACTTCTGATTTAAAGCTCTCTTTTTCAGAGGAGCTACAGCATCCAAAGTTGTCTTCAATGAGGATGTAAAACTATTGACGAGATACTCTATCTCACTTACAGAGTTTAGGTAGCTACTCTGCACTGTGTTGGTATATGGCATTAGAGAACATAAAGAAGGAATCATATCCTTAAACCTAGTTACAGCGCTTTCTGAAAGACTTCTAGTGTAATGAAACTTATTCCCCACTGCTGGGTAGTCCATCAGAGTAAATGTAAATGTTATTAAGAAATGATCAGACAGAAGGGAGTTTTCAGGGAATACTGTTAAGTCTTCTATTTCCATACCATAAGTCAGAACAAGATCTAAGATATGATTAAAGTGGTGGGTGGACTCATTTACTTTTTGAGCAAAGCCAATAGAGTCTAATAATAGATTAAATGCAGTGTTGAGGCTGTCATTCTCAGCATCTGTGTGGATGTTAAAATCGCCCACTATAATTATCTTATCTGAGCTAAGCACTAAGTCAGACAAAAGGTCTGAAAATTCACAGAGAAACTCACAGTAACGACCAGGTGGACGATAGATAATAACAAATAAAACTGGTTTTTGGGACTTCCAATTTGGATGGACAAGACTAAGAGTCAAGCTTTCAAATGAATTAAAGCTCTGTCTGGGTTTTTGATTAATTAATAAGCTGGAATGGAAGATTGCTGCTAATCCTCCGCCCCGGCCCGTGCTACTAGCATTCTGACAGTTAGTGTGACTCGGGGGTGTTGACTCATTTAAACTAACATATTCATCCTGCTGTAACCAGGTTTCTGTAAAGCAGAATAAATCAATATGTTGATCAATTATTATATCGTTTACCAACAGGGACTTAGAAGAGAGAGACCTAATGTTTAATAGACCACATTTAACTGTTTTAGTCTGTGGTGCAGTTGAAGGTGCTATATTATTTTTTCTTTTTGAATTTTTATGCTTAAATAGATTTTTGCTGGTTATTGGTGGTCTGGGAGCAGGCACCGTCTCTACGGGGATGGGGTAATGAGGGGATGGCAGGGGGAGAGAAGCTGCAGAGAGGTGTGTAAGACTACAACTCTGCTTCCTGGTCCCAACCCTGGATAGTCACGGTTTGGAGGATTTAAGAAAATTGGCCAGATTTCTAGAAATGAGAGCTGCTCCATCCAAAGTGGGATGGATGCCGTCTCTCCTAACAAGACCAGGTTTTCCCCAGAAGCTTTGCCAATTATCTATGAAGCCCACCTAATTTTTTGGACACCACTCAGACAGCCAGCAATTCAAGGAGAACATGCGGCTAAACATGTCACTCCCGGTCCGATTGGGGAGGGGCCCAGAGAAAACTACAGAGTCCAACATTGTTTTTGCAAAGTTACACACCGATTTAATGTTAATTTTAGTGACCTCCGATTGGCGTAACCGGGTGTCATTACTGCCGACGTGAATTACAATCTTACCAAATTTACGCTTAGCCTTAGCCAGCAGTTTCAAATTTCCTTCAATGTCGCCTGCTCTGGCCCCCGGAAGACAATTGACTATGGTTGCTGGTGTCGCTAACTTCACATTTCTCAAAACAGAGTCGCCAATAACCAGAGTTTGATCCTCGGTGGGTGTGTCGCCGAGTGGGGAAAAACGGTTAGAAATGTGAACGGGTTGGCGGTGTACACGGGGCTTCTGTTTAGGGCTACGCTTCCTCCTCACAGTCACCCAGTCGGCCTGCTTTCCCGGCTGCTCGGGATCTGCCAGGGGGTAACTAACGGCGGCTAAGCTACCTTGGTCCGCACCGACTACAGGGGCCTGGCTAGCTGTAGAATTTTCCATGGTGCGGAGCCGAGTCTCCAATTCGCCCAGCCTGGCCTCCAAAGCTATGAATAAGCTACACTTATTACAATTACCATTACTGCTAAAGGAGGCCGAGGAATAACTAAACATTTCACACCCAGAGCAGAAAAGTGCGGGAGAGACAGGAGAAGCCGCCATGCTAAATCGGCTAAGAGCTAGTAGCTACGCTAAGCTAGCGGATTCCTAAAAACACGCAAAGTGAATAATGTGTAAATAATTTAGAGGTGATTCAGCAGAAGGAGTGCTTTAGTTAAGGCACGTAAAGATTACCCTGGGAAACAAATCGTAATCTAGATAACTAGATCAATCTAACTGCGCAGATTAAACAGCTAACAGATACAGCTAACAGATATGTCAGAACAAGATCTAAAGTGTGGCTAAAGTAGTGGGTGGGCTCATTTACATTTTGAGCGAAGCCAACTGAGTCTAATAATAGATTAAATGCAGTGTTGAGGCTGTCATTCTCAGCATCTATGTGGATGTTAAAATCACCCACTATAATTATCTTATCTGAGCTAAGCACAGACAAAAGGTCAGACAAAAGGTCTGAAAAATCACAAAGAAACTCACAGTAACGACCAAGTGGACGATAGATAATAACAAATTTTTTGAGACTTCCAATTTGGATGGACAAGACTAAGAGTCAAGCTTTCAAATGAATTAAAGCTCTGTCTGGGTTTTTGATTAATTAATAAGCTGGAATGGAAGATTGCTGCTAATCCTCCCCCTCGGCCCGTGCTACGAGCATTCTGGCAGTTAGTGTGACTCGGGGGTGTTGACTCATTTAAACTAATATATTCATCCTGCTGTAACCAGGTTTCTGTAAGGCAGAATAAATCAATATGTTGATCAATTATTATATCATTTACCAACAGGGACTTAGAAGAGAGAGACCTAATGTTTAATAGACCACATTTAACTGTTTTAGTCTGTGGTGCAGTTGAAGGTGCTATATTATTTTTTCTTTTTGAATTTTTATGCTTAAATAGATTTTTGCTGGTTATTGGTGGTCTGGGAGCAGGCACCGTCTCTACGGGGATGGGGTAATGAGGGGATGGCAGGGGGAGAGAAGCTGCAGAGAGGTGTGTAAGACTACAACTCTGCTTCCTGGTCCCAACCCTGGATAGTCACGGTTTGGAGGATTTAAGAAAATTGGCCAGATTTCTAGAAATGAGAGCTGCTCCATCCAAAGTGGGATGGATGTCGTCTCTCCTAACAAGACCAGGTTTTCCCCAGAAGCTTTGCCAATTATCTATGAAGCCCACCTCATTTTTTGGACACCACTCAGACAGCCAGCAATTCAGGGAGAACATGCGGCTAACATGTCACTCTCGGTCCGATTGGTGAGAGGCCCAGAGAAAACTACAGAGTCTGACATTGTTTTTGCAAAGTTACACACCGATTCAATGTTAATTTTAGTGACCTCCAATTGGCGTAACCATGTGTCATTACTGCCGACGTGAATTACAATCTTACCAAATTTACGCTTAGCCTTATCCAGCAGTTTCAAATTTCCTTCAGTGTCACCTGCTCTGGCCCCTGGAAGACAACTGACTATGGTTGCTGGTGTCGCTAACTTCACATTTCTCAAAACAGAGTCGCCAATAACCAGAGTTTGATCCTCGGCGGGTGTGTCGTCGAGTGGGGAAAAACGGTTAGAAATGTGAACGGGTTGGTGGTGTACAGGGGGCTTCGGTTTAGAACTATGCTTCGTCCTCACAGTCACCCAGCCGGCCTGCTTTCCCGGCTGCTCGGGATCTGCTGGGGGACAGCTAACTGACCTAACATGATGGTCTTGGTCCTCTGTCGGTCTCTTTGGAAGATCCTTGGGTAATGTATCTGTGTCAAGTAGATACTTGGCTGAGGGGTATCACTTTCATTGTGAGGGAACACCAGCTAGGTCATCTTTGATACGTGGCTTGCTTCTCTGGGTATGATGCAGCATGCAGGTGCCTCTATGTTGAGGCCCCCAGTGGACAAGCAGCCCAGGGGAACACCTACGTTTCACCTTGCTGCAGCAGATGGTAACATTTGAGAGTTGGGGATGGACCAGTTACTTGCCTGGGTGGTTGCTATGCAGGATCCACGATGGTTCCATTGTGTGGCAGGAGCAGTGCCGAGCAGCACCACTGCATGTTCCCAGACCTGACCTGACCTGACCTACATCACAGTGTTAAAGGGGTCATGTTATACACATTTTTACCAAGTGATCAAAAAGTTTCAGTTCTTTAGAAAAAGAAAAAAAACAAGAAGCTCCTCAGTTTGGTGATGAAATGTCTTGTAGATTAACAGGAAGTCCACTCTCTCTAAAGTTCTTACTTGGATTACTGAGAAACTTTGTCAAGAGATTTCAGCAGACTAATTTCAGTCACCAGGTCCTTCAAAACCACAAAAGTGTGACACAAAAACACTCCAGAGACTATGATGTGAAGCAGCTTTAAAACAAAACACCCATTTTCAGGTCAAAGAAACTGTTTCTGCCCTTGCTGCTTAAAATGGGGAGGAGCTGCTGCTTGCCACACCCCTTCTGTGACATAGGTCACAGAAGTCTAAAACAAGCTATGTTGCCTTGAATTTGGTGCATAAGGGGAGTTTTAATTGCCCACCATGAACTCATGGGCTTTGAAGGTGTTTTCCATGAAACATCAAGTGGATTTAACCGTAAACATAAAACTGAACAATTTCACACAGTATGACTACTTTAACTCTGTAAATCCAGCTGAGACTTTGGGCCGGATCAACAGTTTAGGAGGCACTCTGTGTGCAAGTCACATCGATCCCAAAGAAAATAACAATCTGTGCCATCGGCTTAGTCCAAGATTCTGCAGCATTTTCCTAAAAGGAGCCATGTTTCCATTTTGGGCTCTAACATGATCACCTTCCAAAATAAAGCGCAGCATTTTTCAGTGAGAGCTGAGCGTTGGTCAGCACTTTGTAATAAGCTGCTGCCCATCACCACATGAGCAAAATATCACCTGTCTGTCCTCCAGAATCAACACACTAGATTAGACAAAAAGTGATTTGTCAGGGGATGCTGGCAGAACCTGTGCCAAACAGTGATTTTCTGCCAGAACAGAAATGTATCTGAGTGTAGATTATAAAGACGTGAGGCAGAACAGACCTTTCAGTGTCCACTTAATGGAAATCCATTTTTGGCAAAGGAGGAAAGCCGTATTTCCAAAGGTGGAGCGGCTCCTCTCAGCTTCTTCAACTGGTAAAAGGGATCGAACGCTTCCAGTCCACAGCACATGGAGCATGTTAGTGAGTGAACGCTGTGACTCAGAGCGCACGGACACAAGTGTCAGCTATCATTGGAGCAGGGTTGGGAGGGTTACTTTAAAAATGTATTCCGATACAGTTACTAGTTACCTGTTGAAAAATGTAGTCAGTAATGTAATCCAAGTACCATAATATTAAAGTAATGTAATTTGGTTACTTTCAATTACTTCTGGATTACTCCAATATCAAATATAATACAGACAAAAGAAACTAAATATAAATGGTCTTGACCACATAGTACAGTTTATTAAGCAAAAATCAAACTGTTTCTTTTCCAGGGCATGTGCTCTGTTTTACTTCACATTATGAATTAAGAGCACCACAATATTGTTTTAAACACACCCAGTGTTCACCTGCTAAATTTTCAACAAAAAATGCCAAACAAATGAAGGATAATGAAAACTCAGGCGTGTGCGGATGAATGATTTTTAATTAAAAGTGGCAGAACAATATACAAAACAAAAAAAAAGTCTGCTACTTGTTCAGTAAAGTCGCACCATGTTTAACATATCAGTCCACTTATTGAACTTTCAAAATAAGAACAACAGCATAATGAAAACCATGAAGTAAATCCTGTCAGTAAGGAGGCGTGGTCACCATTTTAATTCCGGGCAAGTTAGTGATTTGCGTGAATAGAAGTTCAAGAAACAGGTGGAATATGCCGGAAAGCTGTGCATGTTGGCAAAGGCACAAACGGAGGAACAAGGGAGACAATATTTCCTTCCATAAGTAAGTGGTTTTGGTTCTTCTTGTCACTTTAAACAGCTGTATGTCTCCTGCCGTACCTGTGTCGCCCGATGACACGGACCATTAACTCTTCACTTATGTCTAGTTGATATTTTCCACTGCTAGACCAATGTCTAGTTAAAATACTTGTCGTTAGTGATTAAAATTGTTCGACAAGACTGGGGATTTTTTTTATTTGCACCTTAAAATAATGACATTAGAATGACCCGCGCTGTGCCGCTCACAGTCACACCCACACACAGTGTTCAGTCGCGGATCTCCATTGAAAATACATTAACATCCGGGAACTTCAGCAATATTTTGCCCGGTTAGGAGACGTCATGTCGCTGTCCATGAAGGGACGTTTTAGTTTCAAAGAAAAAAATATTATATACAGATAATATCATAAAATGCATTAAAATTCTAATCCTGCAAAGTAATCCCCATTTTTACTAAATATACCTGTAATCTGAATACGTCCCAACAGCCAGGGGCTGTGAGCATGGACCGGGCCGCCGGGCCACCCAATCCTCTCTGCACCCGACCCCCATGGCCAACTCTGCAGGTGGTGAACCCACAGGAGGGCGGGCCCACGTCACTCTTTTGGGCTGAGCCCGGCCGGGCCCCATGGGCTAAGGCCCGACCACCAGGCGCTCGCGCGCAAGCCCCAACCCCAGGCCTGGCTCCAGGGTGGGACCCCGGCTCCGCCATACTGGGCGGCGTCTCGGTCCTTGATTTTTTACTGGTCATGGAAGTTCTGAACTGTGCTTAGTCTGACCCGTCACCTAGGACCTGTTTGCCTTGGGAGACCCTACAGGGAGCACAAAGCCCCTGACAACATAGCTCCTAGGATCATCCGGGTACGCAAACTCCCCCACCTCGATAAGATGGCAGCTAGAGGGAGGGCAGCTCGGAGTCGAGCCGCTGCTCCTCCACATTGAAAGGAGTCAGTTGAGGTGGCTCGGGCATGTTTTCCGGATGTCCCCTGGACGCCTTGCTGGAGCGGTGTTCCGGGCACGTCCCATTGGGAGGAGGCCTCGGGGAAGACCCAGGACACGCTGGAGGGACTACATCTCTCGGCTGGCTTGGGAACGCCTTGGGGTTCCCCCGGAGGAGCTGGGGGAGGTGTGTGTGGATCGGGAGGTCTGGGCGGCTTTGCTTGAGCTGCTGCCCCCACGACCCAACTCTGGATAAAGAGGAAGAAAATGAATGGATGGATGGATGGATCTGAATACGTCTTTTTTTCTGTAACTGTAGCGGAATACAGTTACCTTTTTTTTGTATCCTAATCACGTAACGCCGTTACATGTATTCCGTTACTCCCCAAGCCTGCATTGGAGGTGGGGCAGCTGCCTTGCTCACTAGCACCTTTGCAGTGTTTGGTGAAGAGGCCGGATGTCTGATTTGTGTCTCCTTCTTGAAATCGTGTTTTCCCGTTCTGGCGCAGGATTTGAACCAATGTACTTTTGGAGTCACACGCCTGCTTCTGAACATTTGGTGGAGCAACAGTTCGGCTGTTCTCACAGGAATTATGTGGTGAAATAATGTACGTATGCATCTTATCACCTCGTCACGAACACATCAGACCTGTGAGGACGTTAAAGTGACATGTTTCTGTCACCAGTGAACTGCTGCATCTTTCTATTTCAAAGAAATTCCTTTTACAGCGGTATAATTGAGTCATTGCACATTTAACAATAGGCAGTGACATGTCAGGGTGCAGGGCAGACGATTATCTGCACATCCGTGTTCTCTGCCTCCCCTCCGGTGGATCCTTTGTTGGACAGCAGAGCTGCATTAGTGTAATGACGGCCTTCAGCTCAGGTCGCACAAAGTAAAAACCGCTGACGTGCATCTGGGATCATCCTTACTTTGAAGAATATGACAGAGTGATTCTGTGCACCATCACACTGCAGACACAGTCGTCTCCGAAAGTATCGGAACGACGAGGCCAATTAATCTGCTTGTTGCTATACAACCGAAGGCAGTTGGATGTGAGATCAAAAGATGACTGTGAGAAGAGAGTTTAGACCCTCGTCTTTTATTTTATGATGTAATAAACCAGATAGAAAAGAACACTTTTGGAATCAGATTAGACCTGCAAAAGATTCATCAATTAAATGACAACCATTGTGATCACTGATTAATGCGAATACTTTTCAGTTTATTTGTCTAGTTTCTTTACTGGCAGTAAACCGAATATCTTCAGGTTGTCAACAAAACACTACATTTCTTGGGCTCTGGGAAACATTGATTGACATTTTCACCATTTTCTGACATTTTGTAAGTAATTAATCTATAATGAAAATCAGTGTTTCCCAATCCTGGTCCTCACAACCCAAATTACTGCACATTTCCCATTTGTCCCTGAACGAATCAAAGCAGATCAGCTCAGTCAGGTGTGTACAGCTAACCAGGATTAGGAAACACTGATTTAAATAATCATTAGTTACAGGCCTAAATGAGATCACACTTTTTCTTTTGATTGAACAAGAATATTGGAACGGATGAGTCTTAAAAATAAATGTTTGGTTTCACATTTCTTGTTTGTAATAACTACATGAAGTCTGTGACACATTCACGTGGTATCACCATAATACTGGTTTCTATCTTTTCATTTTCCAAGTCAACCTGTTCCAGAAGCAGCAGGGCAAACCACGGCACGATCTTTCCTATGTTTATGTTTTGGATCATCAGCAGTTCTGTTTTTTCTCCACACGTTGGTCTTTCCATTGCTTTCTTTGAGTTTAATCTTATATCTAAAGTCATTAGTCCATAACACTTTGTTCCAGATATGTATCAAGTCACATCTGTACTTTTTTGTTTAATAACCGTTCTGTCAGCTTTTGTTTTCTTTGTCCAACCCATTCATTGTCTATTGCTCAGAAGACCACTAAGTTTTTTTGCTTCTTCTTTTTGACAGGATAGTCCATAGTTTTGTACTGGCTATGTCCAGTGTTTGTGCAATGTCTCAAACTGATTTTCTCTCTCATCAGCCTGAAAAGAACTTGCTTTTCCCCCCAAAGTCAGCTCTAATGGCCCCTTCACACATAACACAAAGTTGGGTGAATCAGGGCGAATCAGGTCGACTGAGTGAGATCCGAAAAATTCCAGCCGCTGTCAGTTGGGACAGACGGTTGGACAGCCATGTACAGATGCCATACCATCCCGCAGCAACAGTTTCGTGCATGCTCATGTGCACATGCACAAACACAGTGTGACACCACATTGCGCTCACACAGCAGCTGAAGCAATTAAAAGTTGTACAAATGTTCACAAATCAAAGATAATGTGAACACAGAACATTATAAGAACAATGAATGTACTGTTTTAATGTAAGAAAATCATGTTACTGCTAATGATGTGTAATTGATGCTTGATGACTTGATGGTCTGTGTTGGAATTGAGGAAACAAATGGATTTTGTTTTGTCTGTTAAAATATTTACTTCCTGTTATAAAGAGCAAACAATACAAGAATTATCATCCTTTTGTTCCTTTTTGTTCAGGAACCATGCCCATGGAAGTAAACAAGGACTTAATGAACTGACATGAATGAAATGATGCGCTCACATCATGAACACATCAGTCAGCCACACAGAGGATCTGCGTGTCCAACTGTCTCTGGCCAATCAGCATGCAGAGCGCCGAAGGACAACCTATCATGTGGACTGTAACTCATGTGGTGGACATGACATTTGCCTCGCCAGCTGGTTGTACATATGATCAGATGGATATTTTCACATGGGGCAGCCTGGTTGATGGTCTCTGCAGTGCACACTGAGGCACAGCTGAACGTGTTCCAAAGGTGATATGTGTTTTTATTTTTCACCGTGTCATGAGAGCTTCAATAGCCACACATGCATCGCGGTGGCATGTTGAGAGGTGATGTTCTTCATGGCATATGTGTTCTCCAGCTGTGAGTTGCGATGGCACAGTGGCCAGATGCGACATGATGATCGCCTTGGTGAACGTGAGTGTTGATTATCTGACAGCTTTGGTGCACCTGCATGTACTGGCATCATCTGATCGCCTCGGTTGGTGCACCTGAGTTGTGATCTGATGGCTTCAGTGCACCTGTGTTTGCTGGCATCATCTGATTGCCTCGGTGGGCGCACCTGGGCCGTGATCTTCAGCGATCACGTGTCATGACATGGCTGTCTGATTGGATGATGTGTTGGCCACAGGACGCCGCATCATATGGGGTTTATATAGGATTTATATGGGATTCATATGGGATGACATTTTTGTGAGCTGACGGTAGGAATGGCATCTTGATGTACAGCACAGGCTGCTGTGTACTTGGTGTCCACGCCACCCAATGCTGTGACACGTGGCCAGTGCTTCCACCTCCAGCAGGACATTCTGGATATGTCATGTTGGGTGTTCCACAGCTGTCAGCTGATCCATCAACATGACAGTCCTCCAGATGTGCACGCTGTGCTCAACAGTGATCGCAATGGACTCTGGCCACCGTTCGAGCCTTCACTACCTCAGCTACACCTCAAGAATGTTGGATTGTGGTTTTGGGGGGCTGGGGGACATGACACACTCGCAGGCCATTTGTGTTGTGGGGGGACGGGGGGTTGTAGGACACACTTGCAAGCCATTTGTGTTGCTCGGGGTGGACACAACACACTGACCACCCTTTGAGCTTTTGCCACCTCGACCGCAGCTTGACAGTGGTGTCCTGGGCACTAAATTCGTGCTGGCCACACGAATAGGTCCACATTTTGTAAGTGCCCCGCCACTGCTGTTGGAAGTTTATGGGTGGCACCCCAATTCTGGCTGAGCGTGGGTCAGATGGCCATTTGGCGCCATTTGCCCTCATTCGGCTGCTGGTGTGAAGGCTAGCTTGTTTACCACATTCGGCCACGGTTCGATGTGGTCGATCATTTCATGCAGCCCCTCGGCCGCAGCCCGAATGATCCAACCTGCGTACGACATGCTGTATGAGTGTTGCAACCATGGTCAGATGGCAGTGCGACCTCATCTTGATGCCGTTTGATTGGGTTTCCAGCACGTGTCCGATGCGAATATGGCATGCATGTACTATGGCCAAATGGTTATGCCGACTGCTGTACAAGGCATTCAAGTGCAGCTCTGATTTTTATTGAGTGCCATTCAAATCCTCCTTCATGTGCCATTCTGCCTCATTTGTGTTATGTGTGAAGGGGCCTTAAGGTCTTCATGTTGGCTTTTCCTTTATAACCACACCATTGTGTTAAAGAAGAAACCCAACATTAACATTAAGAGTACTAGATTTTCTGGACTATGTGATGCTTTTTTTTTTTTCTTTTTTCTTTTTACCTTTTTTGCCTGGTCCTGTGTTATATTTCAAAGTGACATATGTCAAAAATATTACATTATCATCTATGGCCACAGGAT
Organism: Thalassophryne amazonica; assembly: GCF_902500255.1. NCBI lineage: Eukaryota > Metazoa > Chordata > Actinopteri > Batrachoidiformes > Batrachoididae > Thalassophryne > Thalassophryne amazonica. Next base: position 3,136,360 of record NC_047113.1, read on the forward strand.
GGCACCACATGCATGTGCGACAAGCTGCTCCTGTGCAATGATCTGAATGAAGTACTGTGATTCACACCCAGAGCAGAAATCAGCAGTAATGCACCATTAAGCTGGATGCCAATAATCACAAAAAAAAAAAAAAAGAAGAGCTGAATAAGGAGGACGTTTTGGATCTTAGAGAACGAGTGAAATTAATAAATCATGTTCTCAAACTGAAAGGCCACATTCTTGAATAAAGAGAGTGAATAGTCTTCATACTGCTCTGCACTGGACTTGTTTGCACTTTGGATCTCCAACAAGGAGGACAGCTAGGCTAAGATAAGGCTAAGTATAATGTTTTTTAAAAATATAGTCATTTTAAAAGCTTATTTAGATAGGGTAAATATATAATCTAATATATTCAGTAAGGTAAATATGCACATGTTCGGTTCTTTATGTTTTGTTTTTTCTCAGTGGTGACAAGAAACAGTTTTCTGTTGAGTTCTTTATGGCTTGTACAATAACATTAATGAATCCATTAGCTTCTGCTCAGTAGTGCAGTGTCTGAGTTACAAATAAATAATGCACAGATTAAATTCATTTTGCTTCTTGTTATATGAGGCAGTAAGTACCACATTTCAAAAATAAATGTGATTTATAGACCTATGTGACATATCTGCTTTTTCCACTTAATGACATGTTTGGACAGATGTAACTAATACTTCAGTGTCACATATAGTCCATCACATTGCCAAAATGTTTTGCAGGATAGTCCAAATTTTTTGTATTGTCTGTGTCCACTGTTTGTGCAATGCCTGGCATTGATTTTCTGTCTTGTCAGCTGTGAGGTCTTTGTGTTGGCTTTTCCTTTTTAACCCCTTAACGCCCATCGTTGCATATATGCTACAATCTCTGACTCAAATATGCAACTTACCAAATTGACCTGTATGCCCGTTGTCGCAAATTTGCAACATACCATCATTATTATTATAACATAAAGTCATTACCAGAATACCCAATATTACTATTTTATATTTTTATATTTATATATATATTATATATATTTTATATATATTATATATTATATATATTTTTTATATTTCTGCAAAACTGAAATTAATAATCTCAACATTATTTACCATCTACTTAAAGGCAAAAACACACACAAAACATTTTTTTATATACAGCTATATAAATTCGGGTGTTAAGGGGTTAACAACAACTGTAATATTTCATCTGAAACCCAACAGTAAAATCCAGAACACACATTCAGGAATATTAAATATTTAAATCATCAATATAACACTGGGTCACAAGGAACACCTAAGTCACAAAAAATTGGGTGCTTTGATACACAAGATTTTACATTGTTTACCAACTCAATCTCATGCCAGTTCCTGATGGCATCACAAAAAAGTGAATTAATCTATTAAAATGGTAAATGGACTGCATTTATCTAGTGCTTTTCCATCTGCATCAGACACTCAAAGTGCTTTACAAATATTCACAATAATATTAATCTATTAGTTTGTGATACCGTCACAAAATGCGCTACATTTTCGTGACGGTATCACAAAATGCAGGTGAAGCGGGGGCGGGGGGTGTGTGTGTCTGTGGGGTTATGGTTAGAGGGAGGGGTGGGGTTAGAAATAGCACTTAAACATCTTCACTGTTTGTGCTGTTGTTTCAGTACTGTGAGGGGGGTGTGTTTGGGAGACTGACATCCAGAGCATGGACCGATGGAGAGAGATCAGAGACAAAACATCAGACACGTCACGTCTGAGGATCCTCGGTTTGATTCCCTGTCGGAGAAAATCACTGAGGTCCTGTGAGAAAGGTCCTCAGTCCCCACACTGCTTCCTGTGTGGGGACTGAGACTTGCATGGCAATAATGTGATGTGTGTGATCGGATGGAAAAGCTGAAGAGATGTGATCCTCCTGCAGTTATGTGTCTTTGGCACAAACTACAGCCTTGACTGATAAGAAAATGAAATAATTAATGTGTGTAATAACCGTTAAAATGCCGTCACTTTATATCCATTCACTCACTCACTCACTCACTCACTCACTCACTCACTCACTCACTCACTCACTCACTCACTCACTCACTCACTCACTCACTCACTCACTCACTCACTCACTCACTCACTCACAGCAGCTTTGCACAACAACAACAATAAGAATGTCTTTTGGCTTTAATGTGGGAAAGACTCATTACCCTCTGAAAGACCACCATTAGCCACAGATCCATTGGTCTGTGTGCGGGAGCCGGGAGAGCTGCTGTGTCGGGAAGAACCTCTGATGGCTTTAAAAACCTTTCTTGACCAAAAAAAAAAAAAAAAGAAAGAAAAAAAAGCGGAACACTGCTGTAAAACTGGAAACACAAAAAGCATCACCTCCAAGGTAAATCTGACTGATACAATCACTAAAACATCAAAAGGTCACAGATGTCAGTAACAGACTTCATTTAAAAGCACAAGTTCAAATAGCAGTAAGCACACTTCATCATCTCCACTGCACATGGGTCTTATTTATTAACAGCTGAAGTGACAGCCGGGTCACTGATCAGTACCTTTAAAGGGGCATTTTATGATCAGTGACAGCAGGCTGCAGGGTCACCCAAGGCCTCATTTATAAACCACGTGTACGCCTTCACCCCCACGTAAGAGTTTATACAGGAGGAACGCGGGGTGAGAACGTGTTCTACTCACACACATTCAGCAGGCTGACATCACGACACGAAAAAACAAGGTGAGAGGGAAGTAATTTAACATGAAGCAAAGCAGCCAGTGACACAAATCTTACGTTTCTGAACAATAAAATATTATTTCTGTTCACACACACACGATACATTTTTTGTTCACAAGCTGAACTACAGTTGGATGTTGGATACAGTTACAGGATGTTGTGTAAAATGTAAATAAAAACAGAATCCAATGATTTTCAAATCCTCTTCAACCTATATTCAACTGAATACACCACAAAGACAAGATATTTAATGTTCAAACTGATAAACTTTATTGTTTTTGTGCAAATATTTGCTCATTTTCAAATGGATGCCTGCAACGTTTCTAAAAAGTTGGGACAGTGGTATGTTTACCACTGTGTTACATCACCTTTCCTTCTAACAACACTCAATAAGCGTTTGGGAACTGAGGACACTAATTGTTGAAGCTTTGTAGGTGAAATTCTTTCCCATTCTTACTTTATGTACGACTTCAGTTGTTCAACAGTCCGGGGTCTCCATTGTCGTATTTTGTACTTCATAATGCGCCACACATTTTCAATGGGCGACAGGTCTGGACTGCAGGCAGGCCAGTCTAGTACCTGCACTCTTTAACTACGAAGTCACGCTGTTGTAACACGTGCAGAATGTGGCTTGGTATTGTCTTGCTGAAATAAGCAGGGACGTCCCTGAAAAAGACGTTGCTTGGATGGCAGCATGTGTTGCTCCAAAACCTGGATGTACCTTTCAGCATTGATGGTGCCATCACAGATGTGTAAGTTGTCCATGCCATGGGCACTAACACACCCCCATACCATCACAGATGCTGGCTTTTGAACTTTGCGCTGGTAACAATCTGGATGGTCTTTTTTCTCTTTTGTCCAGAGGACACGACGTCCATGATTTCCAAAAACACTTTGAAATGTGGACTCATCAGACCACAGCACTCTTTTTCACTTTGCATCTGTCCATTTCAAATGAGCTCAGGCCCAGAGAAGGCGGCAGCGTTTCTGGATGTTGTTGATGTTTGACTTTCACTTTGAATGGTAGAGTTTTAACTTGCACTTGTAGATGTAGCGATGAACTGTGTTAACTGACAATGGTTTTCTGAAGTGTTCCTGAGCCCACGTGGTAAGATCCTTTACACAATGATGTTGGTTTTTAATGCGGTGCTGCCTGAGGGATCGAAGGTCACGGGCATTCAATGTTGGTTTTCGGCCTTGCCACTTACGTGTAGAAAGTTCTTTGCTTGTGAACAGCTGAGCCTTTTGGGGATGCTCCTTTTATACCCAATCATGACACTCACAATTAGTGTCCTCAGTTCCCAAACGCTTATTGAGTGTTGTTAGAAGGAAAGGTGATGTAACACAGTGGTAAACATACCACTGTCCCAGCTTTTTTGAAACGTGTTGCAGGCATCCATTTCAAAATGAGCAAATATTTGCACAAAAACAATAAAGTTTATCAGTTTGAACATTAAATATCTTGTCTTTGTGGTGTATTCAATTGAATATAGGTTGAAGAGGATTTGCAAATCATTGTATTCTGTTTTTATTTACATTTCACACAACGTCCCAAGTTCATTGGAATTAAGGTTGTATAAATAACCAAGGGCAGACTAAATTTTGCCTGCACTCTTATTATTGATTACATTTTTGGTTTAATATATATACACAGTGTCTTACAAAAGTATTCAGCCCCTTGGTATTTCATGCATTTTAATTTGTTTATGGCATTTCAGATACAAAAAGTAAATCAGGCTTCTCAATATAAAATTTTTTAAAAATGATCTTCCCTAGACTCAAACTGAAAGTAAATCTCTACAAGTTGATATAAATTACGTAAAAATATAAAAGCCAAGATGATGGGTTCCATAAGCAATCAGCTCCTTTGGTATAATACCTGTAAATAATCAGTTTAATTGCTAGTTTTCTTCAGACAAGTCAGTGGATGGATACATGAACATTTCCAAGTCACTGAATATGTCTTGAGTGTATGACACTCTGTGGTAAATCTTTGTGGAGTAGACAGTTTGCATTTTGTATCCCCAGTTATTCAGCTTCATGATTAAGTGGGACAGAGGAGGGTTTTCTTTCACCAAAACATCAAATCTAGGCTTATATATAAGATGTACCTTCTGGCAAATAATAGCTGAAGTTTCAGCTCTTCTTTTTAATAAAATCCTCCTCTGCTCCACTTCATCATGAAGCTGTATAACTGGAGATATAAAATCCAAAACTTGCACTGTGCACAATTTCTCCAGTCACAGACAGAGAAGCCTGTAACTTCTTCTAGGTTGTCTGGGTGTCTTGGTGGCTTTCCTCACTCTTCTCCTTCTTGCACAGTCACTCAGTTTTTGAGAACTGTCTACTCCACACAGATTTATCACAGAGTGTCATACTGTTTGTATTTCTACATAACTGATGTAAATAAAGTTCAATACATATTCAGTGACTTGGAAATGTTCATGTATCCATCCCCTGACTTGTCTGAAGAAAACTGGCAATAAAACAGACTATTTACAGGTATTATACCAAAGGGGCTGATTATGCAACCCATCATCTTGGCTTTTATATTTTTAATTAATTTACGAGGGCTGTCCGTAAAGTATAGGTCCTTTTTATTTTTTTCAAAAACTATATTTATTTCATTCATATGTTTTTACGTCAGACATGCTTGAACCCTCGTGCGCATGCGTGAGTTTTTCCACGCCTGTCGGTGACGTCATCCGCCTTTGAGCACTCCTTGTGGGAGGAGTCGTCCAGCCCCTCGTCGGAATTCCTTTGTCTGAGAAGTTGCTGAGAGACTGGCGCTTTATTTGATCAAAATTTTTTCTAAACCTGTGAGACACATCGAAGTGGACATGGTTCGAAAAATTAAGCTGGTTTTCAGTGAAAATTTGAACAGCTGATGAGAGATTTTGAGGTGATTCTGTCGCTTTAAGGACTTTTCACGGTGCGAGACGTCGTTCAGCGCTCTCAGGCAGCGTCATCAGCCTGTTTCAAGCTGAAAACCTTCACATTTCAGGCTCTATTGATCCAGGACGTCGTGAGAGAACAGAGAAGTTTCAGAAGAAGTCGGTTTCAGCATTTTATCCGGATATTCCACTGTTAAAGGAGATTTTTTTAATGAAAGACGTGCGGGCGGATTGCAGCGTCGGCTCGCAGCCGCCGCGATGCTCCGCCACAGGAAAAACACCTCTGTTGGAAGCCTTAAGGACAAGTTGGAACATCTCCAGCTGATAAACAATTTCTCATATACTCACTCCACTGAAAGCCATCAAAAGCCAACTGGATTTTAACAAATGGTTATCAACATGGAGGTGTTTTTCCTGTGCCGCCGCGCCGCGTCGGCTGCGTCCCGACGCGCGGACCCGTCCACACGTCTTTCATTAAAAAAATCTCCTTTAACAGTGGAATATCCGGATAAAATGCTGAAACTGACTTCTTCTGAAACGTCTCTGTTCTCTCACGACGTCCTGGATCAATAGAGCCTGAAATGTGGAGGTTTTCAGCTTGAACAGGCTGACGACGCCGCCTGAGAGCGCTGCACGACGTCTCGCACCATGAAAAGTCCTTAAAGCGACAGAATCACCTCAAAATCTCTCACCAGCTGTTAAAATTTTCACTGAAAACCAGCTTAATTTTTCGAACCATGTCCACTTCGATGTGTCTCACAGGTTTAGAAAAAATTTTGATCAAACAAAGCGCCAGTCTCTCAGCAACTTCTCAGACAAAGGAATTCCGACGAGGGGCTGGACGACTCCTCCCACAAGGAGTGCTCACAGGCGAATGACGTCACCGACAGGCGTGGAAAAACTCACGCATGCGCACGAGGGTTCAAGCATGTCTGACATAAAAACATATGAATGAAATCCATATAGTTTTTGAAAAAATTAAAAAGGACCTATACTTTACGGACAGCCCTCGTATATCAGGTTATAGGGATTTACTTTCAGTTTGAGTCTAAGGAAGATAATTTCAGAAATTTTTCATATTGAGAAGCCTGATTTATGCTTTGTATTTCAAATGCCATAAACAAATCAAAATCTGTGAAATACCAAGGGGCTGAATACTTTGAAAGCCACTGTATACATACATACACACATATATGTACAGTGAGGAAAATACGTATTTGAACACCCTGCGATTTTGCAAGTTCTCCCACTTAGAAATCATGGAGGGGTCTGAAATTTTTATCTCAGGTGCATGTCCACTGTGAGAGACATAATCTAAAAAAAAAAAAAAAAAAATCTGGAAATCACAATGTATGATTTTTTAAATAATTTATTTGTATGTTACTGCTGAAAATAAGTATTTGAACACCTGTGAAAATCAATGTTAATATTTGGTACAGTAGCCTTTGTTTGCAATTACAGAGGTCAGACATTTCCTGTAGTTTTTCACCAGGTTTGCACACTGCAGCAGGGATTTTGATCCACTCCTCCATACAGATCTTCTCTAGATCAGCCAGGTTACTGGGCTGTTGCTGAGAAACACAGAGTTTCAGCTCCCTCCAAAGATTTTCTATTGGGTTTAGGTCTGAAGACTGGCTAGGCCACTCCAGAACATTGATATGCTTCTTACAGAGCCACTCCTTGGTTATCCTGGCTGTATGCTTCGGGTCATTGTCATGTTGGAAGACCCATCCATGACCCATCTTCAATGCTCTGAGGGAAGGAGGTTGTTCCCCCAAATCTCCCAATCCATGACCCTGGTCATCCTCTCCTTAACACAGTGCAGTCGTCCTGTCCCATGTGCAGAAAAACACCCCCAAAGCATGATGCTTCCACCCCCATGCTTCACAGTAGGGACGGTGTTTTTGGGATGGTACTCAGCATTCTTCTTCCTCCAAACACGGCGAGTGGAATTAAGACCAAAAAGTTCTATTTTGGTCTCATCTGAGCACGTAACTTTCTCCCATGACTCCTCTGGATCATCCAAATGGTCCTGGGCAAACTTAAGACGGGCCTGGACGTGCGCTGATTTAAGCAGGGGAACCTTCCGTGACATGCATGATTTTAACCCATGACGTCTTAGTGTATTACCCACAGTAACCTTGGAAACAGTGGTTCCAGCTCTCTTCAGGTCATTGACCAGCTCCTCCTGTGCAGTTCTGGGCTGATTCCTCACCTTTCTTAGGATCATTGATACTCCACGAGGTGGGATCTTGCATGGAGCCCCAGTCTGAGGGAGATTGACAGTCATGTTTAGCTTCTTCCATTTTCTAATAATTGCTCCAACAGTTTGCTCTTTTTTCACCAAGCTGCTTGACAATTGCCCTGCAGCCCTTTCCAGCCTTGTGGAGGTCTACAATTTTGTCTCTGGTGTCTTTGGACAGCTCTTTGGTCTTAGCCATGTTAGTAGTTGGAGTCTTACTGATTGTGTGGGGTGGACAGGTGTATTTATGCAGCTAAAGACCTCAAGTAGGTGCTTCTAATTTGGAATAATAAGTGGAGTGGAGGTGGACTTTTTAGAGGCGGACTAACAGGTCTTTGAGGGCCAGAATTATTAGAATTTATATGGTCTGAGTATTTCAGAAACTGCTGATCTTCTCAGATTTTCATGCACAACCATCTCTTGGGTTTACAAAGAATGGTCAGAAAAAGAGAAGATTTCCAGTGAGCAGCAGTGTGATGAAAATGCCTTGAAATGACACAAAGGGGCCTTTGCCTCTGTTCACTTTTATTGGACGGCTGGACACTGCGATGTTTGGTTTTGTTTGATCTAGAATTGATTAATGTAATGTTTTGTTTTCGGGTTTGACACCGACACCCATGTGGTCTGAAGGGGTTTTCAAGTGGTTCAGAATGCTGCTGCTAGAGCTCTAACCTGGATCAGGAAGTTTGACCACATTACACTGGATTTGGCTTCAGTTCATTGGCTCTCCGTTCATATAAAAACTGGTTTTAATGGTTTTAGTTAATATTAAATGGATTAGTACCCTCCTACTTAGTAGATGTAATAAAGCCTTATGTGCCTACCCTTGCTCAGTGGTCTCAGGGTGCAGGATTGCTGTATGTGTCAAAGGTGAAGAAGACGACTGTAGACTACAGGGCTTTTTCTTACCATGCCCTGTTTTTTATGGAACAACCTGCCAGCTGGGATGAGGCAGTGTTATTCAAATCAGATCTGACTGACTGTCCACATTATATCAAAAATGGGACCAGATCTGATTTGTGTGTCCACACTGACATCATCTCAGCTATATTGATTGTTATGGTAACAGGCTACATCCATGAAAAACATGAAGGATAGCAAACTGTGCCCATTTCTGTCCGAAATGGTTAGGTGGTGCGTTTTTTTCCCACTTATTCCAATTCCACAGGTTAAGGCGCCTCAAATCAACTTTCGTTGCTCCAGAACTACATCATTGTTGTTCATGTTGTGCTGTCAGTGACGCAGAGGACAGTTCATAATCTTATTTAAATGACCGAACCGTTCAGATTGAAACAGACCAGGGGAGGTGATGGTCTAGTGGTTAAGCTGTTGGGCTTGAGACCAGAAGATCCTGGGTTCAAATCCCCACCTGACTGGAAAATCACCAAGGGCCCTCGGGCAAGGTCTTTAATCCCCTATTGCTCCTGGTGTGTAGTGAGCGCCTTGTATGGCAGCACCCTGACATTGGGGTGAATGTGAGGCATAATTGTAAATCGCTTTGAGCGTCTGATGCAGATGGAAAAGCGCTATATAAATGCCAACCATTTACCATTTGAAACAGACCACCTCAGCATCTGGTTAAACCTGCTTTTAAAAAAAAAAGGGATCTCATGGTTTTTTTGCTGTTCAGACTGCCAAAAAAAAAAAAAAAAAAAAAAAAAAAAATTTAACACAAAATTAAAAATCAAGCCAGATATAATATGGATATGCTAAAAATCAGATTTTGAGTATAATGTGAACAAGGCCTGTGACCCCTTTAAAGACTCGGCCAGAATCCACCAACACTGAGCTGCTGAACTTGTGGGCTCATGTCATTTTAAATAAATGACGATTCTCAATCTTCTATTTAATTATCTTTTATACTCCATGTAAAACAAACAGTGCGCACGCAGACATCCTCTTGCTCCATGTGTGTGCCAGCTAATGAGCCGCAGAAAGGTGTCATTTTATTTTTAACTTGCGCTAGTTAGTTTTTCTGTTTCTTCATTCGGACAAACTTACTCCGTTCTGGGAGTCGCTGGGAATCACTTCTCTCAGCCAGACACTAAAACTTCTCCAAAAGTGCCACCAGTCATTACAGAACTCTCCCAACACATCCTGTCACTTCAGGAGGAGAAATACTCAAACTTCTCAGGTGATGTTTTTGCAAACCACCAGAGTCCGATTATGTTTCTTTGCGAGGTGACGCAGTCAGAAAACCTTGTTTCTGAAGCCCGACGAAGCAGAATTTATGCAAAGAGCAAGTGTAGCCTTCTGAAGTGTTTTCATGAGCTCGATTCAGTTTTCTTGAAACACAATGTGGCAGAGATGCAGAAAAAGGGAAAAGGGAAACCCTGGCAGCCTCCGCAGCCACACGGGACTCAGGTGTCAATCAGTAGTTCTTGCAGGAGCTGTTTTCGGAGCGAGCTGCCTCTAAACTTGCAATAACCTCTTTGGCTCGATGCCACCTGCCACTTAGGAGACGATTCCTGCAGCAGAGAGGTGCAGCCGGGAACCGTCATTACACTCGAGTTCTCCAAAAGAGCCCAACATCAACCTCCATCCTTTCATTGAAATATTTTAAGACGAGCAAAGAGATCTGAGAAACATATTCATATAATGATTTTAGTAGTGGGGCAGATATGAAACAAAAATTGCCCGAGATGTTCACATACAACAGAAAGTATGTAAATTTGCATACAGATTCTTTGACGTATGCTGATTTCAGATTTTTTTGGATCCAAGCACTTTTCCCAGTGGATCCAGAAGTAACATGAGAATTAAAGAAGGGCGCCGATGTTATTGGTTCATTAGATTTTATACTCTAATCTTTGCCACCTCATCACCTTTGAATGTCAGTAGGACAGTTTGATAGTAGGAGTCAGGATCGCTCAGTGGTTAGAGTTTTGGTCCACTAATCCAGGTTCTCCTGGGAGACCAGTTCAAATGAACTGAAGCAGAAGTCCTGGGTCAACATGTGAACAGTGTGAAACAGGTTTTAATCTGTTGGTTTTGATGACATCCAAATTATATGCAGCAGGATTTTGATGGCGTAGAATATCATTGAGTATATTTTCAGGTAAATTAGGCAGATATTTTACATTTGAGACTGGCTGACATACTTTAACCTGTCATTTTTCTCAATTTTCAGGTGGCTGTTCCTATGTGAGAGGCTTGTTAAAGAGTCTATTTCAGGTTGTTGATAATACAATAATATTTTTGAAGGCAATAGAAGCTTTGGATAACAACAGGCCTGACGCTCTTCATTCCAATAATTTCTTAACCTATGTTCTTTACTTTTCAGGACTTGTGGTGATGGTATGTGGTGGCGGGTGAAATGTAGAGAATTAAATTAACTGTACTATGAATTAATAACTAATGTATTATTATATATTAATAACTATTATTAATTCAGCATATCAAAATACCTTGTTGACCAAAACTTGTGTCCCAAGATAGTGACTATCGATGTTTCAACATTGCAGCCATATTGGAGTTCAAGATGGCAGCCATCCCAATGGTTAGACCTATTGGATCCAGCAAGTTTGGATTCAGCACAGTGGCGGTGCTAGGAACTTTTTATTGGGGGGCTGAGGTAAAAGTTGGAGGGGCTCCACAAAATGTCATCAAAATGAACAGTATATTGCTTTATAAATACCAAGGTATATGTTTTAGTCACCTGTGCTCCTCTACAATGTGGTATCAATGCACACACACATCACTTAGAATTTACCAGTAATAAAATTATAAAGATAACTGAAGTTTTAAGAGTGGCTGTAATAAATATTTAGGAAACCTAAACTTTTGGAGTATGGAGTTAAATTTGTCTCATTAATATCTGCAAATGCACAGAGGGTGATTTACAAATATCCTTTTATTTGTACATGTGCTTTGTGATCCACAAACACAAATTTCTGATTTGTAACTTGTGTGTGGGTTTTTACAAATAAATGTTTATGTGCAAGACTGAAAATTCTGTTTGTGAAGGGTGATTCAGCATTGGTGGATCACTGCACACACACATTCATCACTTTACTCAGTTATACAACATTGAGACATTCTCAGTGCAAAACTGCAGTTGAGATCCACAAATATGTCAGTCACTATTCACATTATTGGCAGAATTATTGGGGGGCTGGGGGGAGGGGGGGTGCTTAAGCCCAAGTTTCCTTAAAACAAACAAAAAAAAATTCTAAATGTAAACTTGCCACAGTTACTTGAAAAGTTACTTTATTGGTTACTTTTTTTTTTTTTTACTTTTTATAGTTTATAGATTTACTGGCCTCTACTGGTGGTTGGCTCTCACTGCGGTATTGTATCACTTCCTGTTCCGGAGCACAGCGGTGTTTTTCTGTATCTGTTAGCTGTTTAATCTGCATAGTTAGATTGATCTAGTTACCTAGATAATGATTTGTTTCACAGTGTAATCTTTACGTGCCTTAACTAAAGCACTCCTTCTGCTGAATCACCTCTAAATTATTTACACATTATTCACTTTGTGTTTTTTTAGGAATCCGCTAGCTTAGCGCAGCAATTAGCTCTTAGCCAGATTAGCATGGCGGCTTCTCCTGTCTCTCCCGCACATTTCTGCTCTGGGTGTGAAAAGTTTAGTTATTCCTCGGCCTCCTTTAGCAGTAATGGTACTTGTAATAAGTGTAGCTTGTTCGTAGCTTTGGAGGCCAGACTGGGCGAATTGGAGACTTGGCTCCATACCTTGGAAAATCCTACAGCTAGCCAGGCCCCTGTAGTTGGTGCAGACCAAGGTAGCTTAACTGCCGTTAGCTGTCCCCCAGCAGAACCCGAGCAGCCGGGAAAGCAGGCCGACTGGGTGACTGTGAGGAGGAAGCGTAGCCCTAAACACAAGCCCCGTGTACACCACCAACCTGTTCACATCTCTAACCGTTTTTCCCCACTCGGCGACACACACGCCGAGGATCAAACTCTGGTTATTGGCGACTCTGTTTTGAGAAATGTGAAGTTAGCGACACCAGCAACCATAGTCAAATGTCTTCCGGGGGCCAGAGCAGGCGACATTGAAGGAAATTTGAAACTGCTGGCTAAGGCTAAGCGTAAATTTGGTAAGATTGTAATTCACGTCGGCAGTAATGACACCCGGTTACGCCAATCGGAGGTCACTAAAATTAATATTGAATCGGTGTGTAACTTTGCAAAAACAATGTCGGACTCTGTAGTTTTCTCTGGGCCCCTCCCCAATCGGACCGGGAGTGACATGTTTAGCTGCATGTTCTCCTTGAATTGCTGGCTGTCTGAGTGGTGTCCAAAAAATGAGGTGGGCTTCATAGATAATTGGCAAAGCTTCTGGGGAAAACCTGGTCTTGTTAGGAGAGACGGCATCCATCCCACTTTGGATGGAGCAGCTCTCATTTCTAGAAATCTGGCCAATTTTCTTAAATCCTCCAAACCGTGACTATCCAGGGTTGGGACCAGGAAGCAGAGTTGTAGTCTTACACACCTCTCTGCAGCTTCTCTCCCCCTGCCATCCCCTCATTACCCCATCCCCGTAGAGACGGTGCCTGCTCCCAGACCACCAATAACCAGCAAAAATCTATTTAAGCATAAAAATTCAAAAAGAAAAAATAATATAGCACCTTCAACTGCACCACAGACTAAAACAGTTAAATGTGGTCTATTAAACATTAGGTCTCTCTCTTCTAAGTCCCTGTTAGTAAATGATATAATAATTGATCAACATATTGATTTATTCTGCCTTACAGAAACCTGGTTACAGCAGGATGAATATATTAGTTTAAATGAGTCAACACCCCCGAGTCACACTAACTGTCAGAATGCTCGAAGCATGGGCCGAGGCGGAGGATTAGCAGCAATCTTCCACTCCAGCTTATTAATTAATCAAAGACCCAGACAGAGCTTTAATTCATTTGAAAGCTTGACTCTTAGTCTTGTCCATCCAAATTGGAAGTCCCAAAAACCAGTTTTATTTGTTATTATCTATCGTCCACCTGGTCGTTAGTGAGTTTCTCTGTGAATTTTCAGACCTTTTGTCTGACATAGTGCTTAGCTCAGATATTATATATATACTCAACAAAAATATAAATGCAACACTTTTGGTTTTGCTCCCATTTTGTATGAGATTAACTCAACGATCTAAAACTTTTTCCACATACACAATATCACCATTTCCCTCAAATACTGTGCACAAACCAGTCTAAATCTGTGATATTGAGCACTTCTCCTTTGCTGAGATAATCCATCCCACCTCACAGGTGTGCCATACCAAGATGCTGATTAGACACCATGATTAGTGCACAGGTGTGCCTTAGACTGCCCACAATAAAAGGCCACTCTGAAAGGTGCAGTTTTGTTTTATTGGGGGGGGGATACCAGTCAGTATCTGGTGTGACCACCATTTGCCTCATGCAGTGCAACACATCTCCTTCACATCATCCGTGAAGAGAACACCTCTCCAACGTGCCAAACGGCAGCAAATGTGAGCATTTGCCCACTCAAATCGGTTACAACGACGAACTGGAGTCAGGTCAAGACCCCGATGAGGACGACGAGCATGCAGATGAGCTTCCCTGAGACAGTTTCTGACAGTTTGTGCAGAAATTCTTTGGTTATGCAAACCGATTGTTCCAGCAGCTGTCCGAGTGGCTGGTCTCAGACGATCTTGGTGGTGAACATGCTGGATGTGGAGGTCCTGGGCTGGTGTGGTTACACGTGGTCTGCGGTTGTGAGGCTGGTTGGATGTACTGCCAAATTCTCTGAAACGCCTTTGGAGACGGCTTATGGTAGAGAAATGAACATTCAATACACGAGCAACAGTTCTGGTTGACATTCCTGCTGTCAGCATGCCAATTGCACGCTCCCTCAAATCTTGCGACATCTGTGGCATTGTGCTGTGTGATAAAACTGCACCTTTCAGAGTGGCCTTTTATTGTGGGCAGTCTAAGGCACACCTGTGCACTAATCATGGTGTCTAATCAGCATCTTGATATGGCACACCTGTGAGGTGGGATGGATTATCTCAACAAAGGAGAAGTGCTCACTATCACAGATTCAGACTGGTTTGTGAACAATATTTTTTATATTATATAATATTTTTTATATATTTTTTATATTTTTGTGAACAACCTTCCTTTTCTCTCAAAGATTCTTGAGAGGGTAGTTGTAAAACAGCTAACTGATCACCTGCAGAGGAATGGTCTATTTGAAGAGTTTCAGTCAGGTTTTAGAATTCATCATAGTACAGAAACAGCATTAGTGAAGGTTACAAATGATCTTCTTATGGCTTCGGACAGTGGACTTATCTCTGTGCTTGTTCTGTTGGACCTCAGTGCTGCTTTTGATACTGTTGACCATAAAATTTTATTACAGAGATTAGAGCATGTCATAGGTATTAAAGGCACTGCGCTGCGGTGGTTTGAATCATATTTGTCTAATAGATTACAGTTTGTTCATGTAAATGGGGAATCTTCTTCACAGACTAAAGTTAATTATGGAGTTCCACAAGGTTCTGTGCTAGGACCAATTTTATTCACTTTATACATGCTTCCCTTAAGCAGTATTATTAGACGGTATTGCTTAAATTTTCATTGTTACGCAGATGATACCCAGCTTTATCTATCCATGAAGCCAGAGGACACACACCAATTAGCTAAACTGCAGGATTGTCTTACAGACATAAAGACATGGATGACCTCTAATTTCCTGCTTTTAAACTCAGATAAAACTGAAGTTATTGTACTTGGCCCCACAAATCTTAGAAGCATGGTGTCTAACCAGATCGTTACTCTGGATGGCATTACCCTGACCTCTAGTAATACTGTGAGAAATCTTGGAGTCATTTTTGATCAGGATATGTCATTCAAAGCGCATATTAAACAAATATGTAGGACTGCCTTTTTGCATTTACGCAATATCTCTAAAATCAGAAAGGTCTTGTCTCAGAATGATGCTGAAAAACTAATTCATGCATTTATTTCCTCTAGGCTGGACTATTGTAATTCTTTATTATCAGGTTGTCCTAAAAGTTCCCTAAAAAGCCTTCAGTTAATTCAAAATGCTGCAGCTAGAGTACTGATGGGGACTAGCAGGAGAGAGCATATCTCACCCGTGTTGGCCTCTCTTCATTGGCTTCCTGTTAATTCTAGAATAGAATTTAAAATTCTTCTTCTTACTTATAAGGTTTTGAATAATCAGGTCCCATCTTATCTTAGGGACCTCGTAGTACCATATCACCCTAATAGAGCGCTTCGCTCTCAGACTGCAGGCTTACTTGTAGTTCCTAGGGTTTGTAAGAGTAGAATGGGAGGCAGAGCCTTCAGCTTTCAGGCTCCTCTCCTGTGGAACCAGCTCCCAATTCAGATCAGGGAGACAGATACCCTCTCTACTTTTAAGATTAGGCTTAAAACTTTCCTTTTCGCTAAGGCTTATAGTTAGGGCTGGATCGGGTAACCCTGGACTATCCCTTGGTTATGCTGCTTTAGACGTAGACTGTGGGGGGGTTCCCATGATGCACTGTTTCTTTCTCTTTTTGCTCTGTATGCATCACTCCGCATTTAATCATTGGTGATCGATCTCTGCCCCCCTCCACAGCATGTCTTTTTCCTGGTTCTTTCCCTCAGCCCCAACCAGTCTCAGCAGAAGACTGCCCCTCCCTGAGCCTGGTTCTGCTGGAGGTTTCTTCCTGTTAAGAGGGAGTTTTTCCTTTCCACTGTTGCCAAGTGCTTGCTCACAGGGGGTCGTTTTGACCGTTGGGGTTTTTCATAATTATTGTATGGCCTTGCCTTACAATATAAAGCGCCTTGGGGCAACTGTTTGTTGTGATTTGGCGCTATATAAAAAAAAAGTTGATTGATTGAGTTGATTGAATATTTGAGAGAAATGGTGATATTGTATATGTGGAAAAAGTTTTAGATCTTTGAGTTCATCTCATACAAAATGGGAGCAAAACCAAAAGTGTTGCGTTTATATTTTTGTTGAGTGTAGTTGGCGATTTTAACATCCACACAGATGCTGAGAATGACAGCCTCAGTACTGCATTTAATCTATTATTAGACTCTATCGGCTTTGCTCAAAATGTAAATGAGTCCACCCACCACTTTAATCATACCTTAGATCTTGTTCTGACTTATGGTATGGAAATTGAAGACTTAACAGTATTCCCTGAAAACTCCCTTCTGTCTGATCATTTCTTAATAACATTTACATTTACTCTGATGGACTACCCAGCAGTGGGGAATAAGTTTCATTACAGTAGAAGTCTTTCTGAAAGCGCTGTAACTAGGTTTAAGGATATGATTCCTTCTTTATGTTCTCTAATGGGAGGGAGTTTTTCCTTCCCACTGTTGCCAAGTGCTTGCTCACAGGGGGTCGTTTTGACCGTTGGGGTTTTTCATGATTGTTGTATGGCCTTGCCTTACAATATAAAGCGCCTTGGGGCAACTGTTTGTTGTGATTTGGCGCTATATAAAAAAAAAGTTGATTGATTGATTGATTGATAATGCCATATACCAACACAGTGCAGAGTAGCTACCTAAACTCTGTAAGTGAGATAGAGTATCTCGGCAATAGCTTTACATCCTCATTGAGCACAACTTTGGATGCTGTAGCTCCTCTGAAAAAGAGAGCCTTAAATCAGAAGTACCTGACTCCGTGGTATAACTCACAAACTCGCAGCTTAAAGCAGATAACCCATAAGCTGGAGAGGAAATGGCGTCTCACTAATTTAGAAGATCTTCATTTAGCCTGGAAAAAGAGTCTGTTTCTCTATAAAAAAAAAAGTCCTTTGTAAAGCTAGGACGTTACTATTCATCACTAATTGAAGAAAATAAGAACAACCCCAGGTTTCTTTTCAGCACTGTAGCCAGGCTGACAAAGAGTCAGAGCTCTATTGAGCTGAGTATTCCATTAACTTTAACTACTAATGACTTCATGACTTTCTTTGCAAATAAAATTTTAACTATTAGAGAAAAAATTACTCATAACCATCCCAAAGACGTATCGTTATCTTGGGCTGCTTTCAGTGATGCTGGTATTTGGTTAGACTCTTTCTCTCCGATTGTTCTACCTGAGTTATTTTCATTAGTTACTTCCTCCAAACCATCAACATGTCTATTAGACCCCATTCCTACCAGGCTGCTCAAGGAAGCCCTACCATTAATTAATGCTTCGATCTTATGATCAATCTATCTTTATTAGTTGGCTATGTACCACAGGCTTTTAAGGTGGCAGTAATTAAACCATTACTTAAAAAGCCATCACTTGACCCAGCTATCTTAGCTAATTATAGGCCAATCTCCAACCTTCCTTTTCTCTCAAAAATTCCTGAAAGGGTAGCTGTAAAACAGTAGAATGGGAGGCAGAGCCTTCAGCTTTCAGGCTCCTCTCCTGTGGAACCAGCTCCCAATTCAGATCAGGGAGACAGACACCCTCTCTACTTTTAAGATTAGGCTTAAAACTTTCCTTTTTGCTAAAGCTTATAGTTAGGGCTGGATCAGGTGACCCTGAACCATCCCTTAGTTATGCTGCTATAGACTTAGACTGCTGGGGGGTTCCCATGATGCACTGTTTCTTTCTCTTTTTGCTCTGTATGCACCACTCTGCATTTAATCATTAGTGATTGATCTCTGCTCCCCTCCACAGCATGTCTTTTTCCTGGTTCTCTCCCTCAGCCCCAACCAGTCCCAGCAGAAGACTGCCCCTCCCTGAGCCTGGTTCTGCTGGAGGTTTCTTCCTGTTAAAAGGGAGTTTTTCCTTCCCACTGTTGCCAAGTGCTTGCTCACAGGGGGTCGTTTTGACCGTTGGGGTTTTTACGTAATTATTGTATGGCTTTTGCCTTACAATATAAAGCGCCTTGGGGCAACTGTTTGTTGTGATTTGGCGCTATATAAATAAAATTGATTTGATTTGATAGTTACTTCATTATCAGCTGTGGACAACTTGTCAGTAGCTGCTGAATGTAGCTAATGCGGTAACTAGTAATCTAACTTGGTTACTCTTAAGACTGAGCACTCAGAAAAGTAGCTATTAGTTACTTTGCAGAGTACTCAATCTTAAAAATAACCAAGTTAGATTACTAGTTACCTTATTAGCTACATTCAGCAGCTACTGACAAGTTGTCCACAGCTGATAATGAAGTAACTGTATAAAGTAACTTTTCAAAGTTACCGTGGTAACACTGTTGCCAATCTCATTGTGGCTTCATTGATAACTACATTATTCTTATCAAAGTACACAGAATTTCCCTTGAACACTCACAGTTGAGTGTATTTTCCAGAGTATTGTACGTCACACCGGCGTACATACAAGTTGCATCTGTCAATAAAGTCCTCAGGAAATAAAAGTTGCACCATTTGTCTGTTATCAGCTCTTTAAATTTGGATTTTTCTGCACCGTTGTTGTGTACTTTCATGATCTGCAAATATTCCTTTAATATTGGAGTATATTTTGTTTTGTGCTTTGATTCCTGACAAATTACATAAATTGGTGTTGTTAATAATAATGAACAGATTTTTTTTTTTCTGTATAGAAGTCACATTTGTGGCTAATTCACAGAACATCTCAAACTAGTAACAAAATTCATTTCGACTTTCACTCTTGTGTATAAATCTGAAGCAACACTTTGAAACCACAGTTTGAAAGAAAACACAGAAAAAGTTTTCTCCTTCAGTCTGTGAATTTTATTTGATTCTGCTTTAATAAGTGATTTTGTCCAACTCAATACAGCACATATAATCTGAAATAACATTAAACAGACTTGTTTTAAAGAATCTAGATTATTTCACAGTAAGACTTCAGGTAGATCAGTGGGATTTGAAGTTTGGCTGCCAATACGTAGATCTGGGTTTGATTCCTGGTCGTGCTGTCTTGTGTTCATAAACAGAACCCCTTAATCCGCATTGTCTCAGTCCACCCCGTTACAAATGGGTACCAGTCATGTTTGGTGATGGAACCTGCAGTAGACTGGAGTCCCATCCAGGGGAGTTGTAGACACACACACACACACACACACACACCATCAGCAAGGTGGAGAAAGCAGTAAAATATGAATGAAACAAACCCAACACAGAAAAGTGTTAATTTAAGATGCTTTTTGCAGAATCCTTTGAGAGTTACAGAAAAAGGCTCAGAACCACGTACTGTGGGATCTGAGTAATGAGTCACATTTAACGGACTTATGTTGTGCAAACTTGTTTTAAATAGTCTTACAGATAAATGTAAGTTTTGTGTAACATGTCAGGCGGCATGGTGGATTAGTGTTTTGCACTGTCGTCTCAGAGCAAGAAGGCCCCTGGTTCACTTCCGACCTGGTCCTTTCTGTGTGGCGTTTGCGTGTTTTCCCCGTGTTCGCGTGGGTTCCCTCTGGGTGCTCCAGCTTCCTCCCACTTCCACAGACACAGAGGTTTAATAAGTGGAAACTTTACACTGACTGTAGGTGTGAATGTGTTTGTGTGTCTGTGTGCGTTGGCCCTGTGATAGACTGGCAGCCTGTCCAGGGTGACCCCGCCTCTTGCCCACACTGAAAAAGGAACCAACTTAAAAAAGCATTACAATTGGTAAAACCTGAATGAATCAAGTTATATGAACTTAAGTTTGAAAGTTAACTTACAAACTTAAGTTCAACAACTTAATTAATTCAGTTTTTTTTTTAACCAATTCTAACAGTTATTTTAAAATCTGGCTCAACTTTTCTTTTTTTCAGCACAGTGACAGGCACCAACCCACCCGTGACCCTTAATTAGAATTTGCGAAGATAGAAAATAAGTGAATAAAACATAATGAAAATGACTTGAAACAAATTAAAACTGGACACAGTGTCAGATTGTGTGGACATCTGTCCCTGTCCACTGCCTGTAGAAGAGCACATCAGACCCTTTATCTTTCCTTGTGGCTCAGTGTGACTTGGCCTGGCTCAGTCGGGGCGCTCGCCTATGGCTTAACCCCCCCAAAAAAGCCAAGCCTTGCTCCAGGAGCAGGCCCAGATTTCCTTAATTCGGCTGAGGTTCGTCCATCCTTACTTGTGTACAACATGAAGAGTCTTTCTGAACTGCCCTTTGTGCGTCACCTGACCCGGGATTAATTTGCCAAAGGTGGCTCAATCAGGAGCTAATGCTCCAGAGAGCACAACTGCCAGGTTCACTGGAGCACATTAACCCCTCCACCACGATAAGGTGGGTCATCCTGGGAGAGGTAAACCAGGAAGAGTCAGAGGACCTGGCTGAGGATTGGGAAGTGTGGGATGAGCTGCTTGGTCTACTGCCACCATGACCTGGACGAGGATAAGAAAATGAATGACTGAATGAAAGGCCGAAATAAGTTAAAAAAAAAAAAAAAAGAGAAGAAAAACAAAAGCTGCTTTGTTGAAGATGAATTTTTAAAAATTAGGATATTTTTCAGTCATAAATTTTTTTTGTTTTTTACTACTTTAAGAGCTCTGTCAGTGGAGTCCTGGTTGTGTGATGCAGTGAGCTGTGGAGCTTCTGCCCACATGGTTACTGGTCAGTACAGAGTCTGGTTTGGGTTTCTGATCAGGATTCTTCCTGGATACATCCTCCTGGAAGTCCTTTGAGCCATTTTAGACTTTTAGATTTTAAACAAATCACATAGAAAAACAAGATTCGGTTCAGGTTTTTGTCCACACCTGGCACACAAACACACACACACACACACACACACACACACACACACACACACACACACACACACACACACACACACACACACACACACACACACACACACACACACACACACACACACACACACAGTGCACTTTGGAGATTCAGGGAGAGGGAGAGACGCAGACTCAGCAGTGAGCTCAATGGGAAAAGTGCCGTTCCTCTAACGATGACACCGAAGTCCAGCTCCAGAAGGAATAAAAAAATAATTATCAGGTGGGTGGAGAGCAGATAGAAGGACGATTACTAAAATATCATCCTCCCACTGCATGTTGAGACGCACGCAGTGCACTTTCACAGATGGTTTCATGTCCAGTTTTACTCCGTCAGCAGGAAAATTTGACACGAGTAACTCCATTGACAGAGCATCATATGTCAGCCGTCATCCAGAGCTTCAAGCAGATGGCCTCCAGCCGGGCTGAAGGAGACGACACACAGCACACAGACCCACAAACACTTGGACACTGACAAAGTTTGTTATTTATCTCAGTGTTATGAGGGTAATTCTATCAATATCATATCACTTTGGAGTTCAGTTAAATCCATCAGGAAGACGTGTCAGAGACATGACTACCAGGACATACATATGTGTGTGTGTCCTGGTAGTCAGGAGGATATTTATGTTGTACAACAAAATCATACAGTAACTACAAGTGTACAACACAGTAAATGCACATTTATTTCATTATTAAGAACATGAGGTGTTAAATTAAGTCAGTTAAGGAATGACTCTTGAATTAGAGCTTCACAAAATAGTTTCCTTTGTTTTCCATGATTCATTTGCACAACACCACACTGATTACAAGCAAAAAACAAACAATTCAGTAAATACCTAAATCAAACATACATAAGAAAAGGACATTTGTAATTCCAACTCCAAGACTAATTTAATCATATTTAAACATTCAGGAGGCAAAAAAAGATCACAGAGGTTAAACAAAATAAATAAAACACATATTTGCATAGATACCATCACGTACATACAAGTGCATCTCAAAAAATTTGAATATTGTGAAAAAGTTCATTATTTTTTGTCAGATATTTAAGTGTGAAAATTTGACATATTCCAGTTCCCGTACATAGAAACTAAAATGTTTTTTTAATTTTAATTTTGGTAACTATGGCCTACAACTTCTATGTAACGTCTGAAATACCTGACAAAAATATTGAACTTTTTCACGATATTCTCCTTTGTTGAGATGCACATGTAAAGAAACGTGGGTCGATATTGGAGGGGCTCCAGAATCTACCATGAACTAAAAAATGACAGGGAACAGTTGGATAAATTCTCTATCAGACATTCTATACAGTATGAGATGCTGTGCACAGACCCCGTGCACATAACGCCATCAGATCACATCATCGCTGCCCTGGAGGGCAGCAGACCTTCCTTCTGCTTAGCGGTAAGTAATAAATCATAAAT
This sequence comes from Thalassophryne amazonica, assembly GCF_902500255.1. NCBI lineage: Eukaryota > Metazoa > Chordata > Actinopteri > Batrachoidiformes > Batrachoididae > Thalassophryne > Thalassophryne amazonica. The sequence goes on from NC_047113.1 coordinate 3,159,280, forward strand.
CCCACTCTTCATTTTTCTCTCATTTTGAACCTTCTGGCTCAAAGGAAACATGGTGGTTTTCTGTGCAGCTGCGGCAGTCGGCAAGGACAAGAGAAACTTATTTCATTCTACAGAGTTCAATCAGACACAGAAATTAGAGCTAAATGATGAGCAGTGATATGGGAGCAGACGGGGGCCACTTTCAACATCTGGAGGGTGTTTACTGAAGTCTCCTCATGTCATGGCACCATATCATTTAGGAAAAGCTGGAAAGGGGGGATTTTTTCTTATTTTGTCACCTCAGGTATGTTTGCATGTTTCCACTGAGTTGTGTGTGTGTGTGTTCCTTTGTGGAAAGAAGGGGGGTTCTCAGATAAACAAACATACACTTGTGCTCAAAAGTTTACATACCCTGGCAGAATTTTTGCTTTTTTTGCCCATTTTTCAGAGAATATGAATGATAACACAAAAGCTTTTTTTCACTCATGGTCAGTTGTAGGGTGAAGGCATTTATTGTCAAACAACTGTGTTTACTCTTTTTAAATCAAAATGACAAGAGAACTATCCAAATGACCCTGATCCAGCTAACTGATCATCTGCAGAGGAATGGTCTATTTGAAGAGTTTCAGTCAGGTTTTAGAATTCATCATAGTACAGAAACAGCATTAGTGAAGGTTACAAATGATCTTCTTATGGCCTCAGACAGTGGACTCATCTCTGTGCTTGTTCTGTGAGACCTCAGTGCTGCTTTTGATACTGTTGACCATAAAATTTTATTACAGAGATTAGAGCATGCCATAGGTATTAAAGGCACTGCGCTGCGGTGGTTTGAATCATATTTGTCTAATAGATTACAATTTGTTCATGTAAATGGGGAATCTTCTTCACACTTTTGATCAGGATATGTCATTCAAAGCGCATATTAAACAAATATGTAGGACTGCTTTTTTGCATTTATGCAATATCTCTAAAATTAGAAAGGTCTTGTCTCAGAGTGATGCTGAAAAACTAATTCATGCATTTATTTCCTCTAGGCTGGACTATTGTAATTCATTATTATCAGGTTGTCCTAAAAGTTCCCTGAAAAACCTTCAGTTAATTCAAAATGCTGCAGCTAGAGTACTGACGGGGACTAGAAGGAGAGAGCATATCTCACCCATATTGGCCTCTTTTCATTGGCTTCCTGTTAATTCTAGAATAGAATTTAAAATTCTTCTTCTTACTTATAAGGTTTTGAATAATCAGGTCCCATCTTATCTTAGGGACCTCGTAGTACCATATCACCCCAATAGAACGCTTTGCTCTCAGACTGCAGGCTTACTTGTAGTTCCTAGGGTTTGTAAGAGTAGAATGGGAGGCAGAGCCTTCAGCTTTCAGGCTCCTCTCCTGTGGAACCAGCTCCCAATTCAGATCAGGGAGACAGACACCCTCTCTACTTTTAAGATTAGGCTTAAAACTTTCCTTTTTGCTAAAGCTTATAGTTAGGGCTGGATCAGGTGACCCTGAACCATCCCTTAGTTATGCTGCTATAGACTTAGACTGCTGGGGGGTTCCCATGATGATGATGTTTCTTTCTCTTTTTGCTCTGTATGCACCACTCTGCATTTAATCATTAGTGATCGATCTCTGCTCCCCTCCACAGCATGTCTTTTTCCTGGTTCTCTCCCTCAGCCCCAACCAGTCCCAGCAGAAGACTGCCCCTCCCTGAGCCTGGTTCTGCTGGAGGTTTCTTCCTGTTAAAAGGGAGTTTTTCCTTCGCATTGTCGCCAAGTGCTTGCTCACAGGGGGTCGTTTTGACAGTTGGGGTTTTTCTGTAATTATTGTATGGCCTTGCCTTACAATATAAAGCGCCTTGGGGCAACTGTTTGTTGTGATTTGGCGCTATATAAAAAAAATTGATTTGATTTGATCCAAAGTTTACATACGCCTGTTCCTAATACTGTGTATTGCCCCTTTAACATCACTGACAGTTTGGAGTCTTTTGTGGTGGTTGTGGACGAGGCTCTCTGATGGTGAAGCTGCCACTGAATATGTTTTGGACTTTATTTACATCAATTACAAAGAAATACAAACAATATGGCACTTTATGGTAAATCTGTTTGGAAACTGAGTGACTGTGCAAGAAGTAGAAGAGTGAGGAAAGCCAAGACACCCAGACAACCCAGGAGAAGTTATAGACTTATGTGGCTGTGATTGGAGAAATTGTGCACAGTGTAAGCTTTGCATTCTTTTAAAAATGGCCAAAAAGCAAAAATTCTGCCAGGGTATGTAAACATTTGAGCACAACTGTATATCACATGACCAGCTGATTGTCTGCAACATTTGCTGTGATTGATTAGCTGAGCTCTGTAGATGTGCAGCTGATGCTTTGCCTGTAGCTTCTCATTCTCGTGTCGTATTTTGTTTAAACCACAGACGGAGGAAATCAAGTGAAATATTTCAAAACATTTGTTTCAAAATATCTGGCAGTATAATGAGAAACCATTTAGTGCAGCATGCGGTGTCTTGCTTTTGATACGGGCTCTGAAACCGACTATACTTGTTGTGTGTTGGGGGGTGTGGCTGGACATTTTGGTGTTCTTTTCTTTTCTTTGCTCTCCAGGTGGTATGAAAACTGATTTGTCTGTGGAGAAGGTGCTGGCTGAAGAGTCCTTCACCCTCATCAACATCATGTGCAGCACCTGTGGATGGTGCTCACGTGCAACCTTAAAGACTTTCAGCTGAAGCAGATAATGAGATGGCGTTCTGCATTTAAGCCATGTGTGATTCAAGCAGAATTGCCGGGAACTCGACTTTGTGATGTTCGTTTGTGAGACGCTGAGGACCGCGCCTGGGTTTGACACATCGTGCCTGTGAAGGAGGACGGGTGAGGGACACATGCTGTCAGCACACATCAGAGGTGATTAATTGTTTGACTACTTGTTGATAGTAACTTGGTATTTTGTTACGCAGTAGATTTGAATTGTGATGAGAATTGTGCAGTTCGCTTCTCACTGCTGTGGCGTGCGGACAAGTGACCCTCCACCTGTTGTGAGAAGCTGCTCATTTACATAAAGCTTAAAATACAGACCTGAATGTGTTGCTGATGGTGTGTGTCTTTTGAAGGATATTAGTTGTAGCTGCTGACTTACCTCACCTCTTCTATCCTTCGCAGAGAGTCGGTTTGTCGTGTCCACCTGGGGGGTGTTTGGCGGTAACAGTGAGTCCAGAAGCGCCGGGCTTCGATCCTTTTGGGCGCTGGAGAGCGTGCCAGCCTTCACTCCACCAGAATGACGCTGTTTTAGTTTCTACACTTTAGCACCAGAGGGTGACTCAATAAATTGTTTTTGTTATTGGAACCGCTTTCTGGTTATTTTAGCGCTGGGTTCCGTCAGACGCAGGTCCGCTCCTCAACCCGCGTCGACACATAATACTAAAATACAAAATTGACAAAATAGAGCAAAATGGGGGTAAAAAGTAACAAAATGGAGCAGACTGAACCAGACTGAATCCAAATATGATTAAATATGATTAAATTAAATACTTTTAAGTTTGTTTTTTTTTGCTAAATGGGACAAAATGGGGACTGATACTAATGAAACGGGGTTAAACGTAGCGAAATGGAGCAGACTGACTCCAAATATGATTAAATATGATTCAATTAAATACTTTTATTAAGTTTTTTTTTTTTGCTAAATGGAACGAAATGGGGACTGGTAATAACGAAATGAAGCAGACTGACCCATTGGCTGAAGCTTCATCTCTTGAACGCCAGATGGCACACCTGCCCCTACTACATGTACTGAGCACATCTCACATAAAACAAAAGCTAAACAATTAAATAAAAGTAATTATTTGGAGTCAGTCTGTTGTGTGGGCCGCTGAAGAGGAGGTACTGCTGGCCCACCACCACCAGAGGGCGCCCTGCCTGGAGTGCGGGCTCCAGGCACCAGAGGGCGCCGCCGCCTCACGTGAGCAGCTACGGTGACAGCTGTCACCCATCACCTGAGACAGCTGACGGCAATCATCTGTGGGGTATATCAGCAGGACGGCACCTCCACCTCATTGCCGAGATATCGTTTCTACCAGAGAGGTAACGTATCGAAGCTACGGAGTGTATCTTTTTGGATTTGTGCTTAGTTTGTGGATTACTGTTCCAACGAGAGGTGGAGGTAACTTCCCTGCTGTTCGGAGTCCTGGGTGCAAACGCGCCCCCATCTAACTGTCCTTTGTTCCTCGCCAGCAGTACCAGGTCCGACACGCGGAGGCAGTGGCCACCTGGGAGTTCGGGACTTGGCGGCTCCAGTATTCCCGGGGTCCTGTGGCGGAGGAAGCCGTGTGGTTCCGGTCTTACCTTGGAGAGGCGTCTCCTATCTTCGAGCCTGCCCACACGACACTTTTGTGAATTGACTGTTGTCCATTTCTGTAATTGGTTGTATTCGTTGTGCACATTCACAACAGTAAAGCTTTGTTATTTTGACTTACTCCATTGTCCGTTCATTTGCGCCCCCTGTTGTGGGTCCGTGTTCCTACACTTTCCCAACACAGTCTGGTTCACTCTGCTCCATTTTGTTACATTTTACCCCCATTTCGTGATTATCAGTGCCCATTTCGCCCCATTTCGTATTTTAGTACGGCCCCTCTGAAACAATACTCCAAGATGTGGGTGCTTGAACACTTGAAACATTCTGAAAGTGTTTGTTTGTTATCACTAATTTGCAGTACATATGATAAGTTCTGCCATCATCTCCGGCCACATCCATTCTTTAATTCTGGTTTTCCTTTTCTTGTACATTTTGTCCTGTATTATCCCACATAGCGGACATGTTTGGTTTGGTTTCTCCCCGCGGTTGGTAGCTTAATGTGTTCACTCACGTTCACATGAATGTGGGCGTCACTGGGCAGAGCACACTGATGAGCACACCGCGGGCTCTGTGCTCAGCAGGCGGTGGGAAAAATGCATGCGAGTTGAAGCGCAGTTGTTTTTTAATTTTCATCATCACCCATCCCGCATCAACTAACTGTCTAGCAGGGGGCAGGCACATCTACGGGTTATTGCACAGGCAAAACGTATTCTTTTGTAGTTGATGTGGTGCATCAAAGTTAACCATTATGTGTTCTACTAATTTGGTAAGTTATGAGAAGATAGCATTTAAACTTTTTAATTATTGCACAGTCTGTGCAGCATACTGGCATCCTGTCCAGGGTGTCCCCCGCCTCCCGCCCTATGCCTACTGCGATAGGCTCCAGCTCCCCTGTGACCCTTAATTGGAGTAAGCAGGTATAGATAATGGATGGACAGTTGTTGCACAGAACCTGGCTGGGACTAACTCACCCACCCACCTACATTTTTGCTACACTGGTGAAATTGTTGGGAAATAGGAATCAGAATCCACGTAATGTCAGTCTGCTGCTTGTTAACCAACAGATGATGACGGAGAAACTTCTCTGCTCAACATCAAGCAGAACATAATGTATTTCAAAGTGTGTGCATTTTGCCTCCAGTCATTCTGAACTGGATTTCATGAACATACTAGTATTTGCTTTCGGAACAGGTTTCTATTTTGATTCTACATTAATTTATGCACTTCTGGAATTAAGGAACTCGATGGGTCATTTTTGGATCACTTCTGTTCCATTTGTTTTATTTGGTCATCAACTTGTTCTTGTGACAAAGCTGAACTAATTTTACTTGTTTGCACTTTTTACTTATTTTGTTTTACCACATATGGATCGTGAGCCCCGTGGTCTAAGTGCTCAACATGTTTAGAGGTGCAGATTTGTGCTTTGCGTGGTGCATCCAATGGTTTTTACCATCTAAATTGAATGCTCAGAGTCTATGCTGGTATCTTCTGATGATATTCCTCCATTATTTCAAAACTTCAGAATTAATCTTGCAGCTGAACTCTGGATATGATTCCAGCTTCCAGACCTTTGTGTTGTGCACACTAAATGCACGATTGTTGAGAATCCACAGTCAGATCTGGAGAAAGCCGTGGATCCACTAATGTCATTGCTGGCTGCTATCAGTGAAACTGCTGCCAACAACAGAGACAAATCACCACTTTAATGATATTATCAAACACGCCGTCCCAGAGCAGTAAAGCGGCTTCAGAGGCCCTGCAGAAATAAAGCAATGTCAGGTTTTTATTTTAGTGCAAAGAAGCTGATGAGATGCAAAGGGGCGCGGCTCCATCAAAAACAATTCTCCTCCAGCACGTCTTAAAAAAAGCCAAGAACAGTCTGAACCGCCGACGTTCATTTTTACAGCTCAGGGCAGAAAATCCATCTTCATGTGAGAAATCTACAGATGTTCAATGTGTGCCCACAAAATTACAACCAGTAGAAATCTGAGAATAATAAAAAAAAAAAAATCACCTTCAGCTACATCAAACTGTTGGAACAACAGACTGTTTTACAATATATTACTGAAACAAAATGACAAAATGCATCTCATTTGTTATGACTCTCATGGGTATTTTTTTTTTTTTAATTTCAAACTGTTATGCAACAAAAGTATCCAGGCTCACGCTCAGAGTTTTAAATAGTTTTTCCTCAAGTGCAACTGTAAATGGCACAGGACTGAAATAAATGTCAGGGAACTCAAAAGGGCTAAACTGTGGTGCAGTTAAAGAAAAAGATCACATACTTGCTCTTTATCTTCACATTTTTATTACCTCCACCAAACACATCATTCTTTCACCCACAGCTGTTTGTTGGCTTGTTACAATTACTCAAAATATAATTAATAGATTTTCAACCGAATCTGGTCAAAAGGTCGGTTCTACCCTGGAATCCATACCTTTAAAATTTTAGGATAAATGTGAATATCACGTGTTTATGCTGCCCATCTATTTACTTGTTTGGTTCGTCCTGTGACTTACAATTCCAAGAGACTCATATGTCAAAACATATGACATTATCATTTATGTCCAGAAGATGTCACCATCTGCATGACAACTGACTGCTGCTCCTGTCAGTTAACCTGAACAGAGGACAGACTAGGGCTTCGTGAACGAGCACCTACTAGCACTCAGCCTGTTTGCAGCCACACTGGAGGAGGGCAACTACGCCAAGGTATTGCTGTCATTTTCAAATGTTTTTTTTACATTTAGTAAATGTGAGCACACTTAATTCTGCATTGAAGCTGTTCGTGCCACGAAAAGCTTGAAAGTTTCATCTGTTCAGTGGCGACGGGAAGCAGTTTAGGGTTCTGTTTACCCCATACAATAACATCAATCAGCCCATTAACTTCAACTTGCTAATGCCGTGTTTGTTATAAATGAATAAATAACGAATGAAAAAATGAGCCCAGTACATCCAAATATCCAGTCTAGGCTGTAATTAGGTGGAAGTGTCCATCTCCATGCCCAGGTAATGACCAAGGAGATGAATATTAATGATTTTGCCGCAGATCTTCTTGTTGCAGAAGCATCATGTTATAAAAACAAATGTAACATGTTTTTTCCCTTTTCATGACACGCTTTGACTGATGTGACTAATAATGCCTTGCAATATATACTCTGGAAAACAAAGTGTGTGTGTGTGTGTATACACATACATAGACGGGTGAAACACAGCACCAGTTTAGTTAAGGTGTGTGACACTTATGTTTGCAACTGTGTGCATGTTTGATCTGGAAGGGTTATGTCTTGGTTATAACAAAAATGTTTAAAGTGGGGGTGGAGCTAAATTATTTAAAATACCTTTTATTATATTATTATTATTATTAGATTTTTAGGCCTTGGTGGAAGTGCATCTTTTGAGCCACCTCTTTTTCACATCATGTAAAAAAAAAAATACAATATATGTTAGGCCTGGGCAAGTTAATGCTTTATTATTGCATTAATGCATTAATTAATCCTCTTCAGCCCAGGCAAAATTATACTTTTTTTTTTACACATTTTACAAACTTCACGTCTTGACAGTAGCAAGACTCCCATTTTGACTTAAATGGGAATTGGTTGGTAATTCATGCAGATACGGTTTGTCCACAGTAGGTTCTGTGATGAACGATATGTGCACAACTTAATCATCGGTCCTATCAGACAGTTTCACCGTGCAGCAAAGTACAGAAGAGTTGGTAGGGAGAGGATTAATTAAAGCAGACAATTATCCGATCATGCATTAACACCGGATTTTTTTTTTTTACATTTTTTATTGTCATTATTTTGAAAGCCCATTGCTTACTGACTCTGAACACACATACAGACAAACGTGGCTCATAGGACGGGTGGGATGTTGATTAGGACTGGTCTGGGATGGTTGTCATCACGCCTTAATCAATGAGAGCATTTGGGGTGGGCCTAAGACTGCTGCATACAAAAACTGGCAGGGACAACAACAAAAAAAAAAAATTAAAAAAGAGGAGAATGGTAGCAAACTCTTACATGAGTGTTTTCATTGTAGGTCTCTTCCAGTTAGCGGAGTTGATAGAACCAAAGTTATGTGTAACCACTGCAAAGGTGAATTTTCTTAAGACGGGAGTACTTTGAGTCTGAAGTATCACTTAAATACAATACATGCTGCTGATCACCCAGTCAAACAAACAGAGCAGGGAGGCTTCAGCAGACTACACTGGATACAGCGTATGAGAGAAGTGTAGCTAAACAAAAGCAAGACAAGCTAACAAATGTCAAGGTGAAGTGATTCCCCCAGTGGCACACAATCTTGCCATCATAAAGTGTTGTAGACTGTGTGAAGCCGAGTGCCACACGCAAAGAAACTTTAGAAATGTTCAACATTTTCTGGCACGCATAGATTTTGTGCCACTTGCGTGAACATTGCACAATCTATTCACACTGTGTGTCACTGCTTGCAGGGCCTCTCGCAGTTTATAACAGTTTACGACGAGTTTACTCACTGGCAAGATTGTGTGTCAGTGTGGGGATCGAATTCACGCAAGTGTCAAGGTGGCTTTTCAAGGGTTCCATCTAATGACACGCACTGGGACAGCGAATGTGTGGGGATCAAATTCGTCCACGTGTCGAGGTGGATTTAGGATGAGCCTCCCTCAAGATGCACCATCACAAGAAGAATACACGAGTTGTATGAAAAGGAGTGCGCTACAAAAGCAACAGCGTTACAATGGGCACAGCCGTTGCTCTCACCGGAGACTACGACATCACTGGCAAAGGGCCTTATTTGTTTAGGGAGTTGCTATTCGTATGTAGCCACGTAGTGAAATTCTATTGGTATGTAGCATCTCGCTCATTGATGAATATAGGTCACATGATCACAAGGCTACGTACTTACACATGTATTTACTATTGATATGTGGATTCCTAAACTACGTTAACAACAATCACTAAAGCTGACCATAACCCCACCCCCAACCAGGCTACACTACATACGAACGAACAGAATTTGGAATTATTGAGATGCTTACATATGAACAGCAACTTCCTTTGTTTAAAGTGTTTGCAAACCAAATGTTATAGTAGCATTATTTTAAAATAAAAATGTGCAATACACTACTTTTAAATTACTTACTGAATTTTGTGCATAACACTGCGATTAATTGCAGAAAAACATGCGATTAAAAATTTTAATAGTTGTCCAGCTCATATATATATATATATATATATATATATATATATATATATATATATATATAAATAAACACACACACACACACACACACACACACACACACACACACACACACACACACACACACACACACACACACACACACACACACACACACACACACACACACACACAAAGGTGCAGTAAAACAAATAATATCAGTAAACAATATTAAATTGGAAGAACGGAACGGTTTTAGCAACTGACAACTCGGGGAATAAAAAAAAAAAAATATAATAAATTTTGTCGAGCTGGATCGAGCATTTTAAACACTAAGACTGTTATTGTGAGTTGTGTTATTAGCACTCTTGCATTAAATCATTGTTGGCACATTTAACGCTGACGTTTGTTTGCATTTCGATTTTGTGAAGCTGACTGAAGACTGACAGGTGAAACCTGATAAAAGATAAACGTTGTTACTGGTGTGAAACCATTTACATCAGATTTTGAGGTTTATAAAATTCTCTTTCAACTGATGGGAGGAAAGACACGTGATGTTACACTGTAAATTCAGAAAGGGGTCAATCTGACTTTTGAGATTGGCCACCTGAAAGCAGATAAGTACCAGCTGAAGCTGCAGGCCCACAGGCAGCATGAAAATACTCCAGATACTTCAATGTACATCAAAGAGGAAATAACATTTGTTGTTGGGTGAAGTCGAGCATGTTCCTCTCAAAGTGAGGCTGAAAAATAACTTCCAGCCACAACGGAAGAGCACAGTAAGAAAACAGATCGAAGCTCGTCTCACATCAGACAAAATCCATTCAGAAACAGTGAACATCAGCAGCACTTTTTCCCCTCAGTGTGGCAGCACTTTGCATCTGTTTTCCCAGCGCCTGTGGCAACTTCAGGGATGTCAGTGATCTCAGCCTCAGGCGAGATGTAGTTTGAAGGCAGACGGCTCATCAGGGTGACTGACAAGTGTTGGTGCATGAAGGTACGGTCCACATTTTCTGCTTCAAGGTTAAAAACTGCACACTGAAGCTTTAACACAGAATCTTTCAACTTGCCTTTTTTGAACTAAACTCAAATATACATTAGCAGTGATGTAAGAACTGCCAGGTTATGATCAGCACTGAGCTCTAAGGCTGTCACAGCTGTAAGACCAAGTCCCACACAGCAGAGGACCTCAGGATTTTACAGTATCATCACAAATATGTTGATTATTTCTGAGCTTCTGAGAATTAAAGTCAAAGCTCCCAAAATTCAGTCTACCTGCTGCCTGGACAGTCCCACTTTTTAATTCCATTTTCAGAACAGGCTCCAAGCAATCAGTGAGCCACCACAATAATACGGGGACTTACACGAGCACTTGGACAGCGTCACATTGTTGGCTCCTTTGGCTCCGTCCTCGTATTGCTTTGGAGGAGTTCCAGCTCAAAGTCGGTCATATTCTCATTGATATTGAAGGAGCAATTTGAGTAGAAGTCTCTAAGTCTGCAGAACACAAACACTGCCAGACTCTGAAAGGATCTAACTTACATTTTGTAAATGTCATTGAATAGTTTTTTTTGAAGGAGTCAGCAGAATCAATGAAAACAAGCTTAAAATGGTCTGCGGAATCATTGTATTCCAGAACTTTAAGGTCATCCAACATGAATTACGAAGTTTTCGTTACTGTGCCTGTACCCAACAATGTGGGAGACAAAACCAAAAAAAAAAAAGAAGGAAAACTACACTTACTGGGAGACTGACTGATCCAAATTAAATAATCCAGACAGTTGTAATACTTAATTAACTTTCCCTCTGCATGCTCTGGGTGATTCACTGAAATTCTGAACAAAATCTGGATTCGTGATGATGATTCAACGTTGGACTCCAGCTAGCTGCTAAAAGCTGTTATATTGTTATATTGAAGGGTGTCATTCCTGTTACTTGTTAAAATAAATAACTAGCTTTGCTATTATTGAAAAGACAAATTTTAACCTTTGGATTATAACAAGAAGCAGCACGATGTAATACCTGTTACCTGTTACACTGTTTTGGTTCCATACACATTTACAGGTGTTTACACAAATTTACATACAACTTGTCTGAAAGCAATCAAACTCCATTTTAGTTTCACATAAGCAAAGTGCATAGTAGAGCACGCACGGGCCGACACGGACTGTAGTCATGAATGTTTAGAAACATTTATTTCCAAATAGTTGATAATGTAAAGACGTCCCATTTAGCACAACATGACATCTTCTGTTTATACAAACTACAGAACAATGTTTTGAAACGTGTTGCGAAGGTTTTGAAACGGTGTGTCGGGTTTGTCATCACTAACTTGCAGTACAGATGAAATGTTTTGCTACATGTCTTAAGTCAGCAAGCATGACTATATTATTTCTACATAAAGTCAATTAAACATAATAGTTACAGGAGAGATTTATTTAAATTTTTGTTTGTCAGATTTCCAGTGGGTCATTAGCTGACATACACCAAAACGAAAGCCTCTTTAAAAACCACTGAAGAAAACAGAAACTGATGGAATAATTTCCAAAAATTTCTGATTAAGTAAGTACTGGGTCAGCCCATCTCAAGTCACCCCGAGGCTCCCAGGTCTTCCCTCAGTTCTGTTCCGTCAGTTTGATATGTTATTCCTGTTACAACGTTACAGTAAAATGCCAAATATTAGGCATGTATCTTGCAAACATTTGAAGTTACAACCTTTGGAAATTTTTGTGAAGTTTTCACATATCATGAAAACTGTATTTTCTACCAACATTGCATGTTAATAACGAGCTCCCTATATGCCTCACAGCTTTGAAACTGCTCATGCCAAGTTAACTTTTGGTGTAGAGGCTGGAAATGTTGGCAGTTTCCATGTATCTACTGTGATCTGCCTTCCACAAAGGCCTCAATATCGTAGAAAACCCTAAATTTTATATGTTGTTTGTATCTTTGATTAGTTCAAAATCAAAGAAATATACTAGCTATGGCTATAGAACTTTTTGTATGATGGTTTGTGATTTAATGGAACATATTTACATATTTAAATGATACACCAGGTTGTTTTAACAACATTTACAGTTGTTGAAAAAAATGGTAATTTTGAAAAAGTGTCAAAATATGCCACTTTTTTGTCACCCCAGATGCCAAGGTGGACAGTTGACTATCATATTCATATTTTTACCATATATTCTTACATATCTCAAGATGATGTGCAAATATGGTGCTGTGATTATACAGTGGCTTGCAAAAGTATTGAGCCCTTTGGTATTTCACACATTTTAATTTGTTTATGGGCAGCACGGTGGCTTAGTGGTTAGCACTGTTGCCTCACAGCGAGAAGGTTGTGGGTTCAATTCCCATGGCCTTTCTGTGTGGAGTTTGCATGTTCGCCTGTGTTTGTGTGGGTTTGCTCCGGGTGCTCCGGTTTCCTCCCACATCCAAAGACATGCGGGTTAGGTGGATTGGAGTCTTTAAATTGTCCGTAGGTGTGTGTGTGGGTGTGTCTGTGTGTTTGTTTGTGGCCCTGCAACAGACTGGCGTCCTGTCCTGCGTTTAACCCCGCCTCGCGCTCTATGGCTGCTGGGATAGGCTCCAGCCCCCCGCGACCCTTAAATGGACTAAGCGGTAGAAGATGAATGAATGAATAATTTGTTTATGGCATTTCAAATACAAAAAGTAAATCAGCCTTCTCAATATAAAAATATCTAAATTTTTCTTTCTTAGACTCAAACTGAAAGTAAATCTCTACAACTTGATATAAATTAATTAAAAATATAAATGACTGTGCAGTAAGGAGAAAAGTGAGGAAAGCCACCCAGAAGAAGTTACAGGCTTCTGTGGCTGTGATTGGAGAAATTGTGCACAGTGCAAGTTTTGCATTTTGTATCCCCAGTTATAACCACTTCATGATGAAGTGGTACAGAGGAGGATTTTCTTTCATCAAAACTTTAAATCTATGTTTACACCTCAGATGTACCTTCCAGCAAATTGTAGCTGAGGTTGTCTTTTTAATAAAATCCTCCTCTACACCAAAGGCTGTGACTTCAAACGTTTTCAAGATACAGACCTAATATTTGTCATTTCACACTAACTTTGGAATGTGATTAACATATAAAATTGACAGAATAAAGCTGAGGGATAATCTGAGATTATTTTTTCCAAAACTGGGTGATTTCAGATGGAATGACCCTACTATAATCTGGGGTTAATTGTGGAGCCTTTGGCTGTATTTAAGGACCTACCTGTATTACCTGCGGCTTCTTGTGTTTAAGAGCAGAAAAAATCTGAAGACTGAAGCCAAGGCTTCTGGAGCAGAATTACAGATCGTTTACCAGATGGGTTATTTCATGGGAACCACATTCTAAAAAAGACACACGGTACCACCAGCAACTGGGGAAATTATTGTACAAATTATGGATGCTTGGGACCATACACACGTTACATGATTGAGGAAGTCAAGTCTGGGAGCTAGTGTCATGCGTTGCCACATTCATGACACCATGAAACAAAAAGTTTGTTCTAAAGGTCCACCAGAACTTCAGGATCACAAATAATGGACTGAACATGGAGTTGGAGAGGCTGTCAGAAGGTGTCCACAAAAGAGGAAACCATCTCTCCAAAACAGACATAAAAGACTCCGCCTTTGTCTGTGTGATCAGCTGTAAACCTTTGTCTGTCTTATGGTCAATGCACTGCACAGTCATTTTATTCCTAAAATTAACTTAATTCCGCAATCTGCAGCCGTGGTGTGGACACCAGATCTCGACTGCTATCCGGATCTGACAGACTGCTGGTACTAGGTGATGGCACACAGTCCAAAGAGTGCTGCTCTAGTTACAGATCTAGTGCAGCAGATAACACAATATTTACAGAGGAATCCTTCAAATCTGGAAACAAGCACCAAAGTTGGCACAAATACTCCTTAGACATTACTCTTTTGAAAAGAACTGAGTATCCACTTGAATTTTCAGTAGGTGGTCAGGTAGGGATCAATTTTAGAATTACACAGGGTTCAAAATTTAAAAATGTTTCAATCATATTGGAAGCTATACCACATTATTTGTCTGATCACAATGATACCAAAAAGGTATAGTTTGGACTATCTATGACTGAATGTTATGGAGTTATGGGTTAAAAACAGCAAGAATGGTGACAAAGGTCAATTTCAGTTTGTACAGGGGTCAGACGTTAAAGTTGCTCTAAATATTGTAAAATGTGATGCAAATTATTGGTTGAGTTAATATGGTTTTAAAAAGGAATAGCTGGCACTATGTGTCATGCTTAGTTATCATGTTACAGGGCAACATATGTCACATGTCATAGAATCTAATGTACGTCAACATTGCTCTACCTTTACCTTACAGACCAAACATTCAACACAGTCAAAACTATTTCATTTATTAATCCTATTAGTTCAACCAATAATTTGCACCACTTTGTACCAAAATTGGAGCAACTTTAACTTTTGACCCCTGTACAAACTGAAATTGACCTTTGTCACCATTCTTGCTTTTTTACCCCATAACTCCATAACATTCAGCACAGATAGTCCAAACTATACCTTTTTGGTATCGTTGTGATCAAACAAATAATGTGGTATAGCTTTCAATATGATTGGAGCATTTTAAATTTTGACCCCTGTGTAATTCTTCAACTGACCCCTACCTGGCCGCCTAAATTCAAGTGGACACTCAGTTTTTTCACATACTCCTCAGTTTCAGGAGTATGTGTTCTAATTTTGGCGCTTGTTTCCAGAAATGAACAATTGTTACAGTTATCTGCTCCACTAATCCTGGTGCTTTTCCTGCCAGCGTGGCAGTGCCGTGATCTCCCACAGCACAAAAACCCAACCTACAAGACAGCTTCTTATTTTAATTTGAACTTATACTGCTCTTAAAAGTACTACAGGAGAAGACAGTGTTCACATGTTCACGGTGAAACCACTTCAGTTTGTCACAACCACTGTCTGCCGCACACAACCTCAATTTCACAGGTAATTTGATGCTCGAGTCGGTGAAGCAGGTTCTGCTCTAACAGAAGGAGCGGTGGCTCACCGTGTGAGGTTTTGTGTGCGTGTTGGTGTGCTTTATTTTTAGCAACACACTGGACCCTTAAAGTGGTGGGGGACACTGTGCCCTTCAACCCCAAACTGATGAAGGATAAAGGAAAAGAGGAAGGAGGAGGGGTAGTTATTTGATAATGGAATCCATTTGCCAATCAAGATCAAATCAGCTTATTTTCAGAATCAGTGTTGACCCTGGACGTTATCTGGAGTGTGCTAAAAGCACATGTTGGAGTGCAAATGTGGAAGCAAGCTAATAGGGAAGCGCAGTCTTCTTTGAACCCCTGCGTAATATTGTGGGATTTGACCATTTCCAGGGACATCTTGCACAAACACAGGATCACTGATAACGCAAAAATGGTGTACTGTTTTGTTTTCGGCTGCAATCACCGAAGCAGTCGCGAAAAGTGCAATTTTTTGGTTCCTAGCGGAGAAGGGAAGATGAGGCGAATGGGAGAGGTCGTGTCGGTAAGTGTTAGCTTACACACCTTGACAGAGTAGCCGCGTTCTCTCGCCTGCACAGGCGCCTTGACATGTCCACTTTCCGCCGCATCGCCACTTTTTCTTTGTATTTTCACTTTGTTTGCGCGTGATTTGCCCACAAACTCATAACAAGTGCTGTGTTTCTGATAGGAACAGACGAGGGGTGATGTCAGATTATTGTGTCATATATGGTGCCCAATATCTTGTACTGGATGCAAACAAATTGCTTTGTTCCACACAACATGAGTCATGTGAAGCCCGAACATAAAACACTTCAACTCCACTTCTAAGCAGCTCAATTCCCTGAGGTAACAGTATCTACATGTAAAAAGTTATCCTTTGTCAAAAATCACCTTCACTCACCTGCAAACATTCCTTTCAAAGGGAAGACTGAAATATTTAAATAGAATGCTAAAAAAAAAAAAATACTACAAAAGCATTCTGACTTTCTTTGTCCCTCAACCTGATGGAGTCATTCAGATGCATCTATTGATGTAGTGGGAAGAAATGAAGGTACCTCAGAGTGAGGGTAAGCACACTGCAGCCTGAAAGAGTTTCTTTCAGGATTACCAGACTGACTGATCCTGAAGGGAAGATCCTCCCGAAGACTTGCTGGAACTGTGGCTTTGCTCCATTGTGTTAAAGAAGAGACAGACTGCAGCTGTCAGCAGTATGTGCATGGACTCATACAGCAATTTGGGTGAGAAGACGCTCCATATAAAGAGGTGATAGCGCAGAACAGTTACCAGCACGATGTAGGCTGCAGCTGGCACCGACCTCAGCAGGGCCAAACAGTAACAGCCATGACTGAGTGCAACGGCGCTCCTGCAGAGGAGAAAGCAATCCATCAGAAAGCAGAGCAGATCAGCCGCATGCAAACACCCCCACGTTCCCTCCTTTTACAAGACAATGTGATTCTGATCAGGAACAAACTCTCTGTGGAGTCCATTTTAGTTTACACATGTACACAGATACGACGACAACTACGAGCACTGCAGGCAAACTCTGGAAGGTTAGTGACTGCAAAACCCACATAATGAGAGGAGGGACGCTGCGCCTGCTGCGCTCACACACACACACACACACACACACACACACACACACACACACACACACACACACACACACACACACACACACACACACACACACACACACACACACACACACACACACACACAAATACATGAATCTTCATTCAAACAGGCAGATTCCCAGCTGTGGGGGAGGAACTTTCAACAGTGGATAAATGATCTTTTCCCAAGACAAGAGACGGCACACTGATGAAGTAGGAGAGATGGGACACAGTCCAGTTTGGAGGTGGAAACACACAGAAGGACATTTAACAGCACTGCCACACATGTACAACAAACCCGATTGAACAAATGCTGAATTCGGTGAGATATACACACATGCACACGCGCACGTGCATAGATGTTGGTGAAAGATGCCAAACTCTGATCGATAAGCCACTCAGACAGTGAGTCTTCTCACTGAAACAAGCTTTACATTTACCCTGCACTGGTAACAACGTAGGGCTCCAACAGTAACAATGTGGGCGAGTGAGTGAGTGAGTGAGTGAATGAATGAGTCCACTCCAGCCAGCTTGAGCAGACAAAAACTAAATAAAAAACAGTGCATAATGAGAATTAACTGATCAGCTGCTGGTGAACTTGGATGCATCAGATTAACCTCTAAAGCAACTTTGTTTTGCTCATAGACATGTCGAGATCCTGATGGATGATTGGTGGATGCTTCATGTAAACACCAGCTAGCAAGATAGCATCAGCTACAAGATATCAACTGTGAAAGGACACATGAGGCTCAGTATAGGGACAAACACAGGACAAACTATACAACAGGAAAGTGAAACCAGAATTAAAGAATGGATCGAACACGTGGCTGGGGATAGTACCAAAATTTTTCGCTAGCACTTCAAGTTAGCGATGGCAAACGCCAAGCACTACTGGGAACATTTCAAAACCTTTGCCATACCTGTGTTTCAAAATGTTGCTCCAGAATGGGCATTAAATGGAAGACAACACATGGTGTGCTATAAATGGGGCCTCACTGTGTCACTAAAAGTTTGAAAAAGTTCAGCTGCATTCCATTTCATTTCGGTTTACGTAGGTGCTTCACAAGGGTAAAGTCTAACTTTATCAACCCCCCTGAACAAGCACACAGGCAACAATGGTAAAGAAAAACTCCCTAGGGTAGGTTGAGGAAGAAACCTCAAGCAGACCAGAATCAGAGGGGTGACCCACTGCTTAGACCATTCTAACAACAAATGCAACTTCTGAGTTGATTTGGCCTTAAGTGAATGAACAAGGATTTTAGTATTCTGATTCACACAAGACACTTAAGTAACAACAACAAAATATGTAAAGGTTCTATTATGAATGGGTGGCTACAGTCGGTGGATGGAGTGTGCTGGAGTGAGGATGCTCACATGCTTTGACACTCTTCCTTGCCAGAAAACCTCTCACTTCTGAGTTCCTCATCTCTGTAGTGCAGGTGCAGTGATCAATGACACTGACTGCTTTATGCCATGTTAAGCTCTAAATATATCACTTAAATGACTAAATACATCCCCTCTGCAACCCACTTTTCGGTTGCAGATTGCAGAATAAGCACTATGTAAATAGCCAAGTGGAAATGGGCATGCCCTAAATGCACTTGTGCTCTGCACTTGAAGCAGTGCACCAGACACTGTGCAGTCACAACAGGGACCTTTATGTTATTTTGCTGCTGCTTTGGAAAGTCGCATGAATGTATGTCAAATAAGAAAATAACATTTTGGGTTATGCTGAGATCCCAATAAAAATTCAAATATGCACCATCAAAATGAGGCAAAGCTTTCTGCCAAATGTCAAGGAGATGTGTAACAGAGGAGGGAAGCAGAACTCCAGGAACCTCGGCATCTCTCTCTCTCTCTCTCTCTCACACACACACACACACACACACACACACACACACACACACACACACACACACACACACACACACACACACACACACACACACACACACACACACACACACACACACACACACACACACACACACACAGTCTGGCATCAGTACTGTATATAGACACTACTTTAAACAGTGTCAGTGTCCAGGGAGTCCAGTTGAAAAGCTATTGATCAAAGTCCATTTCCAGTACTACCCTGTAGTTGGGATGCTGATGGTGCAGCATGAATTCCAAATAAGCTCCACTGCATCAGACTATTTTAGAGATACATTCGTCACAGTATCTCTCACTGACCATCACAGGTGGGGTTTCTGTGGAAAGCACCATGTGCTGAGAGCACAGAGGGAAGGTCAACTGCACTGCAATGTGATGCAGGATTTAATGTGTTCCTGGACTGGAGAGGCACCACAAGACAACAATGAAACACTTAAGCACTGCCTGTACTGAAGCTGCGTTGTTCAGCCCACCAGAAGCTCCAGCACCTTCTAACATCAGCCACTTTATGGCACATCAATCATTCCCTCTGGACACATACATGTTACTACCTGCATGCATCACTTCTGATTCTTCCACCATAAGCATTTGTGTGTGTGTGTGTGTGTGTGGGTGGTGGGGGGGTGGCTTAAGGGGTGTCAGAAAGTGAAATATAGGCGGTATGAGAATTAATTGTAGTACTGCTTTCATTCAGCAGAGGCTTCAATGCATTTCTAACCTAGCATAAGTGTTACATGACGTCAAGTCCGTTTCAAACAGACAAGGAAAAAAAAAAATATAGTACCGTATTTTTCAGACTATAAGTCGCACTGGAGTATAAGTCGCACCAGCCACTTTATCCATTATAAAGAAAAATAAACTATAAATAAGTTGTACTGGACTATAAGTCGCTTGGACATACAGGAATGTTAATTTAACATGAAAAGTTCAGATGATAATATTGTGACGGCAAAAGGAAGAAATGGCGCCACCCCGTGGTGTTGACGCCAGCTCCTTCCAAGTGCAGACGCTAATCCTCCGCCGTCGCTCACCCAGTGCTCCCACGCAGCTCTCAGCGTCAACTTAAACACTCTGCTCACACTGATATCCAAGGATAATAACAGCAAGCACCGCGTTCGTCTGCATCACACGCTGTTTCACAGTCATTGTCTGGGCGAGGTGAGGAATACGCGTCCAATGTTCTGTTCTCTGATTGGTTATCGCGACCAGTGTGACCTATAGGGCGGCTGCCATACTACAGTGCCCATAATGCATTGCATTTCCGTTTCTGGTAGCCATTTTAAAACATAGAGCGACTCTGTCACATAAAATTGTTTTATTACGGTAAATTAATTGAGAATCTACCGGTATATTTTTCATTTATAAGTCGCTCTGGAGTATAGGTCGCACCCCCGGCCAAAACATGGAAAAAAGTGCAACTTATAGTCCGTAAAATACAGGCCAACTGTGAGAAATATCCCCGAAGATTAAATTGAGCATTGATGATATTTGCTTAAAGGAGCGGCACAGAGTGTAAAAAAATTAAGGATGGGGTGAGCCAAATGTGTAGTGGCCAGAAGTGGGGAATCTAAGTGCCATGACACCGACTGCGGCTGCACAACAACAACAACAACAACAACGTGGCATCCACTTTTCATTTCGAGTATGAAACAAATGAATCCAAGATATTAAGAAGAGTTCTCCACATGATGCGCCACAGCAGACATGGAAATACACCAATCAAGTAGAAATATCTCAAACTCTAATATAACATTTTATTTACTGTAATTTATTGACCCAAGAATGGGGATAAATATACATTAAACCCCCCTTACACAGGGATGACGTCCCTTCTGCGTGCCTTGCCTGACCAGAAAAATCAGGCAGGACACCACAGGAGGCTGAAGGAAGGCACAGCAGTGATTTTTATGAATAAAATTCATTATAAAGCGCTGTTGTAATTGTATTTAGAATATAAGTTCCCACAGGTGAATGCAAATTCATCCAACCAGTCAATCACTACTGCAAATGTAAACAGTGGATAAGCTGTTGATGCATGTTTTTTTTTTCTTTTAAAGAGAAGTGATGTGATCAGATACAAGTGACCCAACTCTAAATGGTACTCAGTTTTTTTTTCATGGCCCCCACATGCTTGTATGCATGCCTGGCACTGTTGGGGCGCTCCTAATACGAAGACAGATGGTGTACTGAGGGATCTCCTCCCAGGTCTGGACCAGGGCATCACTTAGCTCCTAGACAGTCTGAGGTGCAACCTGGCAACATCAAAAGGACTGAAACATAATGTCCCAGAGGTATTCTATTGGATTTAGGTCAGGCAAGCATGGGACCAGTCAACGGTATCGATTCCTGTGTCCTCCAGGAACTGCTGCCATACACATGAGGCAGGTCATTGTTGTGCACCAGGAAAAACCCAGGTCCCACTGCACCAGTGTAGGGTTTGACAATGGGTCCAAGGATTTTATCTCGATAACTAATAGCACTCAGGGTGCTGTTGTCTAGCCTGTGGAGGTCTGCGTGTGCTTCCCGCGATATGCCTCCTCAGACCATCACTGACCCACCACCAAACCAGTCATACTGAATGATGTTGCAGGCAGCATAACGTTCTCTATGACATCTCCAGACCCTTTCACATCTGTCACGTGTGCTCAGATTGAACCTCCTCTCAAAAGCACAGGGTGCCAGTGGCAGACCTGCTAATTCTGGTGTTCTATGGCAAATGCCAATCGAGCTCCACGTGCTGACCAATGAGCGCATGACGTTGGGTTCTCAAGACAGTCAGAAACGTTGTGGAGGGGAAGAAAATGTCAGTGGCCTCCACTTGTAAAATCATTCCTGTTTTGGGTGTCGTCTCATTGTTGTCCCTCTAGTGAACCTGTTGTTAATTTCATTAACACCAAAGCAGCTAAAGCTGACTGACCCCCTCAGCTACTTAACTGACCAAAAGTCGAACTGACTTGATGCTGTACTCTGATTAAAAAGTGTTCCTTTACTTTTTTGAGCAGTGTGTATAGCCAGATGCATATGGTCACAAAGCAGATGCCAGTGTTGCCCAAAAAATGCTCAGGGGTCAACTAGGAGCAAGAAGCTTCTCTTCACAGATGGTCAAAAAATGCCTTTGGTTGCTGATGTGTGGCACAGAGGAAGCACAACGGAAGCTCAGAAAATGCACAGATCACCAAGAAATTTGCCCTTTACAATGCACAAGGGACGTTGAAGCACTTACACAAAAAGGTGTTTTTGCGTCCTTTGTGCGTCTTGGTAAGTTTTTTTGGATGCACAACAGACTTTCAAAGGATGGTGTCCTGTGTAAGGGACCCGTTAGCAGGCAGGTGTCAAGAGTTGAGTTTTTGGTTGTCTGTTTTATTTTGTTCTGTTATGTTGTGTATTTCGTTGGGCCTGGTTTGTTTATTCTCTTGCTGGGTTTTTCTGCTTGGGGTTGTCTGTCCCTGTCTCTCTCTCTCTCTGGCCACTCCCTGGTTCTGGTCTTTTCCTTGCACACCTGTTTCTGATTTGCTGATTGCCACCTGGGGTGATATAAGCTCAATGAGGTTGTTTGTCTCTCACCAGTTTGTCGTGCCCTGTGCCTTCATTCCAGCTCTGTATCTGCATTCCATAGTCCTGCCTGCCTCCTTGTGTGTACCTGACCTGCCTGTTGCTTTGACCACACCTGTTTGCCTGATGATTTTTGTACTGTTGTTTTTTTCTGGACTGCTTACCCGTGTGTCGACCTCTGCTAACCACAATCATAAAGTCTTCTGAAAACCACAGCTGTCTGTTTGAGCCATGCATTTGTGTCCTGCCATTCCTAGCAGGCAGTTTACAACAAATTATTTAGTTACCAAATTCATGGGACAATTCTCGAGGAAAAAGAAAGCAACCTTAGAATGAACTGTGCTGATTAATTACCTCTCGTGTTTCCCAGCTCAAGTGACCTGACTGAGTTCATGAGCTGAGGGTGGAGCAGGGAGAGGTCGGAATCCTGTGGGATAAGTGCACTTCAGGAGCAGGGTTGGAGACCTCTGCTCGAAGAAATGCCAAGCATGTCGACTCCTGCTCGGTAATACAGTCATGAGACAGAAATCTGCCTCGACTCCACCCTGGGTGAATCAACTGAACACTTGTCGGTGAACGAAAAGGGGTTGGACAAAAGACATACCCATGCCTTGGGAGTTCATGTCATTTCTGTGTTATTAATGTGAAGAACACTGGGTTTATAAGCAAAAACATCAACTTCAACCAACTCAATCAACTTTTTTTTTTATATAGCGCCAAATCACAACAAACAGTTGCCCCAAGGCGCTTTACACTGTAAGGCAAGGCCATACAATAACTACGAAAAACCCCAACGGTCAAAACGACCCCCTGTGAGCAAGCACTTGGCTACAGTGGGAAGGAAAAACTCCCTTTTAACAGGAAGAAACCTCCAGTAGAACCAGGCTCAGGGAGGGGCAGTCTTCTGCTGAGACTGGTTGGGGCTGAGGGAAAGAACCAGGAAAAAGACATGCTGTGGAAGGGGGCAGAGATCGATCACTAATGATTAAATGCGGAGTGATGCATACAGAGCAAAAAGAGAAAGAAACAGTGCATCATGGGAACCCCCCCACAGTCTACGTCTAAAGCAGCATAACCAAGGGATAGTCCAGGGTCACCTGATCCAGCCCTAACTATAAGCCTTAGCGAAAAGGAACGTTTTAAGCCTAATCTTAAAAGTAGAGAGGGTATCTGTCTCCCTGATCTGAATTGGGAGCTGGTTCCACAGGAGAGGAGCCTGAAAGCTGAAGGCTCTGCCTCCCATTCTACTCTTACAAACCCTAGGAACTACAAGTAAGCCTGCAGTCTGAGAGCGAAGCGCTCTAATGGGGTAATATGGTACTACGAGGTCCCTAAGATAAGATGGGACCTGATTATTCAAAACCTTATAAGTAAGAAGAAGAATTTTAAATTCTATTCTAGAATTAACAGGAAGCCAATGAAGAGAGGCCAACACGGGTGAGATATGCTCTCTCCTGCCAGTCCCCGTCAGTACTCTAGCTGCAGCATTCTGAACCAACTGAAGGCTTTTTAGGGAACTTTTAGGACAACCTGATAATAATGAATTACAATAGTCCAGCCTAGAGGAAATAAATGCATGAATTAGTTTTTCAGCATCACTCTGAGACAAGACCTTTCTGATTTTAGAGATACTGCGTAAATGCAAAAAGGCAGTCCTACATATTTGTTTAATATGCGCTTTGAATGACAAAACATGTTTTGTCATACAAGATTAGGGCCCAATCACATTAGAGGCCGACTGCAAAATCCAGTCAGACAGTAGTCCAACTCTGCCGTCGCCAGAAAGGCAACAAGCAGGTCCAGGACTGATGTCCACCGGCTCTTTAACACTGGGGAAATGCCGTCACTCCCTGTAATGGAGATTTTACCGTCTTATGGGCTTTTTGCTGCCCCACAGCAAATTTGTTGTGACAAAAATCATTCATTCCAAATGTTGGTGCACGAACTGGGACAACTGCAGTGACACGTCAGCCAATCCAGAGTAAATACACAAAATGTACACAGGAGCAGGATTTCACATCACCACAAAAACAGAAGGAGCACTTCTTCAGCAGCCAGATTTTTATTTAATGCTTCCCTCACATACGTGACAAAAATGACGTGGTAGTTGTTTACATGGAAGGCATGATCACAATATCAGTGTTCTCACAGTCACGGTTGATGGTGCAGTTTCAGAGTACTTGTGATTGTAAATGTGATGTGAAATACGAGTGAGGGGACTGCAGATGAGAAATCACTCCTTGCACACAAGGGGACTGCACATGAGCAGTGCAACAAGTTCTGGTCCCATCTGTCGTTGCTGCAGAGACCAACTTGGGATGTCCTGGAATCCCTCATGCATGAAATGGAGGACATATGCAGGCACTAGTCTTTATTCATTTATCTTCTTTCTTTCTCTTTCTTTCAAGAGCTTAACAGCAGCTCAACTCTTCTGAGTCTCTGCCTGATAAGAATTCATTATAGAGCTCTGATATTTATCATATGCATATTAGAAGGATGCGCCCATAACACGAGAGGTAAATGTCACATGCATGCAGGTCAATCAATCAAAGTGTAATTACATTGTAATGATGGGGGGGGGGGGGGGCACCACTAGCTGTCAAACCAAACTATTTTAAGTACCTTAGATGCTGAATTTTGGATTATTCTTGAGGTACTAATTATTTTTGTGTCACTACTGTCATGTAAATCCAAATTTGAATACACTGAATACAAATTAAACCCTCGTCAGTTTGCTCAGAAACTGTTGTCTGCTGACAGAAGTGTCAACATTTCAGCTCAGCCTGAATATCAACATTACGAAACAGTTTTTACCAACCCTTCACTGACAAAATTCTGAATTGCACACGAAATAAACATAAGTCATAAATTTAATGGGCAATATCATCCAGATTAAAATTTGACATTTTTGAA